>NC_083474.1:21645730-21955730 GCF_030014155.1 Tachysurus vachellii
ATTAGTACATTATTCTCATATATACAAACTTCCTCCTCTTCAGCCTCTTCTGGCTAAATTGCAAGACAAAAACTGAACTTTGTGACATGTTGCACCTGGACACCTTTTTTTTTTTTTTTTTTTTTCCTCACATTGAAATGTTCTTGTCTCAGTTGGCAGCACCAGGTGCGTGTGTTGGCAATTCAGGGAAATGGTGAAGACGGCCTGTGGCTTCTGGGAGACGAATACGACATGCCTAAACTTGCATATCTGGTTAGTGAAAAAACACACACACACACACACACACACACACACACACACACGATTTATCAGGAGCTAAATTATTTTCTATCTGTAACTGAAAACAGATAAAAGTACAACATACATTAAAGGTGGGGTCTCCGATTTTTGAAAGCCATTGTTGACATATAAAAATCACCAAAACAAACACGCCCCTAACCCAAATGGGTCCCACCCCTGTATTTATAGCTCCGCCCACACACACATCCCAGGCAACTAATGCACAACCCAGGCAACTAATGGAAAGAAATGTGTCTTTATCATAGCTGAAGTGAAGAACAATACGATTGCAGATAAACAAACAAGCAAAAATGACACACAAGCATAATCATGTAAAGGACAAAGGCATATATTAGTTCTGTGTAACAAAGCAAAACCAACGTTACTCACCTATCGAGAAGGAAAAAAGTGCCTCGGCGTCTTAAGTAAAGTTGGTCACATATTCACAGATTGGAGTTTCCCGAGTCAATAACTCCTGAGCTAAACACTGTTACTACACAAAGCACGGTTGTAACTGCGTCTCTACATTACTACGATAGAAAAGAGGTGTTATTTGTGTAGTAACAGCGTTTAGCTCAGGAGTTATTGACTCGGGAAACTCCAATCTGTGAATATGTGACCAACTTCCTGCTCCTTCAGTTCTCTCCAGCGCTGGAAAGCTGATCCTATATTAACACGTCCTACTTCTTACCTTATCGTAAGCCTTTCTTCTCTTTCTTTCTTTGTTTTTATCCTCCATGTCAATGTTAAAATCGCTTTCTGCTAATGTCACATGCGCACTGAACACTCTCTCCACACATATTGACAAGCCCTGTCCCTTTCTGCTCATTAGCTACATGTTAGTTTTGGTTTTTGTTTATTTTTCGGCCCGACTCAGTTTTCTGAAGCATTTCTCAAGAATCGGAGACCCTGCCTTTAATAGATTAAAAAATCCTGTGGAAAAAGAGTAATAACACTTCAGGATGCGCTGTTAGAGGAAAGTAATCAACGTTTTGGAGTGGTAACTGTAAGTCATCCTTTATCACACCATCCTGATGTTGATTATTTTACTATAAGCACATGACTCCGGATGGATTATATCTTTTATTTCAGTGTCTCATTGGATTCATCATTTAGATATAAAGGTGTACATACTTTTGCACTTAACAGTCTACACTACTGTTAATACTAATGCTAGGCTCATATTAAACATTTAAACACCATTTATTAGATAACGGTTTATCAGGATGTCTCATTCCAGGATTGAGATTTACTTCACCTTTTGTTTGTAGCACCCTCGATACAGACGAGCAGGTAAAAATGGAGGGAAAAAAAGGAAAAGAAACAGAGTTGGGGAATCAGAAGGACAGCTGTGGTTGGACACTAACATCAACCTGAAATCAGGATTTGGTCAGACACAGCAAGAGGAGCAGCAAGAGGAGCAGGAAGAGGAGCAGGAAGAGGAACAGGAGGAGGAACAGGAAGAGGAGCAGGAAGAGGAAACAGAGGAGGAAAAGAGGGAGGAAATGGAAGAGGACACCGAAAAGGAAACAAGGGAGGAAACAGAAGAGGAAATGAGGGAGGAACCTGATGAGGAAATGAGGGAGGAACCTGATGAGGAAATGAGGGAGGAAACAGATGAGGAATCGACAGAGGACACGGAGAACAAGGAAGAGGAACAGGAGAGAAAGTTCACCATCACGGCAGCTGCTTTACACGGCGGTGTGTTATTCATTTCACACTAAACACACTAAACAGCAGCCACGAGAACTGATCCTTATTTTAACTAAAATTGAATGTAATTGTGATCACATACATACACAAACACACACACAAAACACACACGCACATACACACGCACACAGAAATAACACACTCACAGAAATACAGGGCACTCAAGTTTTGAAGGCAGGCAAGAGCTACATATTTTAAATATGTCTCGGGTTTTCTCTGTGGGTGAACGGGGATGATGCTGAACAATTCCAGTAACAATTGTTTTTCATTGGTTGTTGCGTTGACTCCCAGGCACCATCTCAGAGCCCCCAGTTTTAGAACCACTGGCCTAGACTACTTGTTCTGAGCAGGTGTTGTCAGTGAACAGGCTGTAAAACTGTTGGCTAAGTTACAGACACACATGAAAAACTGATGCTGATTATCTGGGAAACGTCTCTAACAGCAGTCACAATGTCATTGTTTGTGTCAAACAAGTTGTGAATTTGTTGTAACATTAAAACAGGAGATCATGACTTACTCTGTGCTCAAAGTGATGGTCGCAGCTCCAGTGCTTTTCTCTGTGGGTGAACGAGGAGGATGCTGAACAATTCCAGGATCTGCTTTTTTTTCATTGGTTGTTGCGTTAAATCTTACCCAGATACAATAGTGCTATTTTCTGATTGGCTATTGTTTAGCCTCTTTTTTTTGATTGGCTGATAAGTGACAGGCTCGACTAAGAACTCCGGTTGAGACGCGCTTAATTCCTGCCCGGTTCCATAGAGACAGCGGTGCGGACAGATACATTTTGGGCGCTGCGGCTTATTAAATAAATAAATAAACAGTACGTTTTTCTGCGTGAGAAATACAATGTGTGGCGGGAGAGCGTGACAAAAGACTGAAATGTGTGACTGTCACTCGCAGTGCGTGACACTTGACAGCCCTGGAAATAACACACACACAAACACACACAAACACACAGACACCAGGGTAAACTAAAAATAAAATAAATAAAAATAAAACTTTTAAAATAAAAGTATGTGTGTTTTGGACACTTTGCACACTTCTTTTAATTGCAGGACTAACGCACTCATTAACACACTATTTTTTTTTACACCTTCTGAGACCTCAGTTCTGTTTTTTTGGTTTTATCCACAGAACTGATTGTATGTGGAGATTCAAAGGGTCACATGTGGTTTAATGAGACTCCGACCCTGAGCTCGTGGACTCCAAGAAAACCTGTGAGTCAGAAATTCTCGTCCGTGTTGTAAAGCTTTCTCATGTTTTAGCTTTTAATCATTTAACAGAATCTTACTGTGTTACTGTAGCTTTAAGACCTGCTCTGATTTACATGTGTGAATACATGGTAGTGATGTCATAACCCTAGAGGTGCATTTTGTAACTTTCCAAATATCCAGTTTTCTACAGTATACACTACTTAGGTCCATTACTGGAATGCAGATTCTTGAAACTTCTTGTGGTTTTATAGGAAAATAATAATCAATTCATCATCCTGATGATTTGGACTGTAGTTTAAATGTCTTTGTGGAGTTTGAAGTTATTGAATCTACCCTGAATTAAATGTGGTGTGGATTCTGCAGGCGCACAGAGACAGGATCAGTGTCCTGCGTCTCACAGAGAGCATCATCATCTCAGCCTCGTATGACAGGACGGTCAAACTGTGGGACAGAGACACAAAGAAACAGGTTTGTCTGCATTTGTGTGCATGCTTGTGTGTGTGCTTGTGTGTTTGTTGAGTTGTGTGTAATTTGCCTCTCTCTCTCTCTCTCTCTCTCTCTCTCTCTCTCTCTTTCTCTCCGTCACAGGTGGGTCTGTTTGTTTGTGGCGCTCCGGTCGAGGTGCTGCAGGTGAACCCCAATGATCCGAGTCAGATCATGTGTGGAGACACACTAGGACAGATCTACTTCCTGTCCTGGAGAGGATGATTAACACCTCCACACTGCAGCAATTTAACGTTCAACACTCTGCTTTCACACTTTATCTCTTTATTCTAGTGCAATTTTCTACAAATTTGCTTTAATAATAATTGATGATATAACAGTTAATAATTGCATTGCATCATGAATATAATAATGTTTAAAAGCATCAATAAAGATTGATTTAAAAAAAAACCTTTGTGTTTATACATGTATATAAGTGACATCCCGTGTGTCAAAAATGTTGTCAGGACAAAGATGCTGAAACAAATAGAAGTGTAGGTTTGAAAGTTTAATAAAAAAAATCACATCAGTAGAGAAACAGAGAAAAACTCAGTCAGTCTATCAGTAAACAACAGTAACAAGTCAAGGCAAGAGCAAAAGCAGAAAATCAATTAAGAAAAAGCAGTTTAGTTACATTCTATTATTTCTGAAGCAAAGGTTTTCTTGATTATTTGTAGACTTATAAAATGTAGTATAATAATATAAATGTAAAATAAGAACTTTTACTAACAAACTTGATCACATAACTTCATTCATTCATTCATTCATTCATTCATCTTCTACCGCTTATTCGAACTACCTCGGGTCACGGGGAGCCTGTGCCTATCTCAGGCGTCATCGGGCATCAAGGCAGGATACACCCTGGACGGAGTGCCAACCCATCGCAGGGCACACACACACACACACTCTCTCATTCACTCAGGCAATCACACACTAGGGACAATTTTCCAGAGATGCCAATCAACCTACCATGCATGTCTTTGGACCGGGGGAGGAAACCGGAGTACCCGGAGGAAACCCCCGAGGCACGGGGAGAACATGCAAACTCCACACACACAAGGTGGAGGCGGGAATCGAACCCCGACCCTGGAGGTGTGAGGCAAACGTGCTAACCACTAAGCCACCGTGCCCCCACATAACTTCAAAGTTGAGTTATTATAGCATACACGGGACCCAGCGTATAAAGGCTTAGTGGATGGGATGTGGATGGGATGTGTCAGAGACGCTGTAGAAGGACATAGTTCCTGCAATGTGATCCACATACACTCCTATTCTGGAGGATGATGGTCTTTGGAGCTCAGTCTTAATGTTGTTGTGCCAGAAAGAAACAGAGGAAGAAGAACACCACAGACTCCAAGACTGATTGTTGCATCCAAACACACACTCATTACCCCGTCCTTTCCTGATGATCTCTTTAGATGACACTGATATGTCCATGCCCTTACCGCTCCACTCCACCTCCCAGTAACAGCGCCCACACACACTCTCCGTACACAACACCTGAGTCCAATAGTCAAATCTCTCTGGATGATCAGAATATTGCTGTTGTGTATCACTGCATGTCACCAGTCTGTTGTTCTCAGACAGAATGAGTTGATGTACTGTGTTTGGATCCAGAGTCAGATAACAGAAATCTACAGTAATAAAATGTCCACAGGTTAGATTGCAGACCAATATGCTCTTAAAGTGAAATAAAATATATAAAAAGTTTAAAATTCAGCATAAATAAAAAGAAAAAATTTTGCTTGCAGAAATATTTCATTCATTTAAATAAGTCAATTATAGAATCATATTTTACTAGATTAAGAACTGTAAGTTAGTTGGGATATGTTAGATGTATGTATAAAATTTTGGTGCAAACAATGCTAAAGATTCTCTTTGGGAGTCAGATCTGGACTAAACTCCTATATTCCTTAGTTTTCACTCCTTTTAGGGAGGGGGATACACCACAATATTGTGGCTCTAAGCAACCCTGTTGATTAGGCATTAGAGGGGCACAAGAGAACCCATAAGGTATTGTGCAGTATTCATAGTGGACGCTAAAGATTTTAGACATTATTAAACGATACACTTCAGAGCCGAGCTTAGTGCCTTAGTTCTGCTTTTCTAAACTAGCAAACCGAAAGCCTAAATAAAAGCAGTGTCTAGGGTTCCTGCTGTCCTGCTAGACAGGGTAAACCCTCTACTGGCCAAAGAGTCTTACTGAAATGGGAAGCCTCTGCCTGTTGTGGAGGAACAGGTTGGAGGAATTTGTTCAAGCCATGATGGGCGAGTTTGCCTGGCCTTTCATCACCTATGGGAAGTTGTGGCCTAATGGTTAGAGAGTCTGACTCCTAACCCTAAGGTTGTGGGTTCAAGTCTCAGGCAGGCCACGACTGAGGTGCCCTTGAGCAAGGCACCGAACCCCCCCCAACTGCTCCCTGCTCTGCCACAGCATAAATGGCTGCCCAAGCCATGTCCCAGGCCAGTTTAAACCCTTGCTCCATGCAGAGGCCAATGTGGCAGCCTCCCAAAACCTGCTCCAGGCCCTTATTAAAGACTTGTTCCACACCAAGGCTTCAGACCCCGATCCAGTACAATGCTGTGTTCCATTCCCAGCTCCAGCCCATGTCTCTGAATCATGAGAGACTAACTCTGATATATGACAATGTAGCTGGAGAGGACATTTTGCACACAGGGTCTTAAAAGTTCTCTTAATGCCTCTACTTATTTTGTGTGTGTGTTTGGGTGTGGTTCACCTACACTGCAGAAAATCTTCTCTGCTCTTTGGTTCTGAAGGCAAAATCACATGAACTGCTGCAGCTGTGGAGACACAGAGACCAAAATGAGACTGAAAAATAATGTGGTTTAAAGATTTAATACCTCAATGAAGATATTGACCAAAAATTTCTTAACATTATGAAAACTTTGAACGTAAGTATCAGTGAAATTTAAAAGCTTTACGGTATAAGCATAAGCTATAACTTTTCTTATATGTAACTTTAACAATATGTGTGTTTTCATTTTCAGTTTACAGATGATTATATTCTGTTTCACCTGACCTCAGTTCTTAAGATATTTATAATATGCATTTGTGATGTTCAGTAAGATTTGGTTGTGGGTTTTATGTTGAATAAACGTCAATGTTAATCCCTTCTCCAGAGGCTGATGATATGGTTGTTAGTTCAAAGCTCCTCTCCATGCTGAGGCATCAGGATGGCCCCCAGAGCTGTGCTCTCTTGAAGGCAGACAAGGCAGTCTCCAGTGCAGGGGTCTGCTGAGCTCTTCTCTGAGTATATAATGTGGATACAGTTTAAAGCATGTAAATGAAAAAAAATGATTCCTGGATTTAATACAACAACGAAGATATTGACCAAAAATGTCTTAACATTATGAAAACATTGAACGTAAGCATCAGTGAATTACGTTAAGTAACCCAAAGTTCTTTTTCTAACTTTGCTCGGTAAGTAAAGCCCATGAAGCGGCCATACCCCTAGTGGAGTGGGCCCTCAAGCCCTTAGGGGGTTGAAGACCCCTGCAACTATAATCTACAGATATAGCCTCCACAATCCAGTGGGATAGCCACTGCCGAAATGACGGCTTCCCTGTGTGAGGAGTAGCCCAAGACACAAACAGCTGGTCACAAGTTCTGAAACCTGCTGTTCTCTCCACATACTCCTGAAGAGGCTGCACCGGGCATAATGTATTGTTTCTGCTCCTCCGGAGAAAGAACGGAGAAGGATGAAAAGCCGCCAGTTCAGTAGATGAGCACCTATATGCCGATTCCAAAACCTTAGGCATGACAGCAGGGTTAGGACGAAAAGAAACTTTAGTGAGCCCCGGAGCGAATTGCAAGCAAGACGGGCTAACCGACAAAGCATGTAAATCACTTACACGCTTGGCTGTCACCAAAGCCAGGAGCAGTGACATCTTAAGAGAGAGATACTTAAGACCCACCGCCTCTATCGGCTCAAAAGGATGTTGAGACAAGGCTTCTAAGATGATGGGTAGATCCCATAATGGAACCATCTGCTTAGACACCGGCCGTATGCGGCGCGCCCCTTCATAAAACGACTTATTAAAGGGTGCTGGCCTGCCGACTTTTCACCAAAACCTATATGGCAGGCTGAAATAGCTGCCAGGTACACCTTAATGGTGGAGAAAGCTTTCCCTTTATCAAGCAGATCTTGAACGATAATGCATGTTTTATCATCAATTCCCCTGTATGTGTGAGTGCTTGGTGACACTGCACATGGCTCTGACCTCCCTCTTTTCTCTGAACTAGAGGAGAGCGAACATAATGAGCCCTTACCAAACTTAGAACAGAAGGGCTGTATTCCCGCCTTCTTCTCTTCGCCAGCGGAGAGAGAAGGACAGGGGAATACCTGTGTGTCAGGTTGCACGCTTTTTCTTCCTTTCCTTGGGGTGGGGTGGACAGTTCCTAGCCGCCACAGCCGCAAATGAATGCTTTCCCCAAGGTCTTACAGCTCTCGAGGTCATCGGCCTCCCTCTCGATGCTGCAGCTGCTGCGAAGCCCTGCCGTGTCGGCTGAGAGGGTGGTCGTGCCGGTTGCTTGAGTGGCAAACAGAGGTGAAAAGCTTCATCATCCTGTTTCCTGAGGGTGCTGGTTTCTCTCATTTTCTCGAGAACGGGCCCGAATAAACCCTTAGTCGGGTCACAAGGGACATCCATCAATTCCGCTTTCTGAGCGACGCCCAGGCCTGACAGGTTTAACCACAGCGCTCTCTCACCTGATACGGCCAGGCCCATTACGTGGCCACAGCCCTGAACCGCACCGCGTGAGGAGAGCAAAATCAGATCGTTCACGGCACAGATTTCGTCCCAGAGTGCCGTGTTCGGTACTCCTGAGTCCAACTGCCACACCATCTCCTCCAAAATCTCCACTTGATATGCTGACAGTAAAGTCACAGCATTCTGTGAGCATACGGACTGCCCCGCGTATTTGTACATCCTCTGAAAGGTCGCGGCAGTCAGTCGGTCCATCTTACTCGGGAGTGAAAACTGCGATGAGGCGGAAACAGATTGTCGATTCGGATGGAGGTGATAAGCCACTGAAGGCTCCACTGCTGGGGGTCCAGCCAACCCTAGCTCCTCCATCCCTTGAATCTCCAACATCGAGTGTCCCTTGGTGGGGAGCTTGCTCTTAACGGGGCTAGACCAATATCGAGACATCTCCTTCATGCATGCAGGCACGGCAGGCAGGAGCTGTCTCGCTGCCGAGTGGGCCGGCGGCAGCCTTTTCCCACCATAAAGGTCTCTTACGGCTCCTTTGGCAGCTTTAGCGCCTGGCCAGGCTAGGCCCAGCTTCGCCGCGGCCCATTTTCACACCTCGTGCAGGCTGCTGTCAGCAGGAGGGTCCGAATCGGTCGTGCTAGGTGGTCTAGACTGTTGGACTGGGAAGGGGGAATTGTCTTCCTCCTCTTCGTCATCCATGCCCAGATCGAGGAGGTCAGAATTAGCATTGCCATCTGCGTCCTCGTCCCCCAGTTCGTCATCCACCTGCATGAGCAGGCCATCGAACCGCGGAGGCATGTCCGGGGATTGGGCTTCCATCATGTCCGCCCAGCTCTTACTATCTTGCGGCAGATGGGCCGTCGCCCAACTTTCAGCCTCCTTTCCAAGATTTTCCCCGGCATTGACGCACAGTGAGCGCTTCTCTGCCGATCCGCTAGTGACGTCTGAGCGTGCTTCAGGCCCATACACACTATGCACATAGGATGAGGGTCCCTGCACGAGATGGTAGCTCCACATGATGATGGACAAGGGCGGGATACAGCCTCCTTAGTCTTCGACTCATGCCCTTTGGCGGGGGTTACCGTCGACATAGCGCAGTCTAAAGACTCATCACAACATGTTAGCCTGTTAGACTTTTAATTAAACCTTCGGTAGGTCCGCCTTGATGTGTAAACCGAAGTAAACTAGATGGCTCCTACCGCTGTAACTAAATACGCAACAGGAGATCAGAAAAGCTCGCCACGACGCGGACGCTATTTTAAATTTAGGGTTGTCACTCACCACAATCCCTCTACTGATGTCACGTTCGGCGACAGAATCCAATGACGGTCCGTCTATTGAACAGTTAAGCAAGATCAGCAAGTCGGGATGCGTTGAGAGAGCTTGCTGCAGTCTCCCACGGGAAGAAAGCGCGAATGACGTAGACAGGGGTCAACCTGGCTGATATGAGCAGGGCGGAGCCTGGTCGCCTGGTTAAGATATTTATAATATGCAGTTTGTGATGTTCAGTAAGAAATGGTTCTGATTTAATGTTGTAATGTCAGTTTTAATCCATTGTAGTAGATGACTATAGTCTTGCTCCTGCTTACTTCTTATTTCTGTTACATGAATGTTTCTTTACTGGGATTGTTGCGGCAAACCGCCCATCGCCTTCCCTCATTAGTACCAGGTGAAACAAATCCGCAATCTGTTGCGTGTGCCTCGGCTGGATAAGGAAGTGCATTTTTTCTATTATTGGTATGCACCGGGAATTGACGCCACGGCAAAGAGCAGAGCCGACTTAAAGAAAATGAGTATTAGAGCTTGATATCAAACACTGAGCGGGTACTCACCAAAGAACTCTGAAGTGATAGCCGGTAAGCTGAAGCTTTGCTGGCTAAAGAACGCTGTGCATTGTCATGTGTGATATAGTAGTAACTGCTACCAGAGTGAATGAATGTAGCATTCAATGACGCGCTGTAGAGCGCACCTTTGGTTTGAGTAGCGTATCTTCAATTCATGAGGTGTTTGTGTAGTGGGTTAATATGTTTTGTATACAGTATGTTTATATTTTGTTTAACAATTAGGGTTGTTAATTATTTACCTAAATTTGATTTATTTGAATTTGATTTAAGTTTGCCTGGTTTAATTTGGTAATTCATGATTTGGATAGTTTAAATACTTTAAATACTATAAAAAATATTGCAATTCATGTGATATAAATGTGTATCTAAAAGACTTAGGTGATCTGACTGTATAATTAAATATAGATTGTTTAATTATTAAAGCAGCAATTAATTGATAAATATGGTTAAAATCATGTAGTTAGAATCCAGTAAATTAAGCTATACAAATGTGAGATATTTACCAACTCCTATGTGCAATATAGTAGGTCTGGTGAAATATTCAATGTTTAAATGGTTCATTAACTTAAGGTACTGAATGTTCTGTGTAAAAGTTATAATCAAGTCATGTTAAGCCTGCTAATTTATGCTTTTTATTGGGCTTGCTGGTAATTTACAATGTTTGTATGTTCATGTATTTAAAGGTTTTTCACCTACATAGATTAAATGTTTTGAAAAGTAAATGGATGAAAGAAATTCACAAGGCCTAATCATTGAGTGGAAGTTCTTCAAGTGTGGGAAAGCGCACAGTTGGAGAACACACTTGACAGGGATACAGAAACAACGTTTGTTTGTTCACCTTGTGGTCTGATTTTGTTGAATTCCTCCTCACAGATTTGCTCGACTTGTTTTTTCAGATCTGAGAGAAATTTCCTCACTCCATCAAATGCGAGATGTTGTTTGACAGTGAAGCTGGGTGAGTCGTCACATCCATCAGAAACACAGAGAGACGGGAAACTCTACAGAGAGGAAACATCATAGAGAAGGAGAAAAGTGGACGAGAGGAACGAATGAATCTCAAACTGAATCAGAACAAAGACACACTTGTGATCTGATGTGAACATTTCTTGTTGCTGTAATGAGCTTTTAGGAGGAAACTTTGGGAGTAATAGCGCCCTCTGTAGATCAGACAGTGAGTGTTACCTGGAGGAATTGGATGTCATTGTGTGTGTGTGTGAAAGCTGCTCCAGCTCAGTGACTCTCCTCTTAAGATCAACAATCTCTTGCTCTAGTTGATTCAGGAGTCGTTCAGCTCGACTCACTTCAGCTTTCTCCTAAGCTCTGATCAGCTCCGTCATCTCTGAGCGCTTTTTCTCCATGGAGCTGATAAGCTCAGTAAAGATCCTCTCACTGTCATCTACTGCTGCCTGTGAACGTGTCTGTTAGAAAACACACACACACACACACACACACACAGTGGATCGAGTTTTAATACAAGAGCAACTGTTATTGTAATTCCAAAGAAGAAGAAGAAGGAGGGCGAGAGAGAGAGAGCGTGTGTGAGCAGGGCTGTCAAGTATCACGCATTTTGTCATGCTCTCCCGCCACACATTGTATTTGTCACGCAGAAAAACTTTTTGACTATTTATCATATATTTAATATGCCGCAGCGCCCAAAATGTATCTGTCCGCACCACTGTCTCTATGGAACCGGGCAGGACGTCAAGCACGTCACCTGGAGTTCTTAGTCGAGCCTGACACTTATCAGTCAATCAAAAAAAGAGGCTACACAATAGCCAATCAGAAAATAGCACTATTGTATCTGGGTAAGATTTAACGCAACAACCAATGAAAAAAAAGCAGATCCTGGAATTGTTCAGCATCGTCCTCGTTCACCCAAAGAGAAAAGCACTGGAGCTGCGAGCACATAGTCATGATCTCCTGTTTTAATGTTACAACAACTTCACAACTTGTTTGACACAAACAATGACATTTTGACTGCTGTTAGAGACATTTCCCAGATAATCAGCATCAGTTTTTCATGTGTGTCTGTAACTTAGCCAACAGTTTTACAGCCTGTTCACTGACAACACCTGCTCAGAACAAGTAGTCTAGGCCAGTGGTTCTAAAACTGGGGGCTCTGAGATGGTGCCTGGGGGTCAACGCAATAACCAATGAAAAGAAATTGTTACTGGAATTGTTCAGCATCATCCTTGTTCACCCACAGAGAAAACCCGAGAATAAATATTTAAATATTTAAATAAATATAAGTGTTTGTACTTTGTTACATTACAACACTGCATTTAATATATTTCACTCTTGTCTGTCTTCAAAACTTGAGAGCCATGTGTGTGAGAGATTCTTACCATAACAGACACCTCAGTCTGTTTCAGCTCCTGCACTTTCTTCTGTGTCTCCTGGATCCTCTGCTGGAATTTCATCTGCTCCTCTTTTAACTCATTCTGGTACCAAATAAGATAAATGTAATTATTTCTGCATCAGTAGCTCAGTGTGTTAATCTTAGGTGCAAAGGAAAAGATGAAGTCCACTTATATTGTACAGGTGAAATAGAGGGTTGCAAGTACAGGCAGGCTTTATTACCACATGTGAACACTTTTAAAGTAGTCTACAGCAGAGAAACAAATACATGGTTCCATCAGCTGGCCCACAACCAGAATATAAAAAATACCAGAGAACTTTAAAGAGAAGACATGTATGACCTGTATATCATAGAATCAAAATGTAAAGAAAATGGGGAAAAATGTTTCGTTTTCAAAGTACATTGCATCAAGTTTGTACATAAACAGTCACATAAATACATTTTATTTATTTTAATTGCTTTTTCCTGTAGACCTTTCAGTGGAGTTATGAAATAACTGATGTTAGTGAGAAAGGCCATGTTTAAAGTAGCAAAGTTTCTGCATAACTGGGCTTTTTTTGTGTACCTTTACTACACAATTACAAAAAAGTTCTATCTATGTGTATGTATGTATATATGTATGTATGTATCTATTCATTTTCCCAACTAAAATGTGTAATATAAACATGTATAAAATAATATGTGTCTACTAAACTAAAAATAATATAACAGCAATAGAGCAATAAACGTCACAGTTTTAACACAGTCTGTACAATTTATAACTGAATAACTTAATAACCAACAACTCTTTGACTTCTAACAAAATGTCACTTTGCAGATAATAGAAAATATATTTACTCGAAAATAGCATGATAATCAGTTCTCACCTGTTTTTTAGTTCTTTCTGTTTTAGCTGAAACTGCATCATGACCTTTGTGTTCTTCCATCATACACAAGTAACAGATGAGGCTTTGGTCAGTACGACAGTAGATCTCCATCGGTTTGTCATGTTCAGAGCAGATCTTCTCTTGGAGCTCTGCACAGGCTTCAACTAACTTGTGCTTCTTAAAGGCAGGAGACTGATAGTGAGGTTTAAGATGATCTCTACAAAAGGAGGCCAAACAAACCAGACAGGAATTAACAGCTTTGCGTTTTCTCCCGGTGCAGGAATCACACTCCACATCTCCAGGTCCAGCATAACAGTGAGCAGGAGAAGCAGCTTGGAGTTCAGTCTTCTTCAGTTTCTCCACCACTTCAGCCAGCATGTTGTTCCTGCGTAGAACAGGCCTTGGAGTGAAAGTCTCTCTACACTGAGGACAGCTGTAGATGCCCTTCACATCCTCCTGATCCCAGTGACCATTAATACACACCTTACAGAAACTGTGACCACAGGGAATAGTCACTGGGTCATTCAGGAGACACAGACACACTGGACAGCTGAAGTGATCCATGGAAATACTGGCCTCTGCCATTTTTCTGCTTTCACACATATACACACACACACACACACAGACAAACAGGCAGAGAGAGAGAGAGTTTTGTTTTCTCTGAAACTTTCTTAGCTCTGCGTGTGTTATAATGTGATAGATTGTGGGTGTGGCTTTAAAAAGAAAGAGGGGTTACATAGTTGCGGTTTATAGATGTGTAGATGTCCCGGATGTGTATTATTTATGACACCAGACATAGAATATAAACAGGAATCTTTTATTATACACTACACATTAAACAGTGCAGCATTAATTATGCAAATATTGGGGAATTAAAGTAGGAAAATTAAAACTTACTGGAGTTACTGAAAATCAATAAAGTCTGTCTTACATCAAAATGGATCTGTCTCATTTCCAGAGAAAACAGTAGGAAGTCAATAACAAACCTAACTAACCTATATACCAATCGTAGATAGAAATCTTAGATATCTAAACATAGACAACAGTAGCATCCCCTAATCTTATAGGACAAACAAATGAGTGTAATATTTGACTGCACAGAAAACCTTAAGGCTGCTTCAGTAACAGGAAAGTACATAAAAACCAAATTCTTCCTAACATAATTCATTCTTAAGCGTGAGTAACACAACTGACACATGGCATGACTGAGCCTGTTTGTTCTCTGCATGCAATAAAAGAAATAAAATACAACTTCCCCTTCACATTTGGAACAAATAGCATGTGAACAACATTGTGATTGTACTTGCTTCAACAAGCATGCATCCAAATGGTTCATGAATCACTTCTACGGAATTTGTAAAAGCGAACATGCTTCACTTAGGAGGACCTACAAAGCTCTTTTCTCCCCTCTTGATTGAACCAGATAACCACAAGTTAATAACATTGATCTCCACAGAATTATATGCAAAAACTGTCTCAGAGTCACAGTGATATTGATAGCGTTACAGCACTAACGCTTCTTTAAGGACCAACGCCTTGCTTTCTCACCACGAGGCTTGACTCAACAGGAATTATTATCCATCCACAAAATACACAGTCATCGAAGTAGCAAAAATAAGACAAAGAGTACAAAGAGTACATGACTCATTTTTTAGTAGATGTTTCCTATTATTTTGTTATTTCTCATGTTTTAACAGCATCAATTTCCCACCTGGTTATATGGATGTAAAGAAATTTAATTAAAGACTGATTGTTACAAATATGCTTATACGCTTAAGTATGCTGATACCCTTTAGAATGACAAACATTGATCACAAACAACCTACACAAAATCTGATGAAACTGGGACATATTATTATATTGTAATATACTTTTACTGTATTACAGAAACTCCTACAACAATCGGATTATTGACTTTTTGATACTTTCTGATAAGAAAAAAAAAATCATAATGTACCAAAAGTAAGTAAGAGGTTTCGATAAAGCAAACTCTACATCCTGCAATCGGTTATTCATAGAGCTTTATTAGTTCTCAAAGGTGCTTTGTCTTTTTTCTTTTTGAATGTGATATTTTGCACCAAAAGTTATAAATATGTTGTTATAAATTATTGAATTCAGACTTGGTGACCAGAGTTGGTCACAGAGTTACACAGGTTACAGAGTTGGTGCCTTCAAATGACTGATTCATCCATTTTTCTCTTCTTCACTTTCTCTTAGCTACATTTCTTTAGTATTGTTCTTTTGACCCCTCATTTTGTACTGCTGCACAATTACTTCCTTATAAAGGGTCCTTAGTCTTTTGTATTTTTTTTTATTAATTTGGGTCAGGTAAATGTTAAAAGCTTTTATTATGTGCCATTGTTTGTTGCTAACTGAGACAATGCAAATATTCAATAGGTCATGAATGAATTGTTAAATTACAGGGAAAATCCTCCAAATGTAAAAATTCTCTTGCTTTAAAACCTGAACTTCCTGTGAATTTGAAGGCACAGCCAACACACACACAAAAAACCTCTAAAGAAGTTGCTACTGCAATTTGTGTAGGCAGAATGTTTATAAGCTGAGACAGTGGTTGTGGTTGAGCAGAAAACTAAACCCTTTTGTTGCAGATTATTTAATGTTAAGTTTGCATTCTTGCTAAGTAAACTAAAGTGTAGACTCATAAGAAGCATAAACTCGTCTGTCCTAAAAACAGCTTTGTTAGGGACTCCTTCCGTAAATGTTAAATATGAAGCACACAGATACAGATATTTTTACATTTTATAACATGTGAAAATGTGCTAGTTGTGTGACGATCCTGTTCAACGTTAACGTTTCTACTCTAGTCCTCTCAGGGGGCCGGTATCAATAATCACACCATAGTCTTTTACTGCTGCACATGATGTAATAGAAAAACCTTCTTTTTTCAAATGCGTCTCACAGAGAGCATCATCATCTCAGCCTCGTACGACAGGACGGTCAAACTGTGGGACAGAGACACAAAGAAACAGGTTTGTCTGCATTTGTGTGCATGCTTGTGTGTGTGTGCTTGTGTGTTTGTTGAGTTGTGTGTAATTTGCCTCTCTCTCTCTCTCTCTCTCTCTCTCTCTCTCACACACTCTCCTCTCCCTCTCCCTCTCTCTCTCTCTCTCTCCGTCACAGGTGGGTCTGTTTGTTTGTGGAGCTCCGGTTGAGGTGCTGCAGGTGAACCCCAATGATCCGAGTCAGATCATGTGTGGAGACACACTAGGACAGATCTACTTCCTGTCCTGGAGAGGATGATTAACACCTCCACACTGCAGCAATTTAACGTTCAACACTCTGCTTTCACAATTTATCTCTTTATTCTAGTGCAATTTTCTACAAATCTGCTTTAATAATTAATGATATAACAGTTAATAATTGCATTGCATCATAAATATAATAATGTTTAAAAGCATCAATAAAGATTGATTTAAAAAAAAGCTTTGTGTTTATACATGTATACAAGTGACATCATGTGTGTCAAAAATGTCAGGACAAAGATGCTGAAACAAATAGAAGTGCAGGTTTGAAAGTTTAATAAAAACAATGGCATCAGTAAAGAAACAGAGAAAAACTCAGTCAGTCGAACAGTAAACAACGGTAAATCAATTAAGATCATTTACATTTAATTATTTCTGTAGCAACAGTTTTCTTGAATATTTTGAGACTTCGGAAAAACTTCTACAAAAATCCTGTTTTTTTAGGTAAATATTTTATTTATATAGAGAAAATGTAGTATAATAATATGAATGTAAAATAATACATCAAAAAGAAAGCTGACATCAGTTTTTTAATTTGACTAAGAACTTTTACTCACAATTAAATTTGACCACATAACTTTACAGGTGAGTTAAAATAGCATACACGGAGCCCAGCGTATAGAGGCTGAGTGAATGTGGTGTGGACTCTGTGGAGGAGCCTCATGGTGTCAGAGACGCTGTAGAAGGACAGAGTTCCTGCACTGTGATCCACATACACTCCTATTCTGGAGGATGATGGACCTCGGTGCTTAGTCTGAATGTTGTTGTGCCAGAAAGAGACAGAGGAAGGAGAACTCCACAGACTCCAGGACTGACTGTTGCGTCCAAACTGAGATTCATTACCCTCTCCTTTCCTGCTGATCACTTTATATGACACTGATATGCCCACACCCATTCTGCTCCTCTTCACCTCCCAGTAACAGCGTCCACACACACTCTCCTTACACATTACCTGATGCCAGAAGTCAAATCTCTCTGGATGATCAGAGTATCGCTGTTGTGTATCAATCCGTTTCACCTCTCTGTTGTTCTCAGACAGAATGAGTTGATGATGTGCTGTGATTGGATCCAGACTCAGATAACAGAAATCTACAGTAATAAAATGTCCACAGGTTAAATTGCAGACCAGTATGCTCTTAAATAAAATATATAAATAAAAGTTCAAATTCAGCATAAATAAAACGAAAAATTCTGCTTTCAGAAATATTTAATTTAAGTTAGTTGGGATACGTTAGATGTATGTTTAAAATTTTGGTGCAAACAATGCAATACAAAGATTCTCCCTACATTCCTTAGTTTTCACGCCTTTTAGGGAGGGGATACATCACAACATTGTGGCTCTAAGCAACCCTGTTGATTAGGGTTTAGAAGACTGAGGGGCACAAGAGAACCCATAAGGTATTGTGCAGTATTCATAGTGGACGCTAAAGATTTTAGACATTATTAAACGATACACTTCAGAGCCGAGCTCAGAGCCTGTTTTGTGTGTGAACTGCATTTTGCTTTGTTTTGTATTTACTCTGTTATTTAATAAAGAAGAACCCCCTTTCACTTATGTCCTCAAGGGCTGAAATTGTTCCTGAGCAATACGTGACAGAACCCGATGGACACAGCATAAGGGCGAGAGTGACATGTTGCCACAGTGAAACTGCCAGCATGTGACTCCATCTTCTTCTGGCAGTGGACAAACCCAGACCTGGTAGATCTTTGCCCCCTGGCTTTGCAACGACAATATGCTTCCTGTGTTTCTGCTCCACGCCCAGTTCTACTTTTCAAAACTAGCAAATTTCAAGCCCAAACAAAATCTACAACAAAGTGTCTAGGGTTCCTGCTGTCCTGCTAGACTGCCTAAGCCCTCTACTGGCTAAAGTGTCTTACTGAAATTTGAAGCCTCTGCCTGTTGTGGAGGGAAATTGTGGAGCCTGGGAGAGTCCACAAAAGGCCTCTGCAAAGAGCAAACTTGATGTGCGAGTTTGCCCGGCCTTTTATCAGTTATTCAATTACGGGGATCTGGTGGCACCCACCACTCCGAAACTCCCTACAAAGCTCCCAAACTCCCTGACTCCAGTGATGAGCTCTCTCCAGAGGCTGATGGGGTGGTTGTTAGTGCAAATCTACACTCCATGCTGAGGCGACAGGGCAGTCTCCAGTGCAGAGCTCTAAGCCCTGTTCCTTGTTGAGACCAGTGGTGTGGCTGATGGTGCCCACTGCTGAGCTCTTCTCTGAAGCCAAATGGATGGCCTCCAAAACAGACCTCAAAGACCTGTTCCATGATCTGGCTGACAGGGCAGCCTCCAACACAAAGCTCTGGGGCAAACATGCTGGCCTCCAAAGCCCAGTTCCAAGCCATGTTCCAGGCCAGTTTAAACCCTTGCTCCATGCCGAGGCCAATGTGGCAGCCTCCCGAATCCTGCTCCAGGCCCTTATTAAAGCCCTGTTCCACACCAAGGCTTCAGACCGTAATCCAGTACAATGCCGTGTTCCATTCCCAGCTCAAGCCCATGTCTTCGAATCATCAGAGACTAACTCTGAAATATGACAATGTAGCTGGAGAGGGCATTTTGCACACAGGGTCCTAAATGTTCTCCCAGTGCCTCTACTTATTTTGCATGTGTGGTGTGTGTGTGTGGTAAACCTACACTGTAAAAACTTCTCTGCTCTTTGGTTCTGAGGGTAAAATCACATGAACTGAAGTCTTGGTGTGGAACAGGGCTTTTATCAGGGCCTGGAACATGACTTGGAACCGGGCTTTGGAGGCCACCATATTTGCCCCAGTGTGGAACACGGCTTGGAACAAAGCCTGGAACATTCCTAGGAAGCAGGCTTTGGAATCCAATACATCAAGGAGACTGAAGGAGACATCAAATAGACAAAAAGGAGACTGAAAAATAATGTGGATACAGTTTAAAGCATGAAAATGAACAATTTGATTCTTGAATTTAATACCTCAACTAAGATATTGAACAAAAATGTCTTAACATTATGAAAACTTTGAACGCAAGCATCAGTGAAATCTCGAAGCTTTACAGTATAAGCGTAAGCTATAAATTTTCTTATATGTAACTTTAACAATAGTTAAACAAATGTTTTCATTTTCAGTTTATAGATGATTATATTCTGTTTCACTTGACCTCAGTTCTTAAGATATTTATAATATGCATTTGTGATGTTCAGTAAGATTTGGTTTTGGGTTTTTTGTTGAATTAAAGTCAATGTTAATCCCTTCTCCAGAGGCTGATGGGGTGGTTTGTTAGTTCAAAGCTCCTCTCCATGCTGAGGCATAAGGATGGCCCCCAGAGTTGTTCTCTCTTGCCGACAGGGCAGTCTCCAGTGCAGAGCTCTAAGCCCTGTTCCTTGTCGAGGCCAATAGTGTAGCTGATGGTGTCCACTGCTGAGCTCTTTTTTGAGGCCAAGAGGATGGGCTCCAAAACAGACCTCTTAGACCTGTTCCATTATGTGGCTGACAGGGCCACCTCCAACACAAAGCTCTCCCTAGAGGCTGATGTAGTGGATTCCCAAGCCTGCTTCCAAGACCTGTTCCAGGCTCTGTTCCAAGCCCTGTTCCACACTGGGGCAAATATGGTGGCCTCCAAAGCCCGGTTCCAAGCCATGTTCCCGGCCCTGATTAAAGCCTTGTACCACACCAAGGCTTCAGTCCCAGATCCACTACAATACCGTATTCCATTCCCAGCTCCAGCCCCTGTCTCTGAATCATGAGAGACTAACTCTGATATATGACCATGTAGCTGAAGAGGACGTTTTTCACAGAGGGTCCTAAAAGTTCTCCCAATGCCTCTACTTATTTTGTGTGTGTGTGTGGGTGTGGTTCACCTACACTGCAGAAAATCTTCTCTGTTCTTTGTTTCTGAAGGTAAAATCATCTGAACTGCTGCAGCTGTGGAGACGCAGAGACAGAAAAATGAGGTTTCCTCACGTTTATTTCAGACGTCAACAACGTCACCATCTCAATTTATTTATCAGCTACGATTTTCACCAAAATTGTTAGATTTGTACTTTGTTTATCTGCTAAATTGTTCTTGATGTCATTTACAAGACTGATGCTAATACTGTGTGATTTTCTGCAGTCTTGTTCCTGCTTACTTCTTATTTCTGTTAGATGAATTTTATGGCTCTTTTTACTGTGATACAGAAACAATGTTAGTTTGTTCACCTTGTGGTCTGATTTTGTTGAATTCCTCCTTACAGATTTGTCCAACTCGTTTTTTCAGATCTGAGAGAGATTTCTTCACTCTATCAAATGAGAGATGTTGATTGACAGTGAAGCTGGGTGAGTCGTCACATCCAGGAGAAACACAGAGAGACGGGAAACTCTACAGAGAGGAAACAAATCATAGAGAAGGAGAAAAGTGGACGAGAGGAATGAATGAATCTCAGACTGAATCAGAACAAAGACACACTTGTGATCTCAGATAGGAAAATTTCTTGTTGCTGTAATGAGCTTTTAGGAGGAAACTTTGTGAGAAACAGCGCCCTCTGTAGATCAGACAGTGAGTGTTACCTGGAGGAAGTAGAAGTCATCGTGTGTGTGTGAAAGCTGCTCTAGCTCAGTGACTCTCCTCATAAGATCAGCAATCTCCTGCTCCAGTTGATTCAGGAGTCGTTCAGCTCGACTCACTTCAGCTTCCTCCTGAGCTCTGATAAGCTCCATCATTTCTGAGCACTCTTTCTCCATGGAGCTGATCATCTCAGTATAGATCATCTCACTGTCATCTACTGCTGCCTGTGAACACCTCTGTAAGGACACACACACAGTGGAGTGAGTTTCATTACAAGATGCAACTGTTATTGTAATTCCAAAGAAGAGAGAGAGAGAGAGAGAGAGAGAGAGAGAGAGAGAGTGTGTGTGTGTGTGTGCGTGTGTGTGTGTGTGTGCACAAATCTTTTAAATCATATGTGTGAGATATTCTTACCGTAACAGACTCCACAGTCTGTTTCAGCTCCTGCACTTTCTTCTCTTTCTCCTGGATCCTCTGCTGGCATTTCATCTGCTCCTCCTTTAACTCATTCTGATACCAAATAAGATAAATATAATTATTTCTGCATCAGTCGCTCAGTGTGTTAATCTTAGGGCTGCAAAATTCCAGGAATTTTCAAGGCTGGAAACTTTCCATGGGAATTAACGGGAATATATGGGAATTAACAGGAATATATGGAAATAAACTGGGAATATTAAAAAAAAAATGCAGAGTTGCCTATAACAAGTAAATTAAATGTAGTTAAAAAAATCTTGCAGCTTAATTGTGTTTAAAACAACAAGATTTAATGCAATTTAAGTTGAATTTGTACGCTGCATTCCTCGCTCACTTGCACACAGCACACTGCTTACACCCCCTGCATGTACTTGCATTCTTCCATAACATGCACAAGTAACACTTTATTTTAGGGTCATTTAACTAGTTGCTTATTAGCATGAATATTAATAGATTATTGGCTATTTATTAGTACTTATTAAGCACATATTAATGCCTTATTCTGCATTACCTTATTCTACATTCTTAATTGTACCCAATACCTAAACTTAATAACTACCTTACTAACTCTTAATAAGCAGTAAATTAGGAGTGTTACCACATGCACAGATAATTTGATGACCCTCCCCCACACACTCACTTCCCAGAAATAAAAAAAAATCCTCCATATATCACTTAATCCTCCATTTTCCAGGCCCTGACTACCACAGAAGCAGAGACCTAATAAGCATGAGAAAAAATGCTTCATTTTACATTTTGATTGGGACTTTTTTAGAAGGGCGAGGGTGGGGGATGCTTTCATTTTACAGCAATCATAGGGAAATATGTTTATTACAATTATTAAGTTTGTTATGTTTATTACAAGCATAATAATGTTTATTATGCTTTTGTGTTACTCAGTGAAAGAATCAGTTAAAGTTCTACTTACAATTAAATCAGTCAAGATGTCATTTTTAAAATTTGTATTACCTTGCATGCATGTCTGCTTATGACCAATCAAAATGTTTATTTATGTTTGTGTATAATATAGTTTATATACATTTCCCTATATTTCCAAATAATTCCCATAAATTCCTGTAAATTCCCATAAAGTTTCCAATTTTGAATATTCCCAAAATTCCCCAGAATAAGTTCCCGTGGAAAGTTTCCGGAAATTTACCGGAAATTTACCGGAAACTTCCCGCCCCTTTGCAACCCTAGTTAATATTATATGCAAAGAAAAAGATGAAGTCCACTTATGTTGTACAGGTGAAATAGAGGGTTGCAAGTAAAGGCAGGCTTTATTACCATATGTGAACAATTTTAAAGTAGTCTACAGCAGAGAAACAAATACATGGTTCCATCAGCTGGCCCACAACCAGAATATAAAAAATACCAGAGAACTTTAAAGAGAAGACATGCATGACCTGTATATTATAGAATCAAAATGTAAAGAAAATGGGGAAAAGAATGTTCCATTATTAAAGCACTGGTGGCTCAACTGGTTAAGGCTCTGGGTTGTTTATCGGATGATCGGAGTTCAAGGCCCAGCACAGCCAAGCTGCCACTGCTGGGCCCTTGAGCAAGGCCCTCAACCCTCCCTGCTCCAGGGGCGCTGTATCATAGCTGCCCCTGCACTCTGACCCCAACCTCCTAAGTTGAAGTATGTGAAGAAAAGAATTCCACTGTGCTGTAATGTATATGTGGCAAAAATAAAGGCTTCTACCCCCCATTTTATCTATTTTCTATTCTATTCTATATTAAGGTTGTACATAAATAATCACATTAATACATATTATTTATTTTAATTGCTTTTTCCTGTAGACCTTTCAGTAGAGTTATGAAATAACTGATGTTAGTGAGAAAGGCCATGCCTAAAGTTTCTGCATAATTGTGCTTTTTTGTGTACCTTTACTACACAATTACAAAAAAGTTCTATGTATGTATGAATGTATAATATAAACATGTATAAAATAATATGTCTATTAAACTCTGTACTTCTCAGTACTGGCACCAAGGTGGTGGAATGAACTTCCCCTAGAGGTACGGACAGCTGAGTCACTGGATATTTTCAAGCAGCGGTTGAAGACCTACTTATTCAGGAAACACTTCAACTAGCACTTCTTTCCTTATCTTTCGCATTAAAAAAAAAAAAAAAAAAAAAAAACACCTTTGACACTTTTTCATCGTAACTTTGAACAAATGTTTTAAACTCATGGTATCTTAAATATGTAACTTAGTGAGCCAGCATTAATGTATTCAATGTTAGAGATTTAAGCACTTATGTACGTTGCTCTGGATAAGGGCGTCTGCCAAATGCTGTAAATGTAAATGTAAAAACTAAAAATAATATAACAGAAAAAGGGCAATAAAAGTTACAGTTTTAACACAGTCTGTACAATTTATAACTGAATAACTTAATAACCAACAACTATTTGACTTCTAACAAAATGTCACTTCTCAGATAATAGAAAATATATTTACTCGAAAATAGCATGATATTCAGTTCTCACCTGTTTTTTAGTTCTTTCTGTTTTAGTTGAAACTGTATCATGACCTTTGTGTTTTTCTATCGTACACAAGTAACAGATGAAGCTTTGGTCAGTACGACAGTAAATCTCCATCAGTTTGTCATGTTCAGAGCAGATCTTCTCTTGGATCTCTGCACAGGCTTCAACTAACTTGTGCTTCTTAAAGGCAGGAGACTGATAGTGAGATGTAAGATGATCTTTACAAAAGGAGGTCTGACAAACCAGACAGGAATTAACAGCTTTGCGCTTTCTCCCGATGCAGGAATCACACTCCACATCTCCAGATCCAGTGTAACAGTGAGCAGGAGAAGCAGCTTGGAGTTCAGTCTTCTTCAGTTTCTCTACCACTTCAGCCAGTATGTTGTTCCTGCGTAGAACAGGCCTTGGAGTGAAAAACTCTCTACACTGAGGACAGCTGTAGACGCCCTTCACATCCTCCTGATCCCAGCAGCCATTAATACACACCTTACAGAAACTGTGACCACAGGGAATAGTCACTGGTTCATTCAGGAGACCCAGACACACTGGACAGCTGAAGTGATCCATGGAAATACTGGCCTCTGCCATTTTTCTGCTTACACACACACACACACACACACACACACACACAGACACACAGGCAGAGAGAGAGAGAGAGTTTTGTTTTCTCTGAAACTCTCTTAGCTCTGTGTGTGTTATAGTGTGATAGATTGTGGGTGTGGCTTTAAAAAGAAAGAGGGGTTTAGAGTTTAAAGGATAAGTGTAGCACAAAGTTTTGGTTTATAGATGTAGCCCGGGATGTGTTTTATTTATGACACCAGACATAGAATATAAACAGGGATGTTTTATTCTAGACTACACATTAAACAGTGCAGCATCAATTATGAACATTTTGGGGAATTAAAGTAGGAAAAGTAAAACTTGCTGGAGTTACTGAAAATCAATAAAGTCTGTCTTACATCAAAATGGATCTGTCTCATTTCCAGAGAAAACAGTAGGAAGTCAATAACAAACCTAACTAACCTATATACCAATCGTAGATAGAAATCTTAGATATCTAAACATAGACAACACTAGCAGCCCCTAATCTTATAGGACAAACAAATGAGTGTAATATTTGACTGCACAGAAAACCTTAAGGCTGCTTCAGTAACAGGAAAGTACATAAAAACCAAATTCTTCCTAACATAATTAATTCTTAAGCGTGAGTAACACAACTGACACATGGCATGACTGAGCCTGTTTGTTTTCTGCATGCAATACAAGAAACAAAATACAACTTCCCCTTCACATTTGGAACAAATAGCATGTGAACAACATTGTGATTGTACTTGCTTCAACAAGCATGCATCCAAATGGTTCATGAATCACTTCTATGGAATTTGTAAAAGCGAACACTCCCTCTGATGCTTCACTTAGGAGGACCTACAAAGCTCTTTTCTCCCATCTTGATTGAATCAGATAACCACAAGTTAATAACATTGATCTCCACAGAATTATATGCAAAATTGTCTCAGAGTCACAGTGATATTGATAGCGTTACAGCACTAACGCTTCTTTAAGGACCAACGCCTTGCTTTCTCACCACGAGGCGTCACTCAACAGGAATTATTATCCATCCACAAAATACACAGTCATCGAAATAACAAAAATAAGACAAAGAGTACATGACTCATTTTTTTCGTAGATGTTTCGTATTCTTATGTTTCGCATTATTTTGTTATTCGTGTTTTAACAGCATCAATTTATTTAAAGACTGATTTGTTACAAATATCATTGTTTAAGATTTTCACAGCCTTATCAGTCTTCACAACAATATTTGAAGGTACTGAGAATCTGAGCTAATGAGTAAAAACCTTTATGTGTGATTCAGCTCAGAAAGAGCCACTAACTTATTCAAAGAATCAACTCATTCCCAAAAGACATCAATTTTTTCATCAATCAGAAATACATTGGTAATTACTAGAAAATATTTGCATGCTGAGAAATGACTCACCACTGTACATCCTCTACTGTAAGGACTCTGCCCGGACTCTGGCCACGTGCATCTGTTTATGTTTCTCGTCACGTGTCTGCCCCGCCTTCGTCTGCTCCTCCCTGTCATCACACCTGATCCTTATTGTGTCATTGTCTTCTTGTATTTAACTGTGCCGCGTTGCTTCGTGCAGCGCGGCATCAACTGTGGTTTTGTCCTGTCTAGTCTGCGTCCTGTTTCATGTTTTCAGTTATTAAACCCTATTTTGATTTATGCTATCCTGCGTTTGGGTCCGCTCTGTTTCCCGGGGTTAAAGAAGATGCCGCCACATGAGGACCCAGCGGGATAGCAGCTACTTGGACCGGCTAAACGGGGGGTACTTTTTTCGTGTTTGTGTTTTTTTCCCCCTCTGGACTTGGCGCGTTTGGCGACGTGGGTCCGCATTTTTTCGGTGAGGGGCGCCGCCTCGCTTTTGGTTTTTTCGCGGGGGGCGCCGCCTCACTTCCTGGTTGCGGACCATGTCGCCAGCCCAAGGTTTGTTTTGTTTTTTCAGTGTCCTGTGACATCTCCCCGCACTTTCCTGTGGGGGGCGTCGCTTCACTTTTGGTTTCCGTGGAGGACGTCGCCCCACTTCCTGTCCGCGGGGGTGTCGCAGGCCTGTGTTTTTTCCTGTTTTTGGACTTCCCTGTTTTGTGGAGGATTAATTTTTTTTTTCCCTCCCGCCCTCCCTTTCCTGGACTTTGGGGGTGGATCTGGCCGGGGTGCGTCTGGGGTTGTGCTCGGCCCTTCAGCTCGGCTGTGGACATCGCTCGGCCCTTCAGCTCGGCTGTGGACGTCGCTCGGCCCTTCAGCTCGGCTGTGGACGTCGCTCGGCCCTCTCTGGCTGCGCCGCCGTGTGCCTTGCTCCCCCCACCTGCCTCGCCGTGTGCCTTGCTCCCCCCACCTGCCTCGCCGTGTGCCTTGCTCCCCCCACCTGCCTCGCCGTATGCCTTGCTCCCCCCACCTGCCTCGCCGTGTGCCTTGCTCCCCCCACCTGCCTCGCCGTGTGCCTTGCTCCCCCCTCCCGGGCTCGTCGGGACTGCCTGGACGGATTGATGCGTCGGGAGCCGCGCCTTGGGGGGGGGCTCTGTAAGGACTCTGCCCGGACTCTGGCCACGTGCATCTGTTTATGTTTCTCGTCACGTGTCTGCCCCGCCTTCGTCTGCTCCTCCCTGTCATCACACCTGATCCTTATTGTGTCATTGTCTTCTTGTATTTAACTGTGCCGCGTTCCTTCGTGCAGCGCGGCATCAACTGTGGTTTTGTCCTGTCTAGTCTGCGTCCTGTTTCATGTTTTCAGTTATTAAACCCTATTTTGATTTATGCTATCCTGCGTTTGGGTCCGCTCTGTTCCTCTGTTTGGGTTACATCTACATTCTGTAATCAGTAGTCAGTTATTCGTAGAGCTTTATTAGTTCTCAAAGGTGCTTTGTCTGTTTTATTTATGAATGAGATATTTTGCCCCAAAAGTCATAAATATGTTGAAGTTATTCAATTCAGACTTGCTAAGTTGGTGACCAGTTAAAGCTCTGTATGCTGCAATGAGTCTCAGTGCCTTCAAAAGACTGATTCATCCATTTTTCTCTTCTTCACTTTCTCTTAGCTTCATTTGTTTAGTATTGTTATTTTGACCCCTCATTTTGTACTGCTGCACAATTACGTCCTTATAAAGGGTCCTTAGTCTTTTGTATTTTTTTTATTAATTTGGGTCAGGTAAATGTTAAAAGATTTTCTTATGTGCAATTGTTTGTTGCTAACTGAGTCAGGGAAAATATGCAATAGGTCATAAATGAATTGTTAAATATTTCTTATCTTAGCAATATTTCTGAGATGAAAGAAAGCCACCCTTGTGGTATTATTTAGGTGAGGTTCAAATAAGAGACCGATATCAATAATCACACCGAGGTCTTTTACTGCTGCACATGATGTAATAGAAAGACCATCCAGAGTCACTCTGTAATCAGAAAGATTACTTCTGACTGTCTGTGGTACTAGTACAAGAACTTCTGTGTGTCAGAGTTAAGCAGGAGGAAGTTAGTAAGCATCCACTATCTGAAGTCCTTCACACAATCTTCAATCTTATTAATCTGGTGACTCACATCTGACTTAGCTGAAACATACACAGTAAAAGTGTTGACATACACAGAAAAAGTGTTGGCCCCCTTCCTGAGTTTTTAATTTTTTCCACATTTGTCACACTTTAATGTTTCAGACCATCAAACAAATTTAAATATTAGTCAAAGATAACACAAGTAAACACAACATGCAGTTTTTAAATGAAGGTTTTAAATTATTAAGGTAAACCAAAATCCAATCCTACACAGCCCTGTGTGAAAAAGTGTTGGCAAAATGGCGAAAACATGGAACAGTGGTGAACCTTCCCAGGAGTGGCCAGCTGACCAAAATTACCCCAAAAGAGCAGCGACGACTCATCCAAGATGTCACAAATGTCCCCACAACAACATCCAAAGAACTGCAGGCCTCACTTGCCTCAGTTAAGGTCAGTGTTCATGTTACAGACCTCAGTAAGGAAGAGTCGAGATCATAACTATAAATAATGAGAAGAGAAAGCAGATATATGCATCAGAGTTCTGGTTCTTTAATTACTGATCTTTTGACCAGAACGTAACTATCCTTCAATTAACAACATGAACAATTCTATGTTTTTGCTTTCAAAATGAATTGCCATTATTGTATTCATTCACGTTCACTTTCAGATGCTAAACTTCAACATGTAACCTACAGTGTCAAAGTGTAAACACAGAAATCTCATTAAACCATTGTTCATTACATACATACAAGAGTTTAACACACAATATTCAGAACTTTCAACAGTCTTTTCTAAAATGGCAAAAATGAATTAAAATCAATATTACTTCCATCTTTTTACCTTTTTGAATACACGTGGCTGCTGGTCGCCACTTCTATGCAGCACATGGTCAACTACATCAATCAATTTAACTCAAAATTAGATTTGAAATATATATCCATCCAACATACATTTAACTGATGCATTATGACAGTTAGGACCACTTTGTCAAATGAGGATTTATTAGGTGATATGCATACAGTTAGTGTTGGAGGTATGGTTCTGTTCTGGGCAAAAATCCATGCGCCGTCCGTGCGCGTGCATGGACAGAGCGGGGAGAGCAGCAACTAGAAGTAACTAAAAGCAAACTAAAAGTAGAGAGAGAGAGGGAGAGAGAGAGAAAAAAAACGAATACGTGATGGAGATTTATTACGTAAACTGGTACAACAAACAACGGGTTCCGGCTGGGTGGAGTCGGGGTTGGAGGAAGGAGTTTAAATTGCAGCAGCAGCGATGCGCTAGAAAGCGGCTCGATGAATGGGAATTTAAAGGGTCGGTTAATATGGATGTCCTAACCGGATTGGTGCGTGTCATGAACAGCTGATGCATCAGCTGATGCAGCTTGACAACCTGGCCTGCCTGAACTAACGCAATGCTTGATTTCAGGTAGGACTATTTTGTCAAATGAGGATTTATTATTTTTATATTTTTTGTTTGAGGTATGCTTCTGTTCTGGGCAAAAATCCACGCGCTCGTCTGTGCGCTTGCATGGACAGAGCAGGGAGAGCAGCAACTAGGAAATAGAATAGAAACAAACCATTGCCAAAAGGAAAAACCCCCAATGTAACTGTTGCAGTATGAAGCTAGTACATCCGGAGCTAATCAAAGATCAGGGGAAGTGTCACCCTGGGCTGAGCAAATGGCGGCATATTGGCAACAAGCATGTTGCTGTAGTCAGTTAAACCCAAGTGTGAATCGTAAAGGGGGAAGCATGATACACACCTGCAGCAGCAATATAACAACAGCATGTTGTATATCCATTAAATTATAGTGATGACAGGTAGGGGAAGCATGCATCCTGTAGAAACTCTGGTTGCTCATGAAGCTTGATATTCGAACATACTTTTGAAAGCTAGTACAGCCAGAGCTAATCAAAGATCAGGGGAAGCATCACCCTGGGCTGAGCAGATGGCGGCATATTTGCAACAAGCATGTTGCTGTAGTAAGTTGAGGCTAAGTGTGCAGCGTAAAGGGGGGAGCATAATACACCCCTGCGGCAGCAATATAGCAACGAGCATGTTGTATATCCACTGAACTATAGTAATAACAGGTAGGGGAAGCATGCACTCTGTAGAAGATGGTTGCACGTAAAGCTTGATCTTCCACACATCGAGGAATGACAGATCATGATAAGATAAGTATCGTTGAAGTTAAAGTGCAGTGTGTGGCATACCATATTGTGGAAGTATGCTGTAGGGTGTATTAGTCATGAGTGTTAATTAGTTAATTAGACTCTTAATTAGTCTTAATTAGTCTGAAAAGCTATCCCTCAGACGGCTAGTGCAGGATCGGATGATGCGGAGACGTCTTCCTGAGGGAAGCAGAAAACAGTCTGTGGGATGGGTGGCTGGAGTCATTTGATGATCATCCAGGCTTTCCTTATACACCGACTGCTTCAGATATCCTGGAGGGAGGGAAGCTCACCTCCGACGATGGGGCTGGCAGTTCACACAACCCTTTTCATCGCTTTACAGTTGCCAGCGGTGCTGTTTCCAAACCGGCAGTGGTGCAGCCCATCAGGATGCTCTCTATGGTGCAGGTGTAGAATGTTCTGAGGATGCTGGGGCTCATTCCAAACTTCCTCAGCCATCTCCGGAAGAAGAGGCCTTGATGTGCCTTCTTCGGCACTGCATCAGTGTGTAGGTCCAGGTGAGGTCCTCAGTGATGTTAACACTGAGAAACTTAAAGCTGCTCACCCGCTCCACAGGTGTCTTGTCGATGGTGATAGGTTTGTGTTCTCTGCTCTGTCTCCTGAAATCCGCCACATGCCACCACATAAGCATGTTGTATATCCACTAAATTATAGTGAGAACAGGTAGGGGAAGAGTGTGCCCTGTAGAAACTCTGGTTGCCCATAAAGCTTGATATTCAACATACAGAGGAAAGAAAAACGATGTGTGGTATGAAAGCTAGTACATCCGGGGCTAATCAGCAATCAGGGGAAGCGTCACCCTGGGCTGAGCGAATGTCGGCATATTTGCAACAATCATGTTGCTGAAGTCAGTTAAAGCCAAGTGTGAAGCGTAAAGGGGGAAGCATAATACACCCCCTGCAGCAGCAATATAACAAGAAGCATGTTGAAAGTGAAAGGACATATGGCGACCCATACTCAGAATTTGTTCTCTGCATTTAACCCATCCAAAGTGCACACACACAGCAGTGAACACACACCCGGAGCAGTGGGCAGCCATTTATGCTGCCCGGGGAGCAGTTGGGGGGTTCGGTGCCTTGCTCAAGAGTACCTCAGTCGTGGCCGGCCCGAGACTCGAACCCACAACCTTAGGATTACGAGTCAGACTCTCTAACCATTAGGCCACGACTTGCCTATGGTCAAAGCTTAATATTCGACATACAGGGGAAAGAAAACGATGTTGCAATATGAAAGCTAGTACATCCGGGCTAATCGACGATCAGGTGAAGCGTCACCCTGGGCTGAGCAAATCGCAGCATGTTTGCAACAAGCATGTTTCTGTAGTCGGTTAAAGCTAAGTGTGAATCATAAAAGGAGAAGCATAATACACCCCTGCAGCAGCAATACATTTACATTTACAGCATTTGGCAGACGCCCTTATACAGAGCGACATACATAAGTGCTTAAATCTCTATCATTGGATACATCGATGCTGGTTCACTAGGTTACATACTTAAGATACCATGAGTTTAAAACATTGTTCAAAGTTACAATGATATACAAAGTTACAATTAAAAAGTGTCAAAGTTTTTTTTTTTTTTAAATAAATGCAAGAAGTGCTAGTTGAAGTGTTTCCTGAATAAGTAGGTCTTCAACCGCCGTTTGAAAATAGCCAGTGACTCAGCTGTCCGGACCACTAGGGGAAGTTCATTCCACCACCTTGGTGCCAGTACAGAGAAGAGTCTTGTAGTACACTTGCCTCTTATCCTGAGAGATGGTGGAACCAGTCGAGCAGTGCTTGTAGATCGGAGGGTGCGGGGTGCAGTGCGAGGAGTGATGAGGGCTTTCAGGTAAGAGGGAGCTGGTCCATTTTTGGCTTTGCAGGCCAGCATCAGTGTTTTGAATCTGATGCCTGCACCTACCAGAAGCCAGTGGAGGGATTGCAACAGCGGGGTGGTATGTGAGAACTTTGGCAGGTTGAAAACAAGCCATGCAGCAGCATTTTGGATCATTTGCAGAGGACGAATTGCATTCATAGGTAGACCTGCCAGCAGTGCGTTGCAGTAATCCAGTCTTGAAATGACAAGAGACTGAACAAGTACCTGAGCAGCCTGTGTGGACAAAAATGGCCAAATCCTTCTAATGTTGTAGAGAAGAAAGTGACATGAGCGAGTTACATTAGCAACATGAGAGGAAAAGGACAGTTGATCATCCATGGTTACCCCGAGGTTGCGAGCTGTGGCTGAAGGGGAGATCAGATCGTTGTGCAGGGATATAGCAAGATCATGACCTGGGGATGAATCACCTGGGATGAACAGCAGTTCAGTTTTGCTAGGATTGAGCTTTAACTGATGAACAGTCATCTGTGATGATATTTCTGCCAGACATGCTGAGATCCGATCAGAAGCTGTGGTATCTGAGGGTGGGAAAGAAAAGATAAGTTGTGTCTCATCAGCATAGAGTGGTAAGAGAAAATAACTTCACCAAGAGAGTGAGTATACAGGGAGAAAAGAAGAGGATCAAGTACAGAGCCCTGTGGGACACCAGTGGAGACTCTGCATGGAGCAGATGTCACTCCCCTCCATGTTACCTGATATGAGCATCCTTCCAGGTAGGAAGCGAACCAATCCCAAGCTGATCCGCAAATCCCAAGACTCCTGAAGGTGGACAAGAGAGTCTTGTGGATGACTGTATCAAACGCTGCTGAAAGGTCAAGGAGGATAAGGACGGATGACAGTTTGGCTGATCTAGCAACATGTAGTTTCTCAGAGACATCCAAAAGGGCTATCTCTGTGGAATGAGCTGCTTTAAAGCCAGACTGGTTGGGATCTTGGATACAACGAGCATGTAGTATATACGCTAAATCCATGACTTTTGCGCATCTAAAATGTTCGTATGCCATCGTCCCAGACTTTTCAATGTGGTAATCGTTGTAACCGAGGCTGCTGTTGTAGCTGCTCCGATACAAAAGGAGTGAGACGTGTAGCTCTGATGAGAGGCATAGGAGGCATCAAAATTATTATTGCGTGTAGTGAACCCTTTTTCACCAATTCGCCAGCAGACTGCGGACGGATGGATCCATGCATCTTTGATGAAATTGAATGCCTGAAACTTGACTTTTAATAAATGAAGCGGCATCATTGTTTTTTTGTTTTTTTAAGGCATCTACGATGTTGGCTTTGCCCAGCCATGCCCCTTTTCGACTATTTTCATGCATTTTGATGCATGTCAACCGAGCATGAAACAAGGAAAAATTAGGGAGAGAAATCAAGCTGTTAATGCTTGGAACATGTCCGTTGTTATGAGGAGCTGACAAGTCTATGATTAAACGTTTCATAGCATGGCAAAGCATAGCAAAGCAAAGCATAGCTTGACCCATTGTGAAATGCATAGCATAGCATAACGTGGCATAGCATAACATCGCATAACATCGCAAGGAATAACATAACGTAATGTAACATAACATAGCCTAGCAAGGCATGGCATGGCATAACATAACGTAACATAACATAGCCTAGCAAGACATAGCATAACATAACGTAATATAACATAGTCTAGAAAGGCATAGCATAGCATAACGTAACATAAAATAGCCTAGCAAGGCATAACATAACGTAACATATAGCCTAGCAAGGCATAGCATAACCTGGCATAACATAACATAGCCTAGCAAGGCATAGCATAACCTAGCATAGCATAACGTAGCCTAGCAAGGCATAGCATAACCTACCATAACATAACAGGACATGGCGTAGCATAGCATAACCTAGAATAGCCAGGCATATCAAAGCGTAGCATAACCTAGCGTAACGTAACCTAGCATAGCATAGCAAAGCATAGCATGACCCATCGTGACATGCATAGCATAGCATAACATGGCATAGCATAACATGGCATAACATAGCTTAACATTGCAAGGCATAGCATAGCCTAGCATGACGTAGCATAGCCTAGCATGACGTAGCATAATGTAACATTGCATAACGTAACATAGCATAGCAAGGCTTTGCATAACCTAGCATAACATAACGACATGACGTCAAAGCATAGTATAGCAAAGCATAGCATTACGTAGCATAGCATAATTTACAATCAAAGCTGCTCCAGTGAACCAGTCACCATAATTACACGCTGGATTACTGTTTAACTGCAATAACAATAATGAGCATTTTGACAACACGTGCAATATATATAAATATATATATATATATATATATATATATATATATATATATATATATATATATATATTTTTTTTTTTCTTTGAAAAACGTGCCTGTGTGCAATATTTATTTCTCTTTGCTGCTGTAAGGGAGAAATTTTCCCATTGTGGGACAAATAAAGGTATATCTTATCTTATAACATAGCGTAACATAACATAGCGTAACATAACATAGCGTAACATAACCTGGCATAGAATAACAGAACATAACCTAGCATAGCATAACATAACATAACCTAGCATAGCATAACATTACGTAACCTAGCATAGCATAACATAAGTATAGTATAGCGAAGCATAACAGACTGTACAACACACCAGCCCTAAGGTCACTTCCGACTCAAGAACACACCATTATACACTAACATGCACGCCATATCGATTAACCGTAAGTTTAAAGCATATTCAAACTTTCCTTTCAGCTCGAATATATGGAGTATAAATGGAGTTTAAATCACGTGGCAGCAGCAACGGAGTTTAAATCGTGCGGCAGCAGCGATAGAATTTAAATCGTGTGGCAGCAGCGATGGAGTTTAAATCGCAGCATCATGAACAGCTGATTATCAGCTGATGCAGCTTGATGACGTGGCCTGCCTGAACTAACGCGATGCTTGATGATTGCACATCTCTTAGCTTTAACCAAAATTTTAAAAGATTTTCTATTCCATTTTAAAAGGCTTTTTCTAACTTTTCGATGTACTATTTAACATATCTGAATCAAATAGAAATTGAACATATCATATAACAAATACATCATTAATATTCTCTTATGAGACCCTTACATGTGGATTTTAGTTGGATATCAGAAATCAGAAAATCAGAAAGATCTTTATTGCCAGGTATGTTTTCAAATACGAGGAATTTGTTTTAGTACAGAAGCTCCACAGTGTAACAGAATGACATTGAGAAGACACAAACACATATATAATGTAGACAGTTGTATGTACAGTGGAAAATGTGCAAATTTAAATATAAATAAGAAAGTATGTGTTTTAAGTATATAATGTAAGAATAGTGTTGTGTGTTCCATGTATGTCAAGTGTTCATCAGATGGATTGCCTGAGGAAAGAAACTGTTCCTGTGTCTGGACTTTCTGGTACTCAGGGCTCTCTAGGGGTCCGGATGTGAGGGGTCCAGAGTGATTGTCTTTGCCCTTTTCTTGGAGATCTTGGAGAGTGGGGAGTGTTGTGCCAATGATTCGCTCAGCAGTCCGGACTACCCTCTGTAGTCTTCTGAGGTCAGATTTGGTAGCTGAGCTGAACCAAACAGTCACTTAAGTGCAGAGGTTGGATTTGATGATTGCAGTGTAGAACTGTTTCAGCAGATCCTGTTGGCAAAGGAAGTACAACCTCTGCAGTGCCTTTTTCACAATGGAGTCAATGTGAATGTCCCACTTCAGGTCCTGGGAGTGGAGTCATTCAGATTCCAGGTTCCCAGGAATCTGAATGACTCCACTGCTGTAACAATGCTGTCCATGATGGTGAGTGGGGGAGAGCAGGGGGGTTTCTCCTGAAGTCCACCATCATCTCCACTGTCTGGAGCATGTTCAGCTCCAGGTTGTTACTGCACCAGACAGCCAGCTGTTCAACCTCCAGTCTGTAAGCAGACTCGTCACCGTCCTGGATGAGGCCGATCAGTGTGGTGTCGTCTGCAAACTTCAGTCATTTATGTACAGAGAGAAGAGCAGTGGGGAGAGGACACAACCCTGAGGGGCGCCAGTGCTGATGGTGCGGGTGCTGGATTTTAGTTTTCCAAGTCGCACTAGCTGCTGCCTCTCTGTCAGAAAGCTGGTGATCCACTGACAGACAGAGGAGGGTACGGAGAGCTGGGTTAATTTGGGCTGGGGGAGTGATGGGATGATGGCGTTAAAGGCAGAGCTGAAGTCCACAAACAGGATCCTCGCATAAGTCCCTGGTCTGTTCAGATGCTGCAGAATATAATGCAGTCCCATATTGACTGCATCTTTCACAGACCTGTTTGCTCTGTAGGCAAACTGCAGAGGGTCCAGTAAGGGTCCAGTGAGGTCTTTCAGATAAGCCAAAACCAGTCTTTCAAATGATTTCATGACCACAGACGTTAGAGCCACAGGTCTGTAGTCATTTAGTCCGGTAATTTTGGGTTTCTTTGGGATGGGGATGATGGTGGAGCTTTTGAAGCATGAGGGTACTTCACACAGCTCCAGTAATCTATTGAAGAGCCGTGTGAAGATGGAGGCCAGCTGATCAGCACAGGTTTTCAGACAGGCTGGTGAAACACTGTCTGGGCCTGGTGCCTTCCTTCTCTTGTTTTTTCCTGAAGACCTGGCACACATCATTGTCACTGAACTGAATTTTAGGTGTGGTGGAGTCAGGGCTTATAGGAGGTGTGAATTGGGCTTTTTCAAACCTGCAATAGAACTCGTTCAGGTCGTCTGCCAGTTGTTGATTCACCACAATGTGGGGGGATGGTGTCATATAGTTGGTGATGGCTATCAGACCTTAACACACTGAAACTGAGTCATTAGAGGAAAACTGAATCCGTAGCATTTTGGAATAGTTCCACTTTGCCACTCTGATCTCCTTTTCTAGTGTGTATTTGGCCTGTTTGTACAAGACTCTATCCCCATTTCTGTGAGCATCCACATTGGCCTGACGGAGCTGGCTGAGTTTTGCAGTGAACCATGGTTATCATTGTTGTAGGTTAAGTGAGTCCTGATTACACAAATCCTCACAGAAACTGATATATAATGTTACAATCTCTGTGAGCTCGTCCAGGTCAGAGGCAACAGCTTCAAAAACAGTCCAATCAGTGAGAGAGAAACAGGCTTGTAAATCCTGCTCCGATTCCTTAGTCCATCTTTTTACAGTCCTTAATACAGGTTTAGCTGATTTCAGTTTCTGCCTGTAGAGCCCCAGAGCACCCCATATGCATCCTTTATTGTAGTGTAACAGTGATCCAGTGTGTTACTGTCTCTGGTGGGACATGTAACATGCTGTCTGTATTATGGCAGTTCACGTGAGAGAATCGCTTTATTAAAGTCCCAGAGAATTATTAATACAGAGTCCGGGTGTTGTTGCTCACTCTCTGTGACCATGTCAGCGAGTGTCTGTACGGCCAAGCTCAAGTGCACTTGCGGGTGGGTTATAAACACTCACCAGAATGAATGAGCAAAACTCCTGTGGCGAATTGAATGGTTTGCAGTTAATGAGTGTGTTTCAAGATCAGTACAGCACATCTACATAGTTATATCAGAACACCACCTTTCATTGATGTAAAAACATTTCCCGCCACCATGCGATTTCTCTGTTGATTCTGCGTTGCAATCCGCTCTAAAGATGGATGCTAGGCAGATGGATGCTAGGCAGCAGTGTTCTTAAACCGTGCTGTCTGAGTTTCAGAAGCGCGCCGGTGCGCTTCCCCCATCTGCGTGTCCTGAAGCGTGTAAACATTGCAGCCGCTCCGCCAACTACAATATTCAGCAAAACATAAGAATACTCAAAAACCGGTAAAAGATCTTGTGGTGTGTGGGAAAATAATTTTGTCGTTGTTTTGTTTCCTTTTAGTTCTAGCATATTTTTGTGGATCATGTAGAAGCCAAATCAAGTTACAATGCTAGTTAAATTCAAACTTTACATTAGACTTGTGGTTCCTGTATCTCATTAATATGAAAGGAAAGGGCAAGGTAACTCAGGATATCATCTGTCCCTTTGTGCCATTTGTCCCATTGTTTAAGGTGTCCATTTGATTCAAGGTCTGAGTCAAGAAAGAATGGCAAGCATTAAAGGTGAACTCATTCCTATGATAATGAAGTGGTCTGAGAAAGACTGTTATGTTAATGGGATTAAGGGTGGGTGAAAGTCCAGGATCTGGGGTGGGGCTATTACATCCTTTCATGCTTTGATTGTCACCCGAGTGTTTTGTCTCTATCTGATGGGACTGACCCCTAAAGTTGTAATACACTGTAAATATACATATTTTACAGTCAGACTTGATGACTGCAACGCCCATGCCAGTACCCTCTGACTTGAAGACTCGTTTCATCATGTACCTACAATAAAGTCTACTGCACAAGGATATCCAACTCTCCTGGTCTTCTCTGGAAAAAGTTATCAGTTATCAGAAAATCAGTTTCACCAGGGATGAAACTGATTGGATTTTATTGACAAAGAACTTCTCTAGGTTACGACCGTAACCCTAGTTCCCTGAGAAACTAGACGCTATGGGAACGTCCCTGAGTGACCGCGCTCTGAACCACGTGTGTAATCTGACCAATAGGCGTTGGGATTTTACGTCATCGGCGGGTGACATCGCGTAAGCAAGAAGCTTCAAATGGCTGCGAGATGGACAAGATCAGGAAAAATGGGCAGGCTCCGGCATCCAGGAAGTGACACACGAGCTACAGCTCGTGTCATGACCTCGAGGAGCTCCTTGTACAGCACAGGCTGTGAGGAGCCCACGGCTCTCCTTCCTCGCTCTGCTGGCGCCGGGAGAAGAAGCAGCCATCGGGCCTGCTTCTCCTCGAGAGCAGGAGCTCGATTCAGCAGACGAGGCTGGAGAGGACTCATCCGACTCCAATCCAGCTGCTAAATTGGCCTGCGAGCCCCATGAGCACCGGCGCCACTTTGCCTCGGCAAGAGCAGGACCGGAGCCGCGAGAGAGAGAGCTCTTCTCAAAGAGCACTCTCCGAGAGCGAAGCGTGCGCATAGCCATGCGGCTACAATGCGAGCAATCGACTCCCTCGAAAGCCGATTGTGCATGGTCCACTCCCAAGCAAACAACACACCGATCATGCGAATCCTTCCCGTTAATGAAACGGGGACACGGATAAACACATTTACGGAATCTCTGCCATCACTCGATCAGAAAAACACAGTATCAGAAAAACACAGCGCTTACCTGAACGAGCAGAAGCTAGCGTCTTGTCCTTCTCTCAGCCATTTGTAGCTTCCTGTTTACGCGACGTCACCCGCCGATGACGTCACGTCCCAACGCCTATTGGTCAGATTACACACGTGGTTCAGAGCACGGTCACGCAGGGGGCGTTCCCATAGCGTTTCGACGCAGCTCGAGTGCCGAAGGGGAACAGGAAAAACTAACAACAGAGCAAAAACTGAGGAGCTAAGCACTGATGCTGCCATTCACGGTGCCATCTTGATAGCCACTTATATTGGTTCTTACAAAGTTTTACATAACTGTAAATAATGAGAAGGGAAAGCAGATATCATGCATCAGCGTTCTGGCACTTTTATTACTGATCTTTTGACCAGAACGTAACTACTCTCTCTTTTCAAGGTGTCATGCGCCCCCTACAGGCTGTTTACCTACATATCTTTAAAAAAACTGAGATGATGAAATGGAAGGGTGTTTTTTTCAACTAAGAGTCTTTCATTTCCAGCCCTCTACATTCATCTCCACTATAAGAAAGAGACTGGGCAAAAATGGCCTACATAGCAAAGTCCCAAGATGAAAACCGCTGCTGAGCGAAAAGAACATAAAGGCTCGTCTTAGATTTGCCAGAAAACATCTTGATGAGCCTTTTGGGAAAATACTGTGGACTGACGAGACAAAAGTTGAACTTTTTTGAAGGTGTGTGTCCCATTACATCTGACGTAAACGTAACGTGCATTTCAGAAAAAGAACATCATACCAACAGTAAAATATGGTGGTGGTAGTGTGATGTTCTGGGGCTGTTTTGCTGCTTCAGGACCTGGAAGACTTGCTGTGATAAATGGAACCATGAATTCTGCTGTCTACCAAAAAACCCTGAAGGACAATGTGTGGGTATCTGTTCGTGACCTCAAGCTGAAGTGAACTTGGGTTCTGCAGCAGGACAATGATCCAAAACACATCAGCAAGTCCAGCTCTGAATGGCTGAAGAAAAACAAAATGAAGACTTTGGAGTGGCCGAGTCAACATCCTGACCTGAATCCTATTGAGATGCTGTGGCATGACCTTAAAAAGGTGATTCATTCAACCCTCCAATGTGGCTTAATTACAAGAATTCTGCAAAGATAAGTGGACCAGAATTCCTTCTCAGTGCTGTAACAGACTCATTGCAAGTTATTACAAATGCTTGATTGTAGTTCTTGCTGCTAAGGGTGGCCCAACCTGTCAGCAACGCGGGGATAAAAACAGACCCAAATGAAGGATGGCGTAAAATAAACTGGATTTATTGTCTAAAAAACACGAAACAGGGACAAGGACGCAGACGATACCAGACATGACACGACGACAAATGACGACAGACACCAGATGACAACAAGGATTCCGCACTGCCATAGGCAACACGGCATGGTTAAATACGCATGACAATTAAACACATGACGAACAGGTGTGCAGAGGCGAGGAGGAAGAGACAAGGGCAGGGCAGACACGTGATACAGAACATAAACAGAAGCACATGGTCAAAGTCCGGGCTGAGTCCTGACACAACCAGTTATTAGGTTTAGGGGTAAACACTTTTTCACACAGGGCCATGTAGGCGTGGATTTTGTTTTCCCTTAATAATTAAAAGCTTAATTTAAAAACTGCATGTTGTGCTTACTTGTGTTATTCTTGACTAACGTTTAAATTTGTTTGATGATATGAAACATTAAAGTGTGACAAACATGTAAAAAAAAAAAATCAGGAAGGGGGCCAACACTTTTTCACACCACTGTAGCTGGGTTTCATCAGCATAACAGTGAAAGCCAATACCATGTTTATGAATAATTGCACCAAGGGGTAGCATATCGTCGCTGTCGGGCGGAAACCTCGTATGTCCAAATTTGGTCAATTTCATATTTTTTCACATATCGATGCTATTGGTCAGTCCCCACGTGGGTCTGTTATTTTTATAAGTTATTAACCAATCTAAAGTCTTGAAAATAGCTTGAGCGCAAATCTCATAATTCCGTTGAACACTTCAACTGTCCACCTCTTCCTCACTCCGCGGGAGAGCTTCACGGCATATTTCTCCTCAAGAAGAGTCGCAACGAATCAACACGTCTTCTGAGGTAAATGTCTTCAAAACACTGGACTCAAAGAAAAAAAATCTTGACCCCCGCTAGTTCTGGTGCTCGTCTGAGGACAGGAATTTAGCGCAAGACAATCCACTGCAATGCGGACTAAACCCTGTGCACTGCAGATAAGGTACGGCGTTTTTTTAATTTACTGAAAAATAACAGTTTTGTAGATATGAGGATTCCGCCCGACAGCGACGATATATAGGGAGAAAAGCAATGGGCCTAAAACAGAACCTTGCGGAACACCAAACATTACGTTAGTTTGTTTAGAGTAGTCACCATTTAGATCTACAAACTGATATCGATCCATCAGATAAGACCTGATCCAGGAGAGGGCTCTCCAATTGACACCAATAACATGTTAGCCTATCAAGTAGAATAGCATGGTCAGTGGCATCAAAAGCTGCACTAAGATCAAGCAATACCAGCAAAGAGACACAACCCTGATCAGAGGCCAGTAACAGGTCATTTACAACTTTTAACCAACGCTGTCTCTGTGTTTTGATGAGGCCTAAATGTTCCTATGTAGGTATGAGCATAACTGCTGAGATACAACAAGGATTTATATTGGCCTATAGTTAGACAGCTGGCTTGGCTCGAGGTCAGGGTTTTTAATCAAAGATTTGATAACCGCTAGCTTAAATGTTTTTGGCACATAGCTAGTGCTAAGAGAAGAATTTATTATCTTTAGAATGGGTTGGATAGCTACTGGTAGTATCTGTTTAAAGAGACATGTGGGTAATTGATCCAGTATGCAGAAAGAATACTGGATCCCTACTGGAAAGAAGAACTCAGTGAAAATAAGTCAGTCTTTTGAAGACTATTAAAACGGTCTAAATATTGATCAAAAATAAAAATATTATCTGCGGCATTATCTATCAATTTGTTTCATATTAAATTAATGGTCTGAATTTTCTGCCTGATCTTATCAATATTTTATCAAAAAGTCATTACTGCTACAAAAAGATGTAAAAAAAAATGTATTAAATAAAAATTTGGATTATTTTTGTTACCTTCAATTAGGCTGAAAAAATACACCAATCTAGCAGCATTAAGAGATTTTTTTGTAGCTATTAAGGCTTTCCTTCCATGCTACTCGAAATACTGATAATTTAGTTTGATGACATTTACGTTCTAATTTTCTAGCTGATTGTTTTAAAGTTGTAGTGGTACCAGGGTGCAAGTTTTTTCTCTCTAATTACTTTCTTTTTAAGTGGAGCTCTCTGCAGTATTCAATGTAAATGTACGTTGAACACAGCGACGTGGCAAATTGCAAATATCGTGTCCGAAGCGCAATTTAATTGAAATGAGATAATGGTCTTAGATAGCTTCTGATTGAGCTACTGTGACTATATTTGAAGAAAATAACACAGAAATAACACACAAAAAACACACACACATAGAAATAAAACACACACAGAGAAAAAACACACACAAACAAATAACACACACGCAAACACACACAGAGGTAAACACAAACAGAGCATTACAAAACAACACACACAAGTGTGAACACACATACAACAATAACATACCTGTACAAATGCACTTACTTACACATCACTATTATACACAATCTTCATTTGTTTTAATTCTGAATTCTTTAAATCAGATAGATTTGACAGCGGTGTGATGTGTTTTGTCTGTGTGTGTGTGTGTGTATGTGTATGTGTTTTGGAGATTGCAGGGATGTATTGAACACTTCTTTTAATTGCAGCACTCATAACACACTCATTAGCACACTCTAATTTTAACACAAACTCATTAACAATACACCTTCTGAGCCCTTCTTTCTGTTTTTTTTTTTGTTTTATCCACATAACTGATAGTATGTGGGTCACTTGTGGTTTAATGAGACTCCGACCCTGAGCTAAGTACTTAGCTCATTAGTACCCTCATTAACTAATTAGTACCCTGAGCTAAGTACTAACTAGCTAAGTACTAATGTGAGTACAGTGTACACCCGCTCAGTAACACAGAGAATAAGAGTGCTATTAACCCCAAAAATAAATGTTTCAAGACATCTGTACTGATGAAAACCATAAACACAAACAACAAACAGTTGTTAATAACATTATTGTTATCACATTATCACAACTCAAACCTTTGTGTATGAAATGGATTTGTCCACTTATGCACTGACCAATCAGAAGTAACCCTTCGAACTTTTCTCTGGCTCAGTACATAACGACCCTGACCCTGAGTAGAGGAGGCAGAGAAGGGCACAGCAGCACTAGTGTCAGTAGCAGAGTCTGGTAGGCAATTTTCAGGGAACATTGCAGCTGAACATTCATCAACATTTCCATAGTCCGACTCAACCACATGGTCGGTCTCAACGGATCTGTCATTTGGAGAACTAAGTTCCCCATCTCAGGGAAGCGCACTCACATCATCAATGTGGGAACTTGTTTCAGGCATGGCTGTGTCCCACATATGAAATGGCTGCAGATTCACAACATGGAACACACCAGCATCCTCTTCAGTGCTCACATTGGTAAGTCTGTAATTGACATTGGACAACAGTTTTGAAACACGAAACTGCCCAGTGAATACTTGAGCTAAAACTTGCGTCTGCATCAGATTTAGGGTGGGTCTTAACTCTCACCAAATCACCCATAGCGTAGGAAACCATACGGCGTGATCATGCGCATCCTGCAGCGAAGCTCTCAAGCTTTCCAGGTAAGGTACCTCAGGGTCATCAACACCCACAGAGTTTGGTTGTGTCAACAGGTCATGCGGTGTTTCCAACTCACGACCGTATAACATCATAGCCGGTGATAGACCTGTGCTCTCATGTTGGGCCATCCTAAACAAATTTGTGGGAGATTCTTGTCCCAGGAAGTGTGTTTGTCCCCAACATAAGCATGAATGGCAGTTTTTATAGTGCGGTTCACTCTCTCAGTGGCATTAGTTTGTGGGTGGTACGCTGTGGTAAGATGATGCTCAGTACCAAGGGCAGCGACCACATGCTCAAAGAGATTGCTCACAAAAGGGGTACTACGATCGGAAATCAGAAAGACTGGGGCCCCGTGGCGGGCGAAGATCTCACTAAGAAATTTACTCGCTGCCACCTGAGCTGTTGCGGAGTGCACTGCACTCACCTCCACCCATTTTGAGAAGTAGTCAACAATGGGCTGACAAAATCCACTTCACTGTATTCCCAAGGCTCTGTTGGTTCGATTGGAATCATCAAGCCTGCCGGTTTTCTTTGACTCGGCTTAGTAAGCTGGCACACTGGGAAAGAAACAACATACCTCTTTATATCTGCTGCCATTTTTGGCCAAAAGAACCTCTCTCTCAGTCTAGCCAAAGTTTTCATCACACCAAGATGGCCCGCCGTTGGGTGGTCATGGTAGTATTGTAATACAGTATGCCACATCCGAGTAGGCACAAAAAGCTTAAGCTGTTTCATAGGATGAAAAGTACAGGCTGCCTTATGATCCTTGAAATAAAGAAGACCATCATGAACGTGGTCCTCATCTGCACCACCCTCTTCAAGACCTTTGAGAAGATTGTCGATCACTGGGTCATCCTTTTTCATCTGCCTCACTTGCTCCTTGTCAGTTACCATAACTGAGGAGAGACACCTTAAATCCAAACCACCTATGACTGCATGAGGTGGCAGAATGTCAATGGGATCAACACTGTGCGTCAGCGGGTTACGTGACAACACGTCAGGGACGCTATTCCATACACCTGGCTAGTGGATGATGGTGAAATCAAAATCCTGTAGTCGTAAAAGACCACCTAGCCAGATGACCAGAGGGATTGGGTCGACTCATCAACCACTTCAGACTATTATGGTCTGTATAAATGGTCACATGTAGGCCCTCAACGTAGGATCTGAAATGTTCCATAGCCCAAATCACTCCTAAACACTCCTTCTCAGGAGTAGAATATGGTCTTTCTGACTTGTGCAATGTTCTGCTCGCAAAAGCAATGGCAACATCTCGCCCCGTCATCCTTCTGCATGAGAGCTGCACCGAGACCCAAGTCGCAGGCATCGGTATGAATGGAAAACGGGTGAGTGAAATCAGGGAAGCACAGAATGGGCACAGAGGTAAGGCAACATTTTAAGAAATCCATCGCAATTTGGCAGTCGTCATCCCAGCCAAAAGGAGTTTCTTTCCTGGTGAGCTTAAAAAGAGGCTCAGATTTCTGTGCATAATTTGGAATGAATCGTCTGTAATAGCCGGTAAGTACGGTGGCCGGGAAGTGCAAAACAAATTAACAAAACCCAAACCAAATTAACAAAACCCAAACCAAATTAACAAAACCGAAAACACATTAACAAAACCCAAACCAAATTAACAAAACCCAAAACACATTAACAAAACCCAAAACACATTAACAAAACCGAAAACACATTAACAAAACCCAAACCAAATTAACAAAACCCAAACCAAATTAACAAAACCCAAAACACATTAACAAAACCCAAACCAAATTAACAAAACCCAAACCAAATTAACAAAACCCAAAACACATTAACAAAACCCAAAACACATTAACAAAACCGAAAACACATTAACAAGTCAGACAACCCGGAAGCGGTTGGTAAAATTTGTTAATGGAAACTTACCATCATCGGACGAGACACCTTTCATTCACCTTTATATCTTTAATGACAGTCGTCTTGTCGAATGATCGGTAAGTTTCCATTCACAAACTATACCTACCGCTTCCGGGTTGTCTGAATCGGTGCATGAAACACATTAACAAATCAGAAAACACATTAACAAATCAGAAAACAAATTAACAAATCAGAAAACAAATGAACAAATCAGAAAACACAACGACATTTCAGACAACCCTGAAGCGGTTGGTATAGTTTGTGATTGGACAAGACACCTGTCACTCAAAGTATACATGAAGTTCAACAGTCTGCCACAGGGAAAAGTTGGAATGGATGGATGGAATGGATTACTGTGGATTAATTCTGTTATTTTCTTGAACAGAGAACTTTATTTAAACGGAGAACTTTACACATTACACATAAGATTCCATACCTGTATATCTTGAGTGACAGGTGTCTTGTCCAATGATCGGTAAGTTTCCATTCAAAAACGATACACTACCGTTTCTGGGTTGTCTGACTTGTCGTTTTGTTTTCGAATTTGTTAATGTGTTTTCTGATTTGTTAATTTGGTTTGGGTTTTGTTAATTTGGTTTGGGTTTTGTTAATGTGTTTTCGGTTTTGTTAATTTGGTTTGGGTTTTGTTAATTTGGTTTGGGTTTTGTTAATGTGTTTTCGGTTTTGTTAATTTGGTTTGGGTTTTGTTAATTTGGTTTGGGTTTTGTTAATGTGTTTTCGGTTTTGTTAATTTGGTTTGGGTTTTGTTAATGTGTTTTCGGTTTTGTTAATTTGGTTTGGGTTTTGTTAATGTGTTTTCGGTTTTGTTAATGTGTTTTCGGTTTTGTTAATTTGTTTTGCACTTCCCGGCCACCGTAGGTAAGGCTGAGAAAGCCCCTCACTTGTTTTACATCTTTGGGTGTTTTGAACTCAGTCACCGTTTTGACCTTTTTCGGGTCCGGAGAAATACCGTCAGGTGTGACACGATAACCCAGAAGACAAGCTCATTCAAGCAGAACTGACATTTAATCAGCTTGAGGGAAAGGCCAGCCGACGGAAGCCTAGACAAGACTTCCTTAATGTCCGTGAGATGTTGCTGAAATGTTGGGGACGCAATGACAATGTCATCAATATAGACGGCACAGCACTTATAGATCAAGCCGGTGAGCACATTGTTCATTACCCTCTGAAATGTGGCTGGAGTGTTACAGAGACCAAAAGGAAGGACTTTGAAATGAAATAGGCCACAGTGTGATATGAAAGCAGTCTTTGGTCTTGAATGCTCATCTTCCGAGACCTGCCAGTACCCTCGCGAGAGATCAAGGGTGGTAAGATATCTCCCCCTAGCCATGAAATCTAACGATTCATCCACCCTGGGAAGTGGGTAAGAGTCCTTCAGTGTGAGATTATTAAGGCCTCTGTAATCGACACAGAACCTAGGGGTTCGACAAGGCTTTTTGACAATTACAACAGGCGCAGCCCATGTGCTCGAAGAAGGTTCAATAATGTTTTGCTCCAACATCAACTGAATCTGTTCCTCAATTATTTGTTTCTTAGCTGGAGAGGTACAGTACGGTGGGAGGTGGACAGGTTTAGCATCACCTGTATCGATAACGTGCTCAGCCATGGAGGTGTGACCTAAATGTCCATCAAACAAGCTCCAAAAATCCTTAAGGAGACTTAACAATTGTTCTTTTTGTCGTCTTTCCAGACAAGCCAAGTCAACCTTCTCCTCTAGTATAGAGGGGCAGACATCCAAGAACATCAGGCTTTCAGCTTCAGGAGCCCCTCTCCACTCAGGCAGAGCCTCATTACAAAGTTGTGAGCTACTTTCACCCACAGTCCTTGAAGGGATATGAATTCTTACAGAAGCACGCAACATGAAATTCATCCCCAAGATAAGAGAAGAAGAAAGATTGGGGATAACAACAAAATGGTGGTAAAAATGTTGTCCTTGGAAACCAATGTTTAGCCACACAATGCCAGTGGGACTACAAGCAGTGTTGTTTGCAAGCTGAACTGGCGGGGCAGTCCATGGCTGAACTTTCTCAAGACATTTTACAACTTCAGAAACCATGTCTGCACGGACCGCTGAAATTGAGGCCCCCGTATCCAATGCTGCATCGACCGCTTTGTTAGAAAGGTTCACTTTAACAAGAAATGGCGTATTCCAAAAAGGAGACATACGGTCTTCAACATGTCCCAAGACAAAAGGCTCAGTCTGGGGCATAAGAGAAGGATGAGGCATATTTATCTTCTGGGAAGAGGATTGCCTCTGTGAAAATCCCTCCCCCCTCTGAAGTTTACCTTCTGTCGAACAGGGTTTTGGTTTTGCTGTTCCCTGCAAGAATCCTCTGCAGTCGTTTTGTCAGTGAGCCGTGGGTCATTCAAAATCTGATTAGGCCTCCTTTCCGTAGCCAGAGTAGAACGCTGCTAAAAGTTACAGTTGGCAATTTCTGGAAGTAAAACCAGGCATAGAACATGTGTAACAGTACGTTTCTCTCACTTGTTTGCTTTTCTGCACTACCGGAATGCTATGGCAGTCAGGACCAAGAACTACATGCAGCTCATGAGCACCCATCACAAGATCAATAACTGAAGTAATCTGTGCGCCATATAGTGCCACTCGGTAGCGCTCAAGTGTTTGCAGCTCAGATCAATTTGCTCATGTTCTGGAGGTGGAGTCTTAAGTTTTTTGAATTCTGACAACAAGTGTGCTACATTCCTTTTGTCATTCCTTTTGTCGCCAATTGTTTGGGGGTGGAATTGCATCTGTGATTGTTGTGAAAAATTCTCCGGTTGTTCTCTCGTCGATGATTGATGGAATGGGGGCCAATCAGGGGCCAATCAGATTTCAGCAGGGGCCAGGGCCCCTGTGGCCCCGCCTCTAGAACCGACACCTGTGTGGGACTGAGACACAAAGAAACAGGTGTATCTGTATTTGTGAGTGTTTGTGTTGAGTTCTGTGTAATTTGCCCCTCTCTTTCTCTCTCTCTCTATTTCTCTCTTTCTCTCTGTCACAGGTGGGTCTGTTTGTTTGTGGCGCTCCGGTCGGGGTGCTGCAGGTGAACCCCAATAATCTGAGTCAGATCATGTGTGGAGACGCACTGGGACAGATCTACTTCCTGTCCTGGAGAGGATGATTAACACCTCCACACTGCAGCAATTTAACTTTCAACACTCTGCTTTCACACTTTATCTCTTTATTCTAGTGCAATTTGCTAGAAATCTGCTTTAATAATAATTGATGATATAACAGTTAATAATTGCATTGCATCATAACTATAATAATGTTTAAAAGCATCAATAAAGATTGATTTAAAAAAAAGCTTTGTGTTTATACATGTCTACAAGTGACATCCTGTGTGTCAAAAATGTTGTAAGGACAAAGATGCTGAAACAAATAGAAGTGCAGGTTGGAAAGTTTAATTAAAAAAATGGCATCAGTAGAGAAACAGAGAAAAACTTAGTCGATCAGTTAACAACGGTAACAATTCAAGGCAAGAGCAAAAGCAGAAAATAAATTAAGATCAATTACATTTTATTATTTCTGTAGCAACAGTTTTCTTGAATATTTTGAGATTTTTTAAAAACCTACAAAAATCCTGTTTTTTTAGGTAAGTATTTTTCATATGGAGAAAATGTAGTATAATAATATAAACGTAAAATAATTTTGCAAATCAAAAAGAAAGCTGACATCAGTTTTTAATTTGACTCAGAACTTTTACTAACAATTAAACTTGATCACATAACTTTAGAGTTGAGTTATTATAGCATACACGGAACCCAGCATATAGAGGCTGAGTGAATGTGGTGTGGACTCTGTGGAGAAGCCTCATGGTGTCAGAGACGCTGTAGAAGGACAGAGTTCCTGCACTGTGATTCACATACCCTCCAGAATAGGCTCCATGAGGCTTCTCCACAGAGTCCACACCACATTCACTCAGCCTCTATATGCTGGGTTCTGTGTATGCTATAATAACTATAATGTCCATGCCCTTACCAATCCACTCCACCTCCCAGTAACAGTGTCCACACACTCTGCTTACACAACACCTGAGTCCATCTCTCTGGATGATCAGAGTATCAGCTATATATACAGAGTATAAGCTATAATGTCCATGCCCTTACCACTCCACTCCACCTCCCAGTAACAGTGTCCACACACTCTGCTTACACAACACCTGAGTCCATCTCTCTGGATGATCAGAGTATCACTGTTGTGTCTCACTGCATGTCACCACTCTGTTCTTCTCAGACAGAATGAGTTGATTATGTACTGCAGAGGTATTCAACTAAAATTTAAAGAGGTCCAGTAAGAGAAAATTTCTTGAAGCAAAGGTCCAGAAGATCATAATGTCTAACTAGTTAGTGTGATATATATTTAAGTAGCCTAGTAGTTGTATCAACATCTGCAAGCAATCAATACTTGACTGTCAAATCAAATAAATTCAGTACAATTCAAAATCTTTTTGACAATATTTCCTGTCACGTACAGTATGTATGATTGTAGATATGTATAACGTTCTCTAATTAAATAAATAACAGTAGGGCTACATTTCAAAATAAGAAAAAATAAATAAAATGTGAACATTGTGTGTTTAAATAAAGTGCTTAACTTTCCCTTTTATATCTCAGTGAGAGAACTGAGCTCTAGCTTGGCTTGGCAGGATGTTAAACCTGGGCATGAATGGAGTCAGGGCCGCTATCTGGAACCATATTTAGTTTGGATTATGTTCATTGTAGAGAAAGCTGCCTCGCAGTTGTATGTAGAGCCAAACATGGTCAGGATGTATAGGGCTAATTTCCTCAGACCTGGGAAAGCTGTCTCAGTGACGCTGTCTTCACATTTGAGTGGATATGTTTGTTCAAAACCTTTATGTTTTGTCTCATAATGGTGTTTCACATTGCAACTTTTAAGTGCCACGGTTTCTGAACATATGAGACACACTGGTTTAGTGCTCCCAGTGGGAATTGTGAACAGAAATGAGTCTGTCCATTCCGGATTAAATGTTTTTGATGTCCACTTTTCTTTTTTTGGAGAGCGGCATTTGTTCTCCCTTTCACTTAAGTAAAGTTGGCCGGATATTCACAGATTCGAGTTTCCAGAGTCAATAACTCCTGAACTAAAGGGTGTTATTACACAAATAACACCTCTTTTTTTTATCATAGTAATGTAGAGAGGCAGCTATAACCCAATTTTCCTCAAAATCGGTTTTCCTCCGCGGTGGACAAAATACACAAGTCTCTATGTGCAGACGGCTGAGAGACAGATTCCAAGCGACCGTCTGCAAAGTGCAAAACCCGAAAAGCGAATACTATGATGTCCTGATAGTTATTCTACAACACTTACTGGAGAGAAATGTCTTTTTGTTTAATTTTTATGATTTTTCATAATATAAAAAATCAATAACTTGACTATTATGGAAATTATATATTTCTCCATAAGGTCCATAAGGTATCCCCAGAGAAGTGATACCAGTCTGTAGTTACTGTGTCTGATGGATCCAGCGCAGGTTTCTTTAGGACGGGAATAACCCTTGCTCTCTTGAAAGTTGTTGGTACCTGACCAGATGCTATGGATCTATTGATGATAGTGGTAATGAAGGGCAGAAGGTCTTGCGAGATGGTCTGGAGCATAGTGGAAGGGAGTGGATCCAATGGGCAGGTGGTAGGATTGCAGGACTGGATGCGTTGTAAAATCTCTTCTGCTGCTACAGTTGAGAAATGTGACAACGAAGGTGTAGGGGAATCCATACTGTGAGATGTAAGTGCAGTCGGGGCTGAAGTGAAGGTCCGGCAGATTTCTTCAATCTTCTCCTAGTAGAAAGAAGCAAAGTCTTCTGCAGTCAGGGAGGATGAAGGAGGAGGAGCCAGGGGGTTGAGCAGAGAAGAGATGATGATGTGGAATTTCCGAGGGTCATGTGAGGAAGCTTCAAGCTTTTCCTTGTAGAACAAAGTCTTGGCAGAAGTCACATCTGAGGAGAACTTGGCAAGGAGTGTTTGGTAAGAATCAAGATCTGCATCAAGTTGTGATTTCTTCCACTTTCTCTCGGATGATCTTAGCGCTCTTCGATTGTTGCACAGCACATCTGAAAGCCAAGGAGCAGAACAAGAAGTTTTCTTGGGTTTAGTGGACATAGGGCAGAGGAAGTCCATAGTTGAGGAAAGAGATGAAAGGAAAGTATCTGTGGCTGAGTCCAAGGGTAGTGAGGAAAAAGACTCAGAATTAGGAAGAGAAGAAAGAGTGCCAGAAGCTACAGAAGAAGGGGAGACAGAGTGAAGGTTGCAGCGGGTAAGAGCAAGGGGCTGAGAGGTAGTTTTAGGTATGGTAGGGATAGTGATGGTGAAGGATACCAGGTGATGATCGGAGACATCTAGTGGGGTAACAGTCACGTCTGTAGCTGGAGAAGGACGGGTCCAGGACATTGCCTCCTTTGTGTGTGGGGATGTAGCTGTTGAGTGTCAGGGCAAAGGAGTCGAGAAGAGTCAGGAGGGAAGTTTGTCAGAGTGGACTACAATGCCCTGTTCCATTCCCAGCTCCAACCCCTGTCTCTGAGTCATGAGAGACACATACAACTCTGTTATAAGATTGAATGAGCTGTAATTTTCTGTTGTTAAACTCAGATAAGACAGAAATACTACTTATCACTCCAAAAATCAGTACACAGAAGCTCTCACAATTCAACTTCCATTTAGAGGGATGTACTGTTACTAGTAGCTCGACAGTGAAAGACCTGGGTGTTAGACAGCAACTTGTCTTTTGAAAATCATTTTGCCCATACTACAAAAACAGCCTTCTTCCACCTTAGAAATATCCTGTCTGTACCTGATGCTGAGAAGCTAGTTCATGCATTCATGACCTCTAGACTGGACTATTGTAATGCATTACTAGGTGGTTGTCCTACATCTTTAATAACTGCCAGAGTTCTCACCAGGACAAGAAAGTATGACCATATAACCCCAATTTTATCATCTCTACACTGGCTACCTGTTAAGTTTAGAATTGATTATAAACTGCTGCTTCTTACATACAAGGCTCTTAATGGTTTAGCTCCCATGTATCTAACTAGTCTTCTAACACGTTACAATCCTTCACGCCCTCTGAGATCACAAAACTCAGGATTTCTGGTAGTTCCCAGAATATCTAAGTCTACTAAAGGTGGTAAAGTGTTTTCTTATTTAGCTCCCAAACTTTGGAATAATCTTTCTGATAGTGTTCGGTGCTCAGACACACTTTCCCAGTTTAAATGTAGATTAAAAACTCATCTCTTTAGTCAGGCATACACATAATACATCACATAATATTGTGCGATGAAGGTCCTCCACTGAGATGAGGCAGACTCTGAGAATCCTGAGGCATCTAGAGATCTACCAGCTCCAGTCAGACTCTGCGATACTAAAGAGGAGATGTGAACTCCATGTGATCTTTTGCATCTATACAACATTTGTTTGACTGCATTTTTATAATCACACCCTCCATTGTCAGCCATATGAGGATGGGTTCCCCTTTGAGTCTGGTTCCTCTCAAGGTTTCTTCCTTTACCATCTAAGGGAGTTTTTCCTTGCCACTGCTGCCTGAGTCACTTCAGACTTTGCTCATTGGGGATAAATACATACACATTGTGAACTAAATCTATCTAATATTAATCTTGAATTTTGTATTCTATTATTCTTTATATTATTCTTTATATTAACTGAATTAACTATTGAATTATATGACCATGTAGCTGGAGAGGACATTTTGCACACAGGGTCCTAAAAGTTCTCCTAATGCCTCTACTTATTTTGTGTGGTGTGTGTGTGTATGTGTGCGCGTGGTAAACCTACACTGTAGAAAATCTTCTCTGCTCTTTGGTTCTGAGGGTAAAATCACATGAACTGAAGTCTTGGTGTGGAGCAGGGCTTTAATAAGGGCCTGAAATATGGCTTGGAACCAGGCTTTGGAGGCCACCATATTTGCCCCAGTGTGGAACAAAGCCTGGAACATTCCTTGTAAGCAGGCTTGGGAATCTATTACATCAGCCTCTGGGGAGAGCATGTGGAGACACATAGACAAAATGTAGACCGAAAAATAATGTGTATACAGTTTAAAGCATGAAAATGAAAAATTTGATTCCTGGATTTAATACAACAACTAAGATATTGACCAAAAATGTCTTAACATTATGAAAACTTTGAATGTAAGCATCAGTGAAATCTCAAAGCTGCTTATATGTGCAATATGTTCGTTTTCATTTTCAGTTTACATATGATTATATTCTGTTTCACCTGACCACAGTTCTTAAGATATTTATAATATGCATTTGTGATGTTCAGTAAGATTAGGTTCTCGATTTTATGTTGAATTAACGTCAATGTTAATCCCTTCTCCGGAGGCTGATGTAGTGGATTCCCAAGCCTGCTTCCAAGACCTGTTCCAGGCTCTGTTCCAAGCTGTGTTAATAATAATAATAATAATAATAATAATAATAATAACGCATTTTATTTCATGGCGCCTTTCAGAACACCCAAGGTCACCTTACAAGCAATATACAGGTCACTGCATAAGACAAAACACATAAACAAACAGCATATACATATAAAGTGCATTTAAGTCTCAAGACACATTTTAAAAGTCAAGAAGCACTCGCTATTGCGAACATCAAGGAAAAGAGAATTCCATAGGCGGGGGGCAACATAACTAAAAGATCTGGCACCCATAGTAGTAAGTTGAATCCGAGGTTCCACAAGAGAAATTGAGGATGAGGATCTAAGTACACGTGAAGGAGTGTACACCTGGAGAAGTTGAGTAAGGTATTGTGGTGCATAAAGTGCCTTATAAGTGAGTAGCAAGATTTTGAATTGAACTCTATATTTTACTGGAAGCCAATCTAATTGCTGGAGAACCGGAGAAATGTGATCAGTATAAGGTGTTCTAGAGAGAACACGAGCTGCAGAATTCTGAACCAGTTGAAGCTTATGCAGCAATACCTGTAAGAAGAGCATTGCAGTAGTCTATATGTGAGGTGACTAGTGCATGAATGAGAACTACAGTATTATTATTTGAAAGAAAGGGACAGAGACGATTAATGTTGCGCAAATGGAAATATGCAATCCGTGTGATATTATTAATTTGAGCTTTAAAAGATAGTGTGCTATTCATGATGACACCTAAACTTTTAACCTGAGAGGAAGGACAGATTGCAGTATTGTCAATATGTAGAGAGAAACAATTAGATTTAGACACAACAGATCTAGTGCCAACAGGCAGAGCCTCAGTTTTATTGCCATTTACCTTCAAAAAGTTAGCTGAGACAACTTGCTTGACAAAGATGCTTGACAACAGCTTGACAAAGATGGTGGAGGAAAAGAACCGGTGGGTTTGGCAGACAGGTAGAGTGGGTTGTCATCCACATAGCAGTGAAAATTAGTACCATATTTCCTTAAAATATCACCAAGAGGAAGCATATATATATAATGAAAAGAAGCGGGCCCAAGACAGAACCCTGGGGAACACCAGTGGGGACTGTAGATGTTCTTGAACTAAAACCTTTTAATTGAATACGCTGACTGCGTCCAGATAGATATGACCTAAACCAAGACAGAACAGTGCCAGTAATACCAATGGAAACTAATTTGTCAATAAGTATGTTATGTGAGATAGTATCAAAGGAAGCGCTCAAGTCTAGAAGGACAAGTATAGTTAAAAGCTCAGAGTCAGCTGCCAACAGTAGATCATTGGTTATTCTGACAAGAGCAGTCTCAGTGCTGTGGTGGGGACGAAAACCGGATTGGAATGTTTCATACAAGTTATTGTTGGACAGATGTTCATGAATTTGAGTTGAAATACACTTTTCAACTAACTTAGAGAAAATGGTAAATTTGAAATTGGACGAAAATTTTCAAAATTAAATGGATCACCCCCTGGTTTCTTAAGTATGGGTGTAATAATAGCAGATTTAAGAGATGGAGGTACAAAACCAGAACCAAGTGAAGCATGCACAATTTTAGTGATCAACAGCAAAGGGGCTGGTAAACAAGCTTTTACTAAAGGAGTTGGTAGAGGGTCTAACTGACAAGTCAAAGATTTATATTTACCTATCAGACCTACTATCTCTGAAATAGTTGGTAGTGTAAAATTAGGGAAAACAGAGTGGGGATTTCTGATCCTTTGGCAAGTGTTCCACCAATTTTATCTTTGTTGAAGAGATTTGGCTCTTTTTCAGGTTATAAAGTGAACTTACTTAAAAGTGAATGCTATCCTATAAATTCTCTGGCTCTTACACTGAAACAGTCTGACATTCTTTTCAAGTTTAGTCCTTCAGGTTTTAGTATTTGTTACATTTTTTTAGTAAATATTTAGGAATCAACATGACCCGGACTCCGCCTTCCTTATATTCGGCTAATTTCTCCCCATTGCTTAGCATAATCAAGTCGGATTTTCAAAGGTGGGGTTCCCTCCCTTTGTCTCTAATTGGTCGTATTAACGCCATTAAAATGAACATTTTGCCACTTTACCTAATTTTTTGTTGTATTATTGGTCGGCTCACATTCACAAATTGACTTACTGGCTTCAATGACAAGAACTGTTATGGTGTAGGCTTGAGGACCGGTCCTGTATCTCCTCTTCTTTAAATGCTTTACTGTCATCTTCCCTCCCAATTAACCCATCTTTTTTTCACAAAGAATCCTGTGGTTCAGTCCAGTATTAAAATCTGGTCGCAATTCAGGAATAATTACAAGTTTGTTTCAGCCTCAACCACAATGCCTATAACAAAAAATCACTTATTTCCCCCTGGCCTGACTGATGCTGTCTATATACAGTGGGAAAACTATGGCATTAAAAGTTTTAAAGACCTGTATAAAGATCACCTTTTCTCGAGTTTTTCCACTTTGTACTCTGAAATGAATCTCCCGGCTGCTCGTTTATTTCGCTACTTTCAGGTTCGGCACTGTGCTTCGTCTCTCTACCCTTCCCATCCTTCACTTCCTAATACTCAACTTTGGGAAGAGCTGCTGTCTCTTAAGGTCTTTATAACCAATCAGCGTTGGACTGCACAGCCCGGATTTGCCGCACTTTACAACTACACAACCCCGCGGCAACAAGTGCTGGATCCAGGTCTGTACCACGGTTTGATCCTACCAGGTCTGATCCTACCGCAAATGGCTACACATTCATCATATTCTGCATCCTCTGATACAGGCTCAGGCTCCCCTGCAAAAGTCTGCCTAGAGAGTGAGTCAGCAGCTGTATTCTGATGACCTGGATGGTACTGTAAATCAAAGACAGATAATTGGGAAATTCACCTTTGCTCAATCGCCCCCAAGCGGGCCGTCCCCAAGTGACACAACGGATTATTGTCAGTGATCACAGTAAACCTGGACCCCAACAGATAACCTCGAAACTTCTCAGTAACCGCCCACTTTAGAGCGAGGAGTTCAAGTTTCATGCTACTGTAATTTCTGTCATTTTTCTCAGCGTCTCTTAAACGACGGCTTGCAAAGGCAATCACACGTTTTACGTCCCCTTGTAGCTGATACAAAACAGCGCCTAACCCATGACTGCTTGCGTCAGTCTCTACAATGAAAGGTTTCGTAAAGTCCGCTAACCCTAAGACAGGTGCGCTCGTAAGCTTATCTTTAAGGCCATCAAATGCAGTTTGACATTCTTCGGTCCACAAGCTTTTCAATAAGGCATTGGCTTTGCTAGGACTTCCCAGGTTCAAACATGCATTCACCACATCATGGAGGGGACCAGCTATTTTGGAAAAGCCCTGAATAAATCGTCTATAGTAACTACAGAAACCAAGAAATGATCTCAACTCCTTGAGAGTGGAGGGAACCTGCCACTGTTTAACGACTGCCACTTTCTGACTTGACTGCAGAAAATGGCACTTCTCCAACTTGACTTTAAGTCCCGTCTTTTGCAATCTCCTGAGCACAGTCTCCATCCTCGTCATATGCTCCTGGAAAGTGGACGAATACACCAAGATATCATCCAGGTACACTAGCAAAATCTGAAATACTAGGTCATTCATTGTGGCTTGCATAAGCCTCTGGAAGGTTGCGGGTCCATTGCAGACTCCAAAAGGCATACGTAAGTATTCATATAGGCCAAAAGGGGTTGAAAAGGCGGTCTTATGCCTGTCCCCTTCCGCCATTGCCACCTGATGATAACCACTTTCTAGATCGATTGTGGAGAAGTAACATGCCCCCCGCAAAGCATCAAAGCTCTCATCGATCCGCGGGAGAGGAAATGCATGTCTCTTGGTTTTCTGATTTAGTTTGCTATAATCTACACATAGCCTGATACTACTATCTGCCTTACGCACCAATACGATTGGCGACGCATAAGCGCTATTACTCTCTTGTATAACGCCCTTCCTTACCAGCTGTGAGATGTGTTCTTTTACTTCACGGTACTGATTAGGCGGGACACGACGGTAGGGCTGTGTAACAGGCTCCTCATCAGTTACATGAATCTCGTGTTTGACCCTGTCTGTATAACCGAGGTCTTCATCGTCTTCAGCGAATACATCAATGTACTTGGTTAACAACGACCTGAACTGAGCTTGCTCATACTCACTGCCTCCAACATCAATCTTTTCCAAGACTGCCTGCACACTGTTACTATGCTCATCTTTTACATTCAGAGTCACTTGTTCGATGTCAGCTGAGATTCGTTGAAATTTTACCTGACACTGCTGTGCGCTGTCTACACATTCTACCTTCGACAGAATGCCCAGCTGGGTCCTAGGTGACAGCCACACATCCTCCTGAGAAAGATTCACAATCTTAATTGGTATACAAGGGCTGTTTAGGTCAACAAGTGTGGGTACGACTACCAAGTCACCTGGCAGCGGAGTGCTGATGGGTTCCAGCAACATAGGGCCGCCATCACCTCTATTAAAGCCTGTGGCTGTGATAGTCACCACGGACTCAGCAGGTATTTGTTCTGGCCATTTCCCAGCTACCCGTAGAACAGATTTTCTATCTACAACACAAGTCTGTGCCTGCTGGAAAACATGTCTCCAGTCAGAATCCAACTTTCCCCCTAAAGTGGTGTCAAATTCAGCTTGGACAAGCTGTTTACACTGACGAATTATGTTCATACCCACAATGATTTTTCACCACTAAAAACCCACAGTCAGACATCTTAATACCCATGGCCTCCACCTCCAACTCTATATATTGAAGGTAGGGTATGTCAAGCCCATTAGCAGCTGTAAGCTTTAACAGACCAGCCATAGAAAGCATGTCATCATCTTTACCATATAAATAGTCTCGAAAGAACTGCTCAGAAATGGTGCTTACCTGACTGCCTGTGTCCAGTAAGGCCTGTGTATTTACACCGCCAATCACAAGCCCAACCACCGGACACGTTCCGACAGCCCGTTGCAACCACTGATCACTGGACGCTGGCAAATCTTTTGAGTCTGTATGTCGCCCCCTAATTGCCCGACTCACAACAACCGGGGGTCCCCGTTTCCCTGAGTTCCAGTGGGCATAGGCCTGGCTGCTCTAACACTTCGTTTCTGAGGGCAATCCTTTGCTACATGCCCAGCAATCTGACACCGGAAACATATTGGTTGTCCATCATCTGTAAATTTTAGGGGTGCTTTAGGCCTATAGGTTTCTGCTCTGGTGTTACTGCTTTGCACAGCGAGGTTCTTTACCGCTTGGGTCAATTCACTAATTGCTTTACCTTGCTCAGCTACTACCTCTAGGACATCTTCAAGAGTGACACCCTTAGTTTCTGGTACCCTAAGTGCTGAACACTGTGCCACAGTAGCACTACACCGAGATTTACTGGTCTTCAAACCTGCTGGAGGCTCTTCTAAGGACCACAGTTGTGCCTCCTCTCGAACGTCTATCATTGTACTCCTACAAACTTAAACATTGGTCTCTTACAAACTTGCACAGCTCTCTCCTCAGAGAGGCATCCCGGACCCCCTCTACGAACTGATCCCTTAGCACCTTCCTCTCTTCTGCAACAGCGTCAGGGGAACATTTCGTAACCAAGCTAAGGGCTTGAGCCAAGGCATGCGAAAAGTCTCTTAGATTTTCACCCTCCAACTGTTTACGACTGAAAAAACTGTGTAGGAGCTGTGGTGTGCTACGTCTGTCTCTAAATGCTTCTTGGAGGTATTCAAAAAGATCTGTAACCTGATCATCGTCAGTACCACGCAAGCGCACTTCCTCCAGAGCAGTGCCTCTTAATAGAGAGATAACAAAATCATACTGATCTTGGTCAGACTGGTGCCTAGCGCGCAGCACCCGCTCCACTTCCTCTATAAAATCATCAACTGACCTTCCTTGACCAACTGATCTTTTTCTATGTCACCGCAGAATGGTGCTATGTGTCTCTCTCTCGGGACATACACAACAGCTCTCTTATTTAGTGCTGAAATTGCTGCCATTGTTTCATCATGTTTGCTTTGCAGTTCTCTAATTTGTGCTGACCAGTCAATTCCATCAGAAGTATCATCTGGTTCTGACATTGTGAAAACTCAGTCCTTACAAATCTTCGTACACAGCTTTGCAAAGGATAAATGTCCGATGTCCCTTTAATATGATGTCACAGTTCTCAAAGTCTCTTGAAAGTCTCTGATACGCTCTCACAGGACTTCGGTGACACTCCTCTTCACAAAAACCCTTTTCCCAGCCTCCAGGAATCCTCCGTCTGGTCTTCACCACTACCGTATTACTTATTACACTGTAGGCAAAATAAAAACTCAATTCTCTAAAGTCTCTTGGAATACCCCACTCCTGGTACCAAATTTGTGGCCGCTGGAAATGATGCACAGGACCAACAAATACAACGGGGTTCTTTTATTCCCGAAAACTAAGTGTGTTTGAGACATAGAATCAGCCCTCCAAAGGGTCATGAAATGAGAAACAGAAATAAAATTAAGAATCCAATTTGACAGGTTTTTCTCTGTTTAAATCATGATATACAAATCACCTTTACAATTTTCCCCAATAAACAAATAATAAAATCAATAACCAAAGTCATAAAAGAAATAACAAAAGCAATACAGTTTACTTGTAGAAGTACTAGAACTTAGTAACAAAAGTAAATCACTTTAGTAGCAAAAGTATTCCCAGAAGTATTACCAAAAAAAAGTAATACGGTAGTGGCAGGATTTGAAACACACGCACACGCGGATCTTTCCAGAACAGGCCCCAGGTACACCAGGTGAGTTAGCCTCGTGCTAATGGCTGCACCGGTACACCTAGGCATCCGCACGCATACACACGTCCAAATAATACTTTTAATGAAAACTCTTCATAAGATGATTTTCGCTCACCGAAACGGGCACGTGTTGGAAAAGACACGCAATCCAGCGAAAAAACCCAATAAATGGAGCACAAAACACCTGTATATCAGCACATGCAAAAACTCTGCTCCTCGTGCTTTACCTGTCCGACTTGCACCGTGCTCGCGCAGGCGATGACGTCACACGCACTCACTTAAAGGGACCCGTTTTCTTTTTCTTTAATTTATTTTATAAGTATAATAGAAATAAGGGTCATTAATCACCATCTGGTTACACTATGCATGTATATATGTATGTATGTATGTATCTATCTATCTATCTATCTATCTATTCATTTTCCCAACTAAAATGTGTAATATAAACATTTATAAAATAATACGTGTCTACTAAACTAAAAATAATATAACAGCAATAGGGCAAAAAAGGCACAGTTTTAACACAGTCTGTGTACAATTTATAACTGAATAACTTAATAACCAACAACTCTTTGACTTCTAACAAAATGTCACTTTGCAGATAATAGAAAATATATTTACTCGAAAATAGCATGATATTCAGTTCTCACCTGTTTTTTAGTTCTTTCTGTTTTAGCTGAAACTGTATCATGAACTTTGTGTTCTTCTATCATGCACAAGAGACAGATGAGGCTTTGGTCAGTACGACAGTAGATCTCCATCAGTTTGTTATGTTCAGAGCAGATCTTCTCTTGGAGCTCTGCACAGGCTTCAACTAACTTGTGCTTCTTAAAGGCAGGAGACTGATAGTGAGGTTTAAGATGATCTTCACAATAGGAGGCCTGACAAACCAGACAGGACTTGACAGCTTTGTGTTTTCTCCCGGTGCAGGAATCACACTCCACATCTCCAGGTCCAGCGAAACAGTGAGCAGGAGAAGCAGCTTGGAGTTCAGTCTTCTTCAGTTTCTCCACCACTTCAGTTAGCATGTTGTTCCTGTGTAGAACAGGCCTTTGAGTGAAAGTCTCTCTACACTGAGGACAGCTGTAGACGCCCTTCACATCCTCCTGATCCCAGTGACCATTAATACACACCTTACAGAAACTGTGACCACAGGGAATAGCCACGGTGGCTTAGTGGTTAGCACGTTCGCCTCACACCTCCAGGGTCGGGGTTCGATTCCCGCCTCCACCTTGTGTGTGTGGAGTATGCATGTTCTCCCCGTGCCTCGGGGGTTTCCTCCGGGTACTCCGGTTTCCTCCCCCGGTCCAAAGACATGCATGGTAGGTTGATTGGCATCTCTGGAAAATTGTCCCTAGTGTGTGATTGCGTGAGTGAATGAGAGTGTGTGTGTGTGTGCCCTGTGATGGGTTGGCACTCCGTCCAGGGTGTATCCTGCCTTGATGCCCGATGACGCCTGAGATGACGCTCCCCGTGACCTGAGGTAGTTCGGATAAGCGGTAGAAGATGAATGAATGAATTAATATTTTTCCCCAAAAGTCATAAATACGTTGAAGTTACTTAATTTAGCCTTGCTAAGTTGGTGACCAGTTAAAGCTCTTATGCTGCAATGAGTCTCAGTGCCTTCAAAAGACTGATTCATCCATTTTTCTCTTCTTCACTTTCTCTTAGCTACATTTGTTTAGTATTGTTCTTTTGTCCCCTCATTTTGTACCGCTGCACAATTACTTCCTTATAAAGGGTCCTTAGTCTTTTGTATTTTATTAATTCGGGTCAGGTAAATGTTAAAAGCTTTTATTACAGTATGTGCCATTGTTTGTTGTAGTCAGTGCAAATATGCAATAGGTCATGAATGAATTGTTAAATCACAGGGGAAATCCTCCAACTGTAAAAATTCTCTTGCTTTAAAACCTGAACTTCCTGTGAATTTGAAGGCACAGCCAACACACACACACACACACACACACACACACACACACACACACACACACACACACACACACAAACAATCACATACAGGAGATATAGAGATTAGAGATTATCTTTCTTAAAGATAATAATATAATAAATGCAACTTGATCCTGATAAACTAAAGGGTAGACTAATAAGAAGCATAAACTCCTCTGTCCTAAAAACAGCATTGTTAGGGACTCCTTCCATAAATGTTAAATATGAAGCACACAGATATTTTTACATTTTATAACATGTGAACATGTGCTAGTTAATTGGCTGCAGTCACAATCCTGTTCAACGTTAACTTTTCTACTCTGGTCCTCTCAGGACGTGCGCCTGGTCCTGAGCGTTACCACAGATTCGGCTCTCTGCAACATCATCAGCAAAAAAAAAAAAGGCTTCTCCGTGTTTTCGCTGGGGCCTTTACTGCTGCCGGAATGGAGGGAGATCGTCCAGAAACAGTATGAGTTTGAGCATCATGTATTGACATCATATTTCTTATCTTAGCAATATTTCTGAGATGAAAGAAAGCTACCCTTGTGGTATTATTTATGTGAGCTTCAGATGAGAGACCGATATCAATAATCACACCGAGGACATTTACTGCAGCACATGATGTAATAGAAAGACCATCCAGAGTTACTCTGTAATCAAACACACACACAGAAATAACTGACAGAAATAACACACAAAAACGCACACACAAAGAAATAACACACACACAGAAATCACACTCACACAGAAATAACACACACACACACACACACACACACACACACACAAACAGAAATAACACACATGCAAACACACACGGGGTAAACACAAACAGGGCATTACAAACCAACACACACAAGTGTGAACACACATAACAGTAACATACAAAAGCACTTACTTACACAATCATTTGTTGTAATTCTGAATTCTTTAAATCAGATAGATTTGACATCAGTGTGATGTGTTGTGTGTGTGTATGTGTGTGTGTTTTGGAGATTGCAGGAATATGTTGCACACGTCTTCTTTTAACTGCAGCACTAACACACACTCATTAGCACACTATTTTTTTTTTACACCTTCTGAGACCTCAGTTCTGTTTTTATGGTTTCATCCACAGAACTGATTGTATGTGGAGATTCAAAGGGTCACATGTGGTTTAATGAGACTCCGACCCTGAGCTCGTGGACCTGAAAACCTGTGAGTCAGGAATTCTCGTCCGTGTTGTAAAGCTTTCTCATGTTTTAGCTTTTTTCCAAATTTCTAGCTTTTTAGCTATTTCTCTCCGTCACAGGTAGGTCTGTTTGTTTGTGGCGCTCCGGTCGAGGTGCTGCAGGTGAACAACAATGATCCGAGTCAGATCATGTGTGGAGATGCACCAGGACAGATCTACTTCCTGTCCTGGAGAGGATGATTAACACCTCCACACTGCAGCAATTTAACATTCAACACTCTACTTTCACACTTTATCTCTTTATTCTAGTGCAATTTGCTACAAATTTGCTTTAATAATAACTGATGATATAACAGTTAATAATTACTTTGGATCATAAACATAATAATGTATAATGTCCAAAAGCATCAATAAAGATTGATTTAAAAAAAGCTTTGTGATTATACATGTATACAAGTGACATCCCTTGTGTCAAAAATGTTGTCAGGACAAAGATGCTGAAACAAATAGAAGTGTAGGTGTGAAAGTTTAATAAAAACAATGGCATCAGTAGAGAAACAAAGAAAAACCCAGTCAGTCGAACAGTAAACAACAGTAACAAGTCAAGGCAAGAGCAAAAGCAGAAAAGTCCTAATCACCCAGGATTATAGAGCTGCACACATATTGTCAACAGATTAATCTAGAAAATATTTTGTAGTAAATAATTATAAAGGCAATGAAGCATAGCCAAGGAATTATCATGCAAGGTACAACATATTAAATAAAAATGCCTTTTGCACACAGTATGGTGTTTTTCCATCAGCAGCAGAATAGAAAGAAAACGCAGATTAGTTGCACTTTGTTATTTCTGAAAAAACTGTTTTCTTGAATGTTTTGAGATTTTAAAAAATTAATAATTTCTAATAAAAAAAAAAATAAAAATAAAAAAATAATAAAAAAATGTTAAAAAATTCTACAAAAATTTTGCTTTGTTTTTTTTAGGTAAATTATTAATCTAGAGAAAATCTGAAACGTCGGTTTTAATTTGACTAAGAAATTTTAGTAACAATTAAACTTTATCGCATAACTTCAAAGTTGAGTACAAATAGCATACACGGAATCCAGCATATAGAGGCTTATTGGATGGGATGCGGACACTGTGGAGGAGCCTCATGGTGTCAGAGACGCTGTAGAAGGACAGAGTTCCTGCACTGTGATCCACATACACTCCTATTCTGGAGGATGATGGACCTTGGAGCTCAGTCTTGTTTCCGTTGTGCCAGAAACAGTGAGAGAAAGAAAAACACTGCAGGCTCCAGGACTGACTGTTGCGTCCAAACAAACAGCTATTCAGCCGTCCTTTCCTTCTGATATTATTAAATGAGATTGATATGTCCACACCCTTACTACTCCACTCCACCTCCCAGTAACAGCGTCCACACAAACTCTCCTTACACAACACCTGAGGCCAGGAGTCAAATCTCTCTGGATGTTCAGGGTATGACCGTTCTCCCCTTTTGCGTGTCACCACTCTGTTCTTCTCAGACAGGATGAGTTGACAATGTGCTGTTTTTGGATCCAGAGTCAGATGACAGAAATCTATAGTAATAGAAATGTCCACAGGTTAGAGTGCATTTGGGTCCATTGTCCTTCTTACAGGTGAACTTTCACTCAAGCTCACTACAGTTACAGACCCCCTACAGTTCATGTATCATCCAAACTGCTCCATGAATGATACCGATGCCATGGCCCTTCATTTAGCCCTCACTCGCCTGGCCAATAAAGACCCTTAAGTACGAATGGGCAGCTCTAGGACTCTCTGATCACTGCTTAGTTCATCTGATACCGACCTACAGGCAGAAACTAAAAACAGCTAAACTTGTAGTAAGGACTGTAAAAAGATGGACTAAGGAAGCGGAGCAGGATTTACAAGCACAGAGACTGTAACATCATACATCACTTTTTGTGAGGATTTGTGCATTCCCACCAGGACTCACTTAACCTACAACAATGACAAGCCATGGTTCACTGCAAAACTCAGCCAGCTCCGTCAGGCCAAAGTGGAAACCATCCCCGAGCACTGTGGTGAATCAACAACTGGCAGACGACCTGAATGAGTTCTACTGCAGGTTTGAAAAAGCCCAATTCTCAACTTCTGTAACCCCCGAATCAGCCACACCTTCAATTCAGTTCAGTGAAGATGATGTGTGTCAGGTCTTCAGGAAGATCAAGAGAAGAAAGGCTCCAGGCCCAGACAGCGTTTCACCAGCCTGTCTGAAAGCCTGTGCTGATCAGCTGGCTCCCATCTTCACTCAGATATTCAACACATCACTGGAGCTGTGTGAAGTACCCTCATGCTTCAAAAGCTCCACCATCATCCCCGTCCCAAAGAAACCCAAAATTACCGGACTAAATGACTACAGACCTGTGGCTCTAACGTCTGTGGTCATGAAATCATTTGAAAGACTGGTTCTGGCTTATCTGAAGGACATTACTGAACCCTTACTGGACCCTCTGCAGTTTGCCTACAGAGCAAACAGGTCTGTGAATGCTGCGGTCAATATGGGTCTGCATTATGTTCTGCAGCATCTGGACAGACCAGGGACTTATGTGAGGATCCTGTTTGTGGACTTCAGCTCTGCATTCAACACCATCATCCCATCACTCCTTCATCCCAAATTAACCCAGCTCTCCGTGCCCTCCTCTGTCTATCAGTGGATCACCAGCTTTCTCACATGCAGCAGCTAGTGCGACTGGGAAAACTCAAATCTAGCACCCGCACCATCAGCACTGTCACCCCCAGGGCTGTGTTCTCTCCCCACTGCTCTTCTCTCTGTACACGAATGACTGCACCTCTAATGACCCTCTGTCAAGCTCCTGAAGTTTGCAGACGACACCACACTGATCGGCCTCATCCAGGACAGTGACGAGTCTGCTTACAGACTGGAGGTTGAACGGATGGCTGTCTGGTGCAGCCTTAACAACCTGGAGCTGAACACGCTCAAGACAGTAAAGATGATGGACTTCAGGAGAAACCCCCCTGCTCTCCCCCCACCTACCATCATGGACACACTCCCTCTTTGAACTGTTGCCATCTGGCCGACACTACAGAGCCCTGAGCACCAGAACGACCAGACATAGGAACAGTTTCTTCCCTCAAGCAATCCATCTGATGAACAATTAATACCATGGAACACACAACACCTAATTGCACATTTCACACTTGCACACCTGTACATACATATTGTCTATACTGTTTACTGTTTACTTCAATTGCACATTCAAAAATTGCACGTGTACATACAAATTGTATATATTGTATACTTCAATTGCACATTTCTCACACTTGCAAATTTGTACATACAAATTGCCTATATTTGTGTATGTATATTTCAAGTGCACATTTCACACCTGTAAATGTGTACATACAATTTCGTATATACTGTCCTATGTTGGGGCAAGGCGTGGCCTAATGGTTAGAGAGCCTGACTCGTAATCCTAAGGTTGTGGGTTCAAGTCTCGGGCCGGCCACGACTGAGGTGCCCTTGAGCAAGGCACCGAACCATCAACTGCTCCCCAGGCGCCGCAGCATAAATGGCTGACCACTGCTCCGGGTGTGTGTTCATGGTGTGTGTGTGTGTTCACTGCTGTGTGTGTGCACTTTGGATGGGTTAAATGCAGAAAACTATTTCTGAGTATGGGTCACCATACTTAGCCGTATGTCACGTCACTTTCACTTTCATTCTGTTACACTGTGGAGCTTCTGTCACTAAAACAAATTCCTCGCATGTGAAAACATGCCTGGCAATAAAGCTGATTCTGATTCTGATTCAAATCTAGTTCCAAGTCATATTCCAGGCCCCTTTAAAGCCTTGCTCCATGCCAAGACCAATGTGGCGGCCTCGCAGCATGCCTGACATAACAGCCTCCCAGGCTATTCCAAACCAAGATTCCTGCTGAGGCCAATGTGGCAGCCTCCCAGGCCCTGCTCCAGTCCCAGTTCTAGTCTAATGTCCTGCTTCAGTCCAAGTTCCAGTCCAATGTCCTGCTTTAGATCCAGTTCCAATACAATGCCCTGTTCCACTCCCAGCTCATGAGAGTCATGAGAGTCATGAGAGACTAAACCTGTTGTACTACCATATAGCTGTAGAGAATGTTTTGCACACAGGGTCCTACAATTTATTGCTGTTATACTTATTACTATACTGTGTATGTGTGTGTGTGTGTGTGTGCACCTACACTGCAGAAAATCTTCTCTGCTCTTTGGTTTTGAGGGTAAAGCCATCTGAAATACTGGAGCTATGGAGACACAGAGACAAAATGGAAACAGAAAAATGGTGTGGAAATATATAGTGGATATAGTGCAAAAACAAAGATATTGGTCAAAAATCTCTTAATATTAAGCAGCATTTGAATGTAAGCATCAATAACATCTCAAAACTTTAAAACTTGAGCGTAAGCAATATCATTTCCTATGCAAAACTTTGACATTTGTTTTTACTTTCACATTACAGAGTGTTATATTCTGTTTCACTTAACCACAGTTCTTAGGATATTTATAATATGCATTTGTAACGTTCAGTAAGATTTGGTTCTGGATTTAATGTTGAAGTAACGTCAATTTTAATACAAAGGAGTAGATGACAATATACTTGTTCCTGCTTACTTCTTATTTCTGTTACATGAATGTTTCTTTATGATGCTGAAACAATGTTAGTTTGTTCACCTTGTGGTCTGATTTTGTTTAATTCCTCCTCACAGTTGTGTTTGACTCGTTTTTTCAGATCTGAGAGAGATTTCCTCACTCCATCAAATGAGAGATGTTGATTGACAGTGAAGCTGGGTGAGTCGTCACATCCAGGAGAAACACAGAGAGACGGGAAACTCTACAGAGAGGAAACATCATAGAGAAGGAGAAAAGTGGACGAGAGGAAGGAATGAATCTCAGACTGAATCAGAACAAAGACACACTTGTGATCTGATGTGAACATTTCTTGTTGCTGTAATGAGCTTTTAGGAGGAAACTTTGTGAGGAACAGCGCCCTCTGTAGATCAGACAGTGAGAGTTACCTGGAGGAAGTGGATGTCATAGCGTGTGTGTGAAAGCTGCTCCATCTCAGTGACTCTCCTCTTAAGATCAGCAATCTCCTGCTCCACTTGATTCACAAGTCGTTTAGCTCGACTCACTTCAACTTTCTCCTGAGCTCTGATCAGCTCCGTCATTTCTGAGCGCTTTTTCTCCATGTAGCTGATCAGCTCAGTAAAGATCATCTCACTGTCATCTACTGCTGCCTGTGAACGCATCTATTAGAACAGACACACACACACACACACACACACACACACACACACACACACACACACACACACAGAGTGGAGCGAGTTTTATTACAAGAGCAATTGTTATTGTAATTCCAAAGAAGAAGGAGAGAGAGATAGATAGAGAGAGAGAGAGAGAGAGAGAGAGAGAGAGAGAGAGAGAGAGAGAGCTTGTGTGCATGTGTGCGTGTATAGTGGAAAAGTGCACAATTCTTTTAAATCATGTGTGTGAGATTCTTACCCTAACAGACTCCACAGTCTGTTTCAGCTCCTGCACTTTCTTCTCTTTCTCCTGGATCCTCTGCTGGCATTTCATCTGCTCCTCCTTTAACTCATTCTGATAGCAAATAAGATAAATGTAATTATTTCTGCATCAGTAGCTCAGTGTGTTAATCTTACATGCAAAGGAAAAGATGAAGTCCACGAACAGTATGTTTTACAGGTGAAATAGATGGTTGCAAGTACAGGCAGGCTTTATTACCACATGTGAACAATTTTAAAGTAGTCTACAGCAGAGAAACAAATACATGGTTCCATCAGCTGGCCCACAACCAGAATATAAAAAATACCAGAGAACTTTAAAGAGAAGACATGTATGACCTGTATATCATAGAATAAAAATGTAAAGAAAATGGGGGAAAATGTTCCGTTATCAAAGTACATTACATTAAGGCTGTACATAAATAGTCACATAAATAAATTTTATTTATTTTAAATGCTTTTTCCTGTAGACCTTTCAGTGGAGTTATGAAATAACTGATGTTAGTGAGAAAGGCCATGCTTAAAGTAGCAAAGTTTCTGCATAATTGTGCTTTCTTGTGTACCTTTACTACACAATTACAAAAAAGTTCTATGTATGCAGAGGTGGGTAGAGTATCCAAAATCTGTACTCAAGTAAAAGTACAAGTACTTATGGAAATATTTACTAAGTAAGAGTAAAAGTAACAATCTTAATAGTTACTTGAGTAAGAGTAAAAAAGTATCCGATGAAAAAACTACTCAAGTAGTTAGTTACTAGTTACTTCTCATCTGATTGATATGAAGCAAAAACCCTGATTTTCAAACTACTCACACACCTCCCCTTGAATAAATTAATGATGTGCTGGGCTAACCTGCTCTTCCTTTTAAGATTAATTTACTTTATTCTTACATTTGCTACATTTTATAAGTAAGTACATGTATTCTTTAGGTAGGGATAAAACAAAATATAATCCCGTTTTTATTTTGTATATGTTCTACACTTTAGTGAAAAAAAAAAAACTTAGTCAAAAAAAAACTTAAGTGAGATGTCAGGATTTGCGTATAAATGCGAAACGTCTTACACGCAATTCAATTTATTTTGTGGAACATGGATTTGAAAATGCAGACGCTTATAATGAACGTTTGTTCATGAACGTGTTGTTTGTAGGGTTCACAGGATTGCACGTGAGCGTATGTGAGGGAAAACATTCAGACAGTGTGTGAAATGTAGTATTACGTTAAGGTCAAAGTGCCCATACAGTAGTTACCAAATTACCATCAAATAGGCATAATTTTGACACTTACCGCTACGTGTTTTTTTAGGTTGGAGCTGGAATTCTTGTAAGCTGCGATGTCTGTTTGTTTTGGTGCACACAGAATGCATCGCATTATAAAGCTATTATTTTTTACATCTTGGAGTGAAAATATAGAATTAATTTGAGGCCACGTGTGATCTGCCTTTGATAAAGCGCAAACGTCTTCCTCTGCTTCAGCCATCATCTTCCAACTAAAGGCGCACTAAACTTCAGCGGGAGATGCGCAGCACACTCTCGCGAAGCAGCCTCTCCAACGTCTCGCGAGACTTGTCATATAAACTAATTATTATTTATTAAATCTCATATTTATTACCATTTGAGTAACGGAGGAACGCCGCCGATTGTAGTGAAGTAAAAGTAAAGTTTTTCCACTAAAAACTACTTGAGTAAGAGTAAAAGTACGCATCTTTAATTATACTCAAAAAGTACAAGTTACCCAAAAAATGTACTCAAGTAAATGTAACGACGTAAATGTAATTTGTTACTACCCACCTCTGTATGTATGTATGTATGTATGTATGTATGTATGTATGTATGTATGTATGTATGTATGTATTCATTTTCCCAACTAAAATGTGTAATATAAACATGTATAAATTAATGTGTCTACTAAACTAAAAATAATATAACAGCAATAGGGCAATAAATGTTACAGTTTTAACACAGTCTGTACAATTTATAACTGAATAACTTAATAACCAACAACTCTTTGACTTCTAACAAAATGTCACTTTGCAGATAATAGAAAATATATTTTCTTGAAAATAGTAGCATGATATTCAGTTCTCACCTGTTTTTTAGTTATTTCTGTTTTAGCTGAAACTGTATCATGACCTTTGTGTTCTTCCATCATACAGTAACAGATGAAGCTTTTGTCAGTACGACAGTAGATCTCCATCGGTTTGTCATGTTCAGAGCAGATCTTCTCTTGCGAAGCTTTGCGCTTTCTCCCGGTGCAGGAATCACACTCCACATCTCCAGATCCAGCGTAACAGTGAGCAGGAGAAGCAGCTTGGAGTTCAGTCTTCACTTTGTCCACCACTTCAGCCAGCATGTTGTTCCTGCGTAGAACAGGCCTTGGCGTGAAAGTCTCTCTACACTGAGGACAGCTGTAGACACCCTTCACATCCTCCTTATCCCAGTGACCATTAATACACACCTTACAGAAACTGTGACCACAGGGAGTAGTCACTGGATCATTCAGGAGACACAGACACACTGGACAGCTGAACTGATCCTGATCTACTGAAATACTGGCCTCTGCCATTTTTCTGCTTTCACACACACACACACACACACACACACACACACACACACACACACACACACACACACACACACACACACAGGCAGAGAGAGAGAGAGGGAGAGAGAGTTGTTGTTTTCTCTGAAACTCTCTTAGCTCTGCGTGTGTTATAGCGTGATAGATTGTGGGTGTGGCTTTAAAAAGAAAGAGGGGTTTAGTGTTTAAAGGATAAGTGTAGCACATAGTTGTGGTTTATAGATGTAGTCCCGGATGTGTATTATTTATGACACCAGACATAGAATATAAACAGGGATCTTTTATTATAGACTACACATTAAACAGTGCAGCATTAATTATGCAAACTTGGATCTGTCTCATTTCCAGAGAAAACAGTAGGAAGTCAATAACAAACCTAACTAACCTATATACCAATCGTAGATATAAATACTAGATATCTAAACATAGACAACACTAGCAGCCTTTAATCTTATAGGACAAACAAATAAGTGTAATATTTGACAGCAAAGAAAACCATATGAATGCTCCAGTAACAGGAAAGTACAGTACATGAAAACCAAATACTTCATAACATGATACATTCTTAAGCGTGAGTAACACAACCCACAGATTACAAAAGATAAAACATTATTATACAGAAAACACAGTGAGCTGAATTTTTCTCCACGTTTGCTTGAAAAGCACACAGAGGGCCTACAAAGCTCTTTTCTCCACTCTTGATTGAACCAGATAACCACAAGTTAATAACATTGATCTCCACAGAATTATATGCAAAACTGTCTCAGAGTCACAGCGATATTGATAGCGTTACAGCACTAACGCTTCTTTGAGGACCAACACCTTGCTTTCTCACCACGAGGCGTGACTCAACAGTAATTATTATCCATCCACAAAAGACATGATCATCAAAATAACTAAAATAAGACAAAGAGTACTTGACTCATTTTTTATTAGATATTTCCTATTATTTTGTTATTTTCTGTGTTTTAACGGCATCAATTTCCCACCTGGTTATATGGATGTAAAGAAATTTAATTAAAGACTGATTTGTTATAAATATCATTGTTGTGTATTTAAAAGTATAATATTATTGAGCGATTTAAAAAACAAGCATGCCTTTGCTACTCATTAGCAAAAACCTTTAGAAAAAGGGGAAAAGGAGACAACACAGAGAATAAGGTACGCTGATATCCTTTAGAATGACAAACATTGATCACAAACAACCTACACAAAAACTGATGAAACTGGGACATATTATTATATTGTAATATACTTTTACTTATTACAGAAACTCCTACAACAATCTGATTATTGATTTTTTTTGATCCTTTGATCCTTTTTGATCGTAAGTAAGAAGTTTCGATAAAGCAAACAATCAGCAAACAATGAAGCTCCAGGTACCGAGTTACTTCTAGGAGTATTTATATACATGCATGTAAGGAGGAGTCGTACGGCTGGTGATCCATGTGCAGCATTAATTTATTAACAGATCGTACACAGACAGGCAGGGTCAAAGCATGGCAAAGCGATATCGAAGGGCAAAACAGAATAACAACAAGGAAACGCTCAGAATGACAGCAAACGCTAGTCGAGACTTCGCACTGGGGGAAAGTTCAAGTTCAGTCTTTATAGCGTGGGAAATGGGAAACAGCTGGTGGCATGATTAGGTCGGCTTTGTGGGAATAGTTTTCCAGAAGTGCCTAATATTCCGGCGATGCTTCTCGGTGTTGCCGGCTGGGAGGCGGGGCAGGTGCGTCGACCGTGACAGAGCCCCCCCCTGCGAGCGGCTCCCGCCGCGAGGCCGGGGTGCCGGCTTGCCCGGATGTTGCCGGTGAAAATCAGCGGTCAGCGAGGGGTCCAGGATGTCCCCTGCTTTCACCCAGGAGCGTTCTTCTGGTCTGTACCCCTCCCAGTCGACCAGGTACTCCGGGTGACCACCTCTGCGTCTGGAATTGAGTAGCTCGTGGACCCGGTACGCTGCCTCGTCGCCAACTAGGAGGGGCGCCGGTGGATCTGGGGAACCCCACAGGCGGCTTGCAGGTCCCTCGGCGGGTTTCAGCAGAGAGGCGTGGAAGGTCGGGGAGATGCGGTACGTCGGAGGGAGTGCCAGGCGGTACGAGACCGGATTGATCTGTTTGGCGATCTGGAACAGCCCCACATACCGGGGGCTGAGCTTACGGCAGGGCAGATGGAGGCGGAGGTCACGGGTAGATAGCCAGACCCATTGACCAGGCTGGTAGTCGGGATGCTCTCGGCGACGCCTGTCAGCTTGCGTCTTCTGTCTGTACACGGCTCGTTGCAGCTGACAGTGTGCCGCGCTCCACGTCGTTGACAGCCGGCAGCTCGGAGGGCGTGTCGGACCACGGGAACAGCGAAGGTTGGAAGCCCAGGATGCAGGCGTGGAGTGTAAGAGCTCTAGGATCTCTCTAGCTCTAGGTTTTCTGGCACGTAGATCTTTGAGGGCGGACACTTGGCCGGCGGTGGCGTCTGTGCGTTGGTCTGGGTGATCTCGGTCATGATGTCCCACTGGATGGGTGCGAGGATGTGGGTCTCAGGAATGATGGGCTCGGGGGGGCGTGTCCTAGCCGGGTTCCCGGAACATTCGGGACAGGGCATCGGCTTTGGCGTTCTTGGTTCCAGGTCGGTACGTCACCGAGAATCGGGTGAAAAACATGGCCCACCTGGCCTGGCGCGTGTTCATGCGTTTGGCGGCGCGGAGATATTCCAGGTTACGGTTATCGGTGAGAACTGTGAATGGGTGCAGAGCGCCCTCTAGCCAGTGCCGCCATTCCTCAAACACAGCTTTCATGGCGAGCAGCTCGCGATCCCCCACGTTGTAGTTACGCTCTGTCGGGGACAACTTGCGCGAGTAGTACGCGCACGGGAACATCTTGTTGGCCGCCCCTTGACGTTGAGACAATACCGCTCCAATCCCGATGCTGGAAACGCCCACCTCCACTATAAACGGGTGGTTCGGATCCGGATGGTGGAGGATGGGGGCCGAGGTGAAACTTTCTTTCAGGTCGGCGGAACGCTGTCGTGGCTTCGGTAGACCAGGTGAGCCGAGTCGACGCCCTCTTAGTCATGGACATGCGATCGCGCTGAACCAGCGGATGAAACGGCGGCAGAAGTTGCCAAAGCCCAGGAAGCGCTGCAGCTCTTTAACGCTCTGCGGTCGGGGCCACTGCAGTACTGCGTGCACTTTGGAGTCATCCATCGCGACACCTTCGGCCGAGATGATATAGCCTAGGAAGGTCGTTGAAGTTCGGTGGAATTCGCACTTCTCTGCCTTGGCGTACAGACGGTGCTGGATGAGGCGTCTGAGTATGGCTCGCACGTGTTGGATGTGCTCGTCCAGGGTTTTGGAGTAAATTAGGATGTCGTCTATGTACACGATTACCCACCGGTCTAACATATCGCGGAACACGTTGTTAATGAACGACTGGAACACGGCTGGACTGTTTGAAAGGCCGAACGGCATGACCAAATATTCGTAGTGGCCTGTCTGGGTTGAGAAGGCGGTTTTCCATTCGTCCCCCTCCCTGATCCGGATGAGGTTGTACGCGCAGTGCAGATCCAGCTTCGTGAAATATTGAGCCCGGCGGAGCTGTTCCAAGGCGGATGGCACGAGGGGCAGGGGATACCGGAACTTGATGGTTATGTCATTCAGGGCTTTTTACAAAGCTTTTTTGTCCCGGATGAAGAACCCGGATGATGCCGGAGAAACGGAGGGTCGGATGAACCCCTTCTTGAGCTCCTCCTCGATGTACTCTTTCATGGCCGCGGTTTCAGGTTGAGACAGGGGAAAGATTCTCCCTTGAGGAGGTGTGGTGCCGGGAAGGAGCTCTATGGCGCAGTCGCCGGGTCGGTGTGGCGGCAGTTCGGTGGCTCGTGTCTTACTGAAGGCCTCCGCAAGATCCTGGTACTCTGCGGAGAGTTCGGGTATGTTGGAGGTGGCGCACACCATGATCATGGTGTTGAGATGTGACGGCCCTGGGCTGCATGTCTTGTCCCAGCTTGAGATGCGCAGGTCCCTCCAGGAAATGACGGGGTTATGGAGCTGCAGCCAGGGGAGGCCCAGGATGAGGGTGTGACGTGGAGAGTGGATGATGTGGAACCGGATGAGTTCTTGGTGGTGAGGGCCCACCTGCAGCTGGAGGTCCTCTGTGATGTGGGTGATGCGGCCTTCACCGAGTGGCCGGCCGTCTATCGCCTCCACTGCCAGAGGAAAAACACATGAGTTTACTGGTACTTTGTGAGCGTGAATGAATTCTTCTGACATAAAATTCCCCATGGCACCGGAATCAATGAGAGCGGGTAGACTAATCCACTTCCCCGTATACTGATTTGTACTTGAACTTGGGCCAGTCTGTGTCCGGCTTCCCCGCAGTACTGGCAGAGGTGGAGACGGAAACGGCGCGCTTGTTCCTCAGGCGTGAGGTGTGTGTAGTCCAGCTGCATCGGTTCAGGCTCTGCTGTACGGGGTGCGCGTGTGGCTTCTGCTCGGGGGGCGTACACAGCTGTCCGGCGAGTCCGCATCAAGTTGTCGATCTGGATGGAGAGGTCCATAAACTCTGACAAGGTCCTCCCCTCGTCTCAGCAGGCGAGGGGAGGACCTTGTCAGAGTTGATGGAGAGGTCCATAAACTCTGACAAGGTCCTCCCCTTGTCTCAGCAGGCGAGCTCGGCTTGAAGCTCCAGGTTCAAGCCCTTGCAGTACAGCACTCGCAAGGGGCGCTCCTCCCAGCCAGCTTCCGCTGCGAGCATGTGGAAGGCGAGCGCGTACTCCGCGCACGGGCGGTCGCCTTGGGAGACGGCTAACAGGCGCTCTTCCGTGCTCTCCCCTGTGGCGGAGTGGTCGAAGACGGTCTGAAATTGGGCGAGGAAGTGGTCGAACGTGGGGAAGGCGGAGCCGTCCTCTCCCCATACCGCGGTGGCCCATTCCAGTGCTTTCCTGGTGAGAAGACTGCATATGAAGGCTATGCGGCTGGCGGCAGTCGGGTACAATGCCAGCTGCTGCGCCACGAAGAGCGAGCATTGCATCAGGAACCCCCGCTACTTACCGGGGTCCCCGTCGAACTTCTCCAGAAACATGAGCCGGGGGCTGGAGATGGCCGGAGCGGTTGCCGGAGCGATGGGAGGGAGAGCCGTCGGCGGGCCAGGATTCGGCGCCACGGTGGCTGCGCGTAGACCCTGTAGGGCGGCAGCGAGTTCTCCGGTGAGCGAGGTGAGTCGCGTTAACTGCTGATGGTGCCCAGCGAGCTGTTGGGCTTGGGCAGAGAGCTGGGTGGCGAGCTGAAACACGGCTGCTGGATCGTTTGGTGGCGAAGTCTCCTGTAAGGAGGAGTCGTACGGCTGGTGATCCATGTGCAGCATGAATTTATTAACAGATCATACACAGACAGGCAGGGTCAAAGCACGGCAAAGCGATATCGAAGGGCAGGCACAGAATCATAAACAAAAAGGCAGGCAGAAGGTCAGGGCAGGCAGCAGACAATCGGAGAGTCAGAGTATCAGAACAGAGTCAAAACCGGAAAACAGAATAACAACAAGGAAACGCTCAGAATGACAGCAAACGCTAGTCAAGACTTCGCACTGGGGGAAAGTTCAAGTTCAGTCTTTATAGCATGGGAAATGGGAAACAGCTGGCGGCGTGATTAGGTCGGCGCGGGGCTTTGTGGGAATAGTAGTCCGGAAGTGCCTAATATTCCGGCGATGCTTCTCGGTGTTGCTGGCTGGGAGGCGGGGCAGGTGCGTCGACCGTGACACATGGAATGACTGAACCTGTTTCTTCTCTGCATGCAATACAAGAAACAAAACACAGCTTTTCCTTCACATTTAATCACTTCTACGGAATTAGTAAAAGTGAACACTCTCTCTGATGCTCCACGTTTGCTTGAAAAGCACACAGAGAGCCTACAAAGCACTTTTCTCCACTCTTATAACCAGAACCAGATAACCACAAGTTAAAAACACTGGTCTCCCCAGAATTATGCGCAAGACTGTCTCAGAGTCAGAGTGATATTGAAAGCATTACAGCACTAACGCTTCTTTGAGGACCAACGCCTTGCTTTCTCACCATGAGGCGTGACTCAACAGTAATTATTATCCATCCTCAAAATACATGATCATCAAAATAACTAAAATAAGATAAAGAGTACTTGACTCATTTTTTAGTAAATATTTCCTATTATTTTGTTATTTTCTGTGTTTTAACGGCATCAATTTCCCACCCAGTTATATGGATGTGAAGAAATTTAATTAAAGACTGATTTGTTATAAATATTGTTGTTGTGTATTTAAAAGTATAATATTATTGACAGATTTAATAAAAGAAGAGTTTAAGAGCTTCACAGGTTTATCCCTCCCTCATCAGTCGTCACAACAATCTTAAAAGGCACTGAGAATCTGAGCTAATGAGTAAAAACCTTTAGAAAAAGGTGAAAAGGGAAAAGGAGACAACACAGAGAATAAGGTACGCTGATACCCTTTAGAATGACAAACATTGATCACAAACAACCTACACAAAAACTGATGAATCTGGGACATAATACTGTATTGTAATATACTTTTACTGTATTACAGAAACTCCTACAACAATTGACTTTTTGACCCTTCCAAGAAAATAAAAATCATAATGTACCAAAAGTAAGTAAGAAGTTTCAATAAAGCAAACAATCAGCAAACACCGAAGCTCCAGGTACCGAGTTACTTCTACTGTAGGAGTATTTATATATCTCAATACCAAATGTGTCAATGAACTTTAAGTACACTATTTTAAAGCAAACTGCAACTTGCACTATGATGTTTCCCCAGAAGCCTTCATAACATACTGAGATGTTACACCTTTTAATCATACCAAAAGATTTGTGCCATTTCAATCACAAAAATGACTCTTCAATTTTGTGATTCAGCTCCAAACGTTCAAGAGCCACTAATTCAACTTGATCAAAGAATCACCTCACTCCCAAAAAATATTTTTTTGTCAACCTCAGAAGTACGTTGGTAATCACCAGAAACTCTTTGCGTGCTGAGAAATGACTCATCTCTGTACATCCTCTACATCCTGTAATCAGTAGTCAGTTATTCGTAGAGCTTTATTAGTTCTCAAAGGTGCTTTGTCTTTTTCATTTTTGAATGAGATATTTTGCCCCAAAAGTCATAAATACGTTGAAGTTACTTAATTTAGCCTTGCTAAGTTGGTGACCAGTTAAAGATCTTATGCTGCAATGAGTCTCAGTGCCTTCAAAGACTGATTCATCCATTTTTCTCTTTTTCACTTTCTCTTAGCTGCATTTGTTTAGTATTGTTCTTTTGTCCCCTCATTTTGTACTGCTGCACAATTACTTCCTAATAAAGGGTCCTTAGTCTTTTGTATTTTATTAATTCGGGTCAGGTAATTCTTAAAAGCTTTTATTATGTGCCATTGTTTGTTGTAGTCAGTGCAAATATGCAATAGGTCATGAATGAATCACAGGGGAAATCCTCCAACTGTAAAAATTTGAAGGCACAGCCAACACACACACACACACACACACACACACACACACACACACACACACACACACACACACACACACACACACAAAACACATACAGGAGATATAGAGATTAGCCTTTATTTTATCTTTCTTAAAGATAATAATATAATAAATGCAACTTGTCTTGATCCTGATAAACTAAAGTGTAGACTCATAAGAAGCGTAAACTCCTCTGTCCTAAAAACAGCTTTGTTAGGGACTCCTTCCATAAATGTTAAATATGAAGCACACAGATATTTTTACATTTTATAACATGTGAACATGTGCTACAGTAGTTAATTGGCTGCAGTGACAATCCTGTTCAACATTAATTTTTCTACTCTGGTCCTCTCAGGATGTGCACCTGGTCCTGAGCATTATCACAGATTCGTCTCTCTGCAACATCATCAGCAAAAAAAAGGCTTCTCCGTGTTTTTGCTGGGGCCTTTACTGCTGCCGGAACGGAGGGAGATCATCCAGAAACAGTATGAGTTTGAGCATCATGTACTGACATCATATTTCTTATCTTAGCAATATTTCTGAGATGAAAGAAAGCCACCCTTGTGGTATTATGTATGTGAGCTTCAGATGAGAGACCGATATCAATAATCACACCGAAGACTTTTACTGCTGCACATGATGTAATAGAAAGACCATCCAGAGTTACTCTGTAATCAAACACACATAGAAATAACTCACAGAATTAACACACAAAAACGCACACAAATAGAAATAACACACACACACAGAAATAACACACTCACACAGAAATAACACACACACACACACAAACAGAAATAGCACACATGCAAACACACACGGGGTAAACACAAACAGAGCATTACAAACCAACACACACAAGTGTGAACACACATAACAGTAACATACAAAAGCACTTACTTACACAATCATTTGTTGTAATTCTGAATTCTTTAAATCAGATAGATTTGACATCGGTGTGATATGTTGTGTGTGAGTGTGTGTTTTGGAGATTGCAGGAATATGTTGCACACGTCTTCTTTTAACTGCAGCACTAACACACACTCATTAGCACACTATTTTTTTTTATACCTTCTGAGACCTCAGTTCTGTTTTTATGGTTTCATCCACAGAACTGATTGTATGTGGAGATTCAAAGGGTCACATGTGGTTTAATGAGACTCCGACCCTGACCTCGTGGACCTGAAAACCTGTGAGTCAGGAATTCTCGTCCGTGTTGTAAAGCTTTCTCATGTTTTAGCTTTTTTCCAAATTTCTAGCTTTTTAGCTATTTCTCTCCGTCACAGGTAGGTCTGTTTGTTTGTGGCGCTCCGGTCGAGGTGCTGCAGGTGAACAACAATGATCCGAGTCAGATCATGTGTGGAGATGCACCAGGACAGATCTACTTCCTGTCCTGGAGAGGATGATTAACACCTCCACACGGCAGCAATTTAACATTCAACACTCTACTTTCACACTTTATCTCTTTATTCTAGTGCAATTTGCTACAAATTTGCTTTAATAATAACTGATGATATAACAGTTAATAATTACTTTGGATCATAAACATAATAATGTATAATGTCCAAAAGCATCAATAAAGATTGATTTAAAAAAAGCTTTGTGATTATACATGTATACAAGTGACATCCCATGTGTCAAAAATGTTGTCAGGACAAAGATGCTGAAAAAAATAGAAGTGTAGGTGTGAAAGTTTAATAAAAACAATGGCATCAGTAGAGAAACAAAGAAAAACCCAGTCAGTCGAACAGTAAACAACAGTAACAAGTCAAGGCAAGAGCAAAAGCAGAAAAGTCCTAATCACCCAGGATTATAGAGCTGCACACATATTGTCAACAGATTAATCTAGAAAATATTTTGTAGTAAATAATTATAAAGGCAATGAAGCATAGCCAAGGAATTATCATGCAAGGTACAACGTATTAAATAAAAATGCCTTTTGCACACAGTATGGTGTTTTTCCATCAGCAGCAGAATAGAAAGAAAACGCAGATTAGTTGCACTTTGTTATTTCTGAAAAAACTGTTTTCTTGAATGTTTTGAGATTTAAAAAAATTAATAAAAATAAAAAAATAATAAAAAAATGTAAAACAATTCTACAAAAATTTGCTTTGTTTTTTTTAGGTAAATTATTAATCTAGAGAAAATCTGAAACGTCGGTTTTAATTTGACTAAGAAATTTTAGTAACAATTAAACTTTATCGCATAACTTCAAAGTTGAGTACAAATAGCATACACGGAATCCAGCATATAGAGGCTTATTGGATGGGATGCGGACACTGTGGAGGAGCCTCATGGTGTCAGAGACGCTGTAGAAGGACAGAGTTCCTGCACTGTGATCCAAATACACTCCTATTCTGGAGGATGATGGACCTTGGAGCTCAGTCTTGTTTCGTTTGTGCCAGAAACAATGAGAGAGTTTAAAACACTGCAGGCACCAGGACTGACTGTTGCGTCCAAACAAACCGCTATTCAGCCGTCCTTTCCTTCTGATATTATTAAATGAGACTGATATGTCCACACCCATACCACTATACTCCACCTCCCAGTAACAGCGTCCACACAAACTCTCCTTACACAACACCTGAGGCCAGGAGTCAAATCTCTCTGGATGTTCAGGGTATGGTTGTTCTCTCCTTCTGCTTATCAATGCTCTGTTCATGTCAGACAGGATGAGTCGACGATGTGCTGTTTTTGGATCCAGAGTCAGATGACAGAAATCTACAGTAATAGAAATGTCCACAGGTTAGAATGCATTTGGGTCCATTGTCCTTCTTACAGGTGAACTTTCACTTAAGCTCACTCAGACCCCCTACTCACACAAGCTCACTTAGACCCCCTACAGTTCATGTATCAGCCAACAACAGTAATTACATATCCGGACACAATGCTTGTGTTGATTTTTCTTTACTGTAAAATAGTTTTGTACTTTTACACCAGACGGGACAATGGCAGTGCCAAAGGAAAGAAACAAAGAGAAAATCAACAACCCAACAACCCAACAATGAGTTGATATAGCGTTTGCGTCTTTCCCTGCACTGACCAGGATTGGGTAAACTGCATCACGCTCATGCAGCCTATCAGCTGAAACAAGATCATTTCAGACCAAACCTACAAAATACGCTGCAACTGCATCCTGGACTTCCTGACTGGGAGACCTCAGTCAGTCCGGATCGGGAATAGCAATTTCAGCACCACCACACAAAACACTGGAGCCCCTTAGGGCTGCGTGATCAGCCCACTGCTGTTCACCTTGCTGACTCATGACTGTGCAGCAATGCACAGATCCATATTATCAAGTTCGCCAGTGACATGACTGTGGTGAGTATGATGAGTCAGCATACAGAGAGAAAATGCAACAGCTAACTACCTGGTGTAGAGCCAACAACCTGTCTCTGAATGTTGATACAACTAAAGAGATGGTTGTTGACTTCAGGAGAGCACAGACGATTAAAAATTGATGGATCACCTGTAGAGTTTCTTGGTGTTCATCTAACTGAGAACTTCTGAAGGCTGAGAAAAGCGCATCTCTCTCCCCCCATCCTGACTACATTTTACAGAGGAACCACTGATAGCATTCCTGGGAGCTGCATCACAGTCTGTCTTGTATTCTTGTATTCAAGACAAGCTCTTTTTCAAGACAAGGGTGACAGGACAGCCTTCACTGGGCTCAAAGGCCCCTATACACCAAGAGTCGGACATGGTAGCCTACACTGCTGAGCTCTCCTCTAAGGTCTAGGGGATGGCCTCCAATGCAGACCTCTAAGACCCGCTTCATGATTCCCAAATCTAGTTCCAAGTTATATTCCAGGCCCCTTTAAAGCCTTGCTCCATGCCAAGAAAATGTGGCAGCCTCTCAGCATGCCTGACATAACAGCCTCCCAGGCTAAGATTCCTGCTGAGGCCAATGTGGCAGCCTCCCAGGCTCTGCTCCAGTCCCAGTTCTAGTCCAATGTCCTGCTTCAGTCCAAGTTTCAGTCCAATGTCCTGCTTTAGATCCAGTTCCAATACAATACCATGTTCCATTCCCAGCTCATGAGAGTCATGAGAGTCATGAGAGACTAAACCTGTTGTTCTACCATATAGCTGTAGAGAATGTTTTGCACACAGGGTCCTACAATTTATTGCTGTTATACTTATTACTATACTGTGTATGTGTGTGTGTGTGTGTGTGTGTGTGTGTGTGTGTGTGTGTGTGTGCACCTACACTGCAGAAAATCTTCTCTGCCCTTTGGTTTTGAGGGTAAAGTCATCTGAAGTACTGGAGCTATGGAGACACAGAGACAAAATGGAAACAGAAAAATGGTGTGGAAATATATATAGTGGATATAGTGCAAAAACAAAGATATTGGTCAAAAATCTCTTAATATTAAGCAGCATTTGAATGTAAGCATCAATAACATCTCAAAACTTTAAAACTTGAGCGTAAGCAATATAATTTCCTATGCAAAACTTTGACATTTGTTTTTACTTTCACTTTACAGAGTGTTATATTCTGTTTCACTTAACCTCAGTTCTTAGCATATTTATAATATGCATTTGTGACGTTCAGTAAGAAGTGGTTCTGGATTTATTGTTGAAGTAACGTCAATTTTAATACATAGGAGTAGATGACAATAGTCTTGATCCTGCTTACGTCTTATCCCTGTTACATGAAGGTTTCTTTACTATGATGCTGAAGCAATGTTAGTTTGTTCACCTTGTGGTCTGATTTTGTTGAAATCTTTCTCAAAGATTTGCTCGAATCGTTTTTTCAGCTCTGAGAGAGATTTCCTCACTCCATCAAATGAGAGATGTTGATTGACAGTGAAGCTGGGTGAGTCATCACATCCAGGAGAAACACAGAGAGACGGGAAACTCTACAGAGAGGAAACACATCATAGAGAAGGAGAAAAATGGACGAGAGGAACGAATGAATCTCAGACTGAATCAGAACAAAGACACACTTGTGATCTCAGACAGGAGCATTTCTTGTTGCTGTAATGAGCTTTTAGGAGGAAACTTTGTGAGGAACAGCGCCCTCTGTAGATCAGACAGTGAGTGTTACCTGGAGGAAGTGGATGTCATCATCTGTGTGTGAAAGCTGCTCCAGCTCAGTGACTCTCCTCTTAAGATCAGCAATCTTCTGCTCCAGTTGATTCAGGAGTCCTTCCACTCGACTAACTTCAGCGTTCTCCTGAGCTCTGATCAGCTCCATCATTTCAGAGCGCCTTTTCTCCATGGAGCTGATCAGTTCAGTAAAGATCCTCTCACTGTCATCTACTGCTGCCTGTGAACGCCTCTGTAAGGACACACACATGCACACACACAGTGGAGCGAGTTTTATTAAAAGAGCAATTGTTATTGTAATTCCAAAGAAGAAGAAGAAGGAGAGAGAGAGAGAGAGAGAGAGAGAGAGAGAGAGAGAGAGAGAGAGAGAGAGAAAGACAAAGAGTGAGAGAGAGTGTGTGTGTGCATGTGTGTATGGTGTAAAAGTGCACAATTCTTTTAAATCATGTGTGTGAGAGATTCTTACCATAACAGACTCCACAGTCTGTTTCAGCTCCTGCACTTTCTTCTGTGTCTCCTGGATCCTCTGCTGGAATTTCATCTGCTCCTTCTTTAACTCATTCTGATACCAAATAAGATAAATGTATTTATTTCTGCATCAGTAGCTCAGTGTGTTAATTTTAGTTGCAAAGGAAAAGATGAAGTCCATTTATATTGTACAGGTGAAATAGATGGTTGCAAGTACAGGCAGGCTTTATTACCATATGTGAACAATTTTAAAGTAGTCTACAGCAGAGAAACAAATACATGGTTCCATCAGCTGGCCCACAACCAGAATATAAAAAATACCAGAGAACTTTAAAGAGAAGACATGTATGACCTGTATATCATAGAATAAAAATGTAAAGAAAATGGGGAAAAATGTTCCGTTATCAAAGTACATTACATTAAGGCTGTACAGAAATAGTCACATAAATAAATTTTATTTATTTTAAATGCTTTTTCCTGTAGACCTTTCAGTGGAGTTATAAAATAAGTGATGTTAGTGAGAAAGGCCATGCCTGAAGTTTCTGTATAACTGGGCTTTTTTTGTGTACCTTTACTACACAATTACAAAAAAGTTCTACCTGTGTATGTATGAATGTATGTATGTATGTATGTATGTATGTATGTATGTATGTATGTATGTATCTATTCACTTTCCCAACTAAAATGTGTAATATAAACATTTATAAAATAATATGTGTCTACTAAACTAAAAATAATATAACAGAAACAGGGCAATAAAAGTTACAGTTTTAACACAATCTGTGTACAATTTATAACTGAATAACTTAATAACCAACAGCTCTTTGACTTCTAACAAAATGTCCCTTAATAGAAAATATATTTACTTGAAAATATTAGCATGATATTCAGTTCTCACCTGTTTTTCAGTTCTTTCTGTTTTAGCTGAAACTTTATTATGACCTTTGTGTTCTTCCATCGTACACAAGTAACAGATTAGGCTTTGGTCAGTACGACAGTAAATCTCCATCAGTTTGTCATGTTCAGAGCAGATCTTCTCTTGGAGCTCTGCACAGGCTTCAACTAACTTGTGCTTCTTAAAGGCAGGAGACTGATAGTGAGGTTTAAGATGATCTTCACAAAAGGAGGCCAAACAAACCAGACAGGACTTGATGGCTTTGTGTTTTCTCCCTGTACAGGAATCACACTCCACATCTCCAGGTCCAGCGTAACAGTGAGCAGGAGAAGCAGCTTGGAGTTCAGTCTTCTTCAGTTTCTCCACCACTTCAGCCAGCATGTTGTTCCTGCGTAGAACAGGTCTTGGAGTAAAAGTCTCTCTACACTGAGGACAGCTGTAGATGCCCTTCACATCCTCCTGATCCCAGTGACCATTAATACACACCTTACAGAAACTGTGACCACAGGGAATAGTCACTGGATCATTTAGGGGATCCAGACACACTGGACAGCTCAACTGATCCAAAGAAACACTGGCCTCTGCCATTTTTCTGATTTTACACACACACACACACACACACACACACACACACACACACACACACACACACACACACACACACACACACACAGGCAGAGAGAGAGAGAAACTCTGAAACTCTCTTAGCTCTGTGTGTGTTATAGCGTGATAGATTGTGGGTGTGGCTTTAAAAAGAAAGAGGGGTTTAGGGTTTAAAGGATAAGTGTAGCACATAGTTTTGGTTTATAGATGTAGTCCCGGATGTGTATTATTTATGACACCAGACATAGAATATAAATAGGGATCTTTCATTATAGACTACACATTAAACAGTGCAGCGTTAATTATGAACATTTTGGAAAATTAAAGAAGGAAAAGTAAAACTTACTGGAGTTACTGAAAATCAATAAAGTCTGTCTTACATCAAAATGGATCTGTCTCATTTCCAGAGAAAACAGTGGGAAGTAAATCCTAGATATGTAAACATAGACAACAGTAGCAGCCCCTAATCCTATAGGACAAAAAAAAAATGAGTGTAATATTTGACAGCACAGAAAACCATACGGATGCTCCAGTAACAGGAAAGTACATGAAAACTAAATTCTTCATAACATGATACATTCTTAAGCGTGAGTAACACAACCCACAGATTACAAAAAATAAGACATTCTTATACGGAAAACACAGTGGGTTGAATTGACTCAAACTTACTATTTATTTCCACATGCATACGCTATCATGGAATGACTGAACCTGTTTCTTCTCTGCATGCAATACTAGAAACAAAATACAACTTTCCCTTCACATTGAATCACTTCTACAGAATTTTTAAAAGTGAACACTCCCTCTGATGCTTCACTTTTGCTTGAAAAGCACACAGAGGACCTACAAAGCACTTTTCTCCACTCTTGATTGAACCAGATAACCACAAGTTAATAACATTGATCTCCACAGAATTATATGCAAAACTGTCTCAGAGTCACAGTGATATTGATAGCGTTACAGCATTAACACTTCTTTGAGGACCAACACCTTGCTTTGTCAACACGAGGCGTGACTCAACAGGAATTATTATCCATCCACAAAATACATGATCATCAAAATAACTAAAATAAGACAGAGTACTTGACTAATTTTTTATTAGATATTTTTTATTATTTTGTTATTTCCCGTAGTTATTTCCTTAAATTGAATTAAAGACCGATTTGTTACAAATATCATTGTTGTGTATTGTTATGTCTTATTTAATAGAGAGATGTAAAAAACGAAGAGTTTCACAGATTTATCCCTCCCTCATCAGTCTTCACAACAATCTTTAAAGGCACTGAGAAGCTAATGAGTAAAAACCTTTAGAAAAAGGTGAAAAGGGAAAAGGAGACAACACAGAGAATAAGGTACGCTGATACCCTTTAGAATGACAAACATTGATCACAAACAACCTACACGAAAACTGATGAAACTGGGACATATTATTGTATTGTAATATACTTTTACTGTATTACAGAAACTCCTACAACAATTGACTTTTTGACCCTTCCAAGAAAATAAAAATCATAATGTACCAAAAGTAAGCAAGAAGTTTCAATAAAGCAAACAATCAGCAAACACCGAAGCTCCAGGTACCGAGTTACTTCTACTGTAGGAGTATTTATATATCTCAATACCAAATGTGTCAATGAACTTTAAGTACACTATTTTAAAGCAAACTGCAACATGCACTATGATGTTTCCCCAGAAGCCTTCATAACATACTGAGATGTTACACCTTTTAATCATACCAAAAGATTTGTGCCATTTCAATCACAAAAATGACTCTTCAAATTTGTGATTCAGCTCCAAACGTTCAAGAGCCACTAATTCAACTTGATCAAAGAATCAACTCACTCCCAAAAAATATTTTTTTGTCATCCTCAGAAGTACGTTGGTAATCACCAGAAACTCTTTGCGTGCTGAGAAATGACTCATCTCTGTACTGTACATCCTCTACATCAGGGGTGGCCAACCAGTCAGAGACCAAGAGTATTTGTTACTGTGTTACCGCAAAGAGCCACATCATACACATGGGCACACTTGAACATCACCTTTTTCCCTGCCATTTTGAGAGCTAACTTGACACAAATTGTTTACTCAAATGATCTTGCTCCTACTGTGAAACTCCCACTCACATGCGTGTTTGACGAAAATACCGTATTGATCTCAAGCGATGCGACTACTGCTCTACATCCTGTAATCAGTAGTCAGTTATTTGTAGAGCTTTATTAGTTCTCAAAGGTGCTTTGTCTTTTTTATTTATGAATGAGATATTTTGCCCCAAAAGTCATAAAAATGTTATAAGTTACTTAATTTAGCCTTGCTAAGTTGGTGACCAGTTAAACCTCTTTATGCTGCAATGAGTCTCAGTGCCTTCAAAAGCCTGATTCATCCATTTGTCTCTTCTTCACTTTCTCTTAGCTATATTTGCCCCCTCATTTTGTACTGCTGCACAATTACTTCCTAATAAAGGGTCCTTAGTCTTTTGTATTTTATTAATTCGGGTCAGGTAAATGTTAAAAGCTTTTATTATGTGCCATTGTTTGTTGCTAACCGAGACAGTGCAAATATGCAATAGGTCATGAATGAATCGTTAAATCACAGGGAAGATCCTCCAAATGTAAAAATTCTCTTGCTTTAAAACCTGAACTTCCTGTGAATTTAAAGGCACAGCCAACACACACAAACACAAAAAAAAACAAAAAAAAAAACATAAATTTTTAAAGAAGTGCTACTGCCTTTGTGTAGACTGATGTTTATAAGCTGAAACAGTGGTTGTGGTTGAGCATAAAACTAAAAAGCTCCCATTGTTGAAGCTTAATTAATGTTGTTTGCATTCTTGAAATACAGATAAAACATCCTTTGAGAAATTACATTACATCTTTGGCTAAATTCTATTTCAACACATACAGGAGATATAGAGATTAACCTTTATTTTATCTTTCTTAAAGATAATATTATAAATGCAACTTGTCTTGATCCTGAGAAACTAAAGTGTAGACTCATAAGAAGCATAAACTCCTCTGCATCATGTATTGTCGTCATATTTCTTATCTTAGCAATAAAATTTTTTTTTAAAAATTGGCCCCTTTCTGATTTTCAATTTTTTTTTCATGTTTCTCACACTTTAATGCTTCAGATCATCAAACAAATTTAAACATTAGTCAAAAATAACACAAGTAAACACAACATGCAGTTTTTAAATAAAGGTTTTTATTATTAAGGGAAAACTAAATCCAAACCCACATGGCCCTGTGTGAAAAAGTGTTTGCCCCAAACCTAATAAGCCACACTTAGCAGCAAGAACTGCAATCAAGTGTCTGTGGGGGAATTTTGGTCCAGTCATCTTCGCAGAATTGTTGTAAACCAGCCACATTAGAGGGTTTTCGAGCATGAACCGCCTTTTTAAGGTCATGTTGCAGCATCTCAATAGGATTCAGGTCAGGACTTTGACTCGGCCACTCCAAAGTCTTCATTTTGTTTTTCTTCAGCCATTCAGAGGTGGACTTGCTGGTGTGTTTTGGATCATTGTCCTGCTGCAGAACCAAGTTCGCTTCAGCTTGAGGTTACCAACAGATGGCCACACATTGTCCTTCAGGATTTTTTGGTAGACAGCAGAATTCATGGTTCCATTTATCACAGCAAGTCTTCCAGCATACATAGAAGTATACATCGCATATGTAGTCTTCTAACATACACTTATCACAAGTAAAATTAATGCTAATGATGAAGTAAGAATTACTGAACATTCTGCAGCTCACAAACTGGACAAGCTGAAACTTTGCCATACTGAATGATTATGTACCTTTGACTTGGATCAGATCGGAATATTAAAACGAAAAAAACAAAACAAAAAACAAAAAAGCATCTCCCAATAAAATGAACTGAGATCCTGTTTATCCTCATGTGTTCATCCTCACATGTTTATCCTCATGTGTTTATCCTCACATGTTTATCCTCATGTGTTTATCCTCATGTGTTTATCCTCACATGTTTATCCTCATGTGTTTATCCTCACATGTTTATCCTCATGTGTTCATCCTCACATGTTTATCCTCATGTGTTTATCCTCACATGTTTATCCTCATGTGTTTATCCTCACATGTTTATCCTTATGTGTTTTTTCCTCACATGTTTATCCTCATGTGTTTATCCTCACATGTTTATCCTCATGTGTTCATCCTCACATGTTTATCCTCACATGTTTATCCTCATGTGTTTATCCTCACATGTTTATCCTTATGTGTTTTTTCCTCACATGTTTATACTCATGTGTTTATTCTCACATGTTTCGACCTGCAGCTCCAGAAGCTGTTGATGAAGAAGGGATCTATGAGTCCAGCTAAGCTCTGATTGGCCTGTCAGGAACTCAGGAACTACACCTTGTTCGGAAAGGTTGCGTTGTTGCTGCTGATTTAAAAGAATCATGCACTTTTCCACCACACACACACACACACACACACACACGCACACACACATACACATACACACACACACGATTTATCAGGAGCTAAATTATTTTCTGTAACTGGAAACAGATAAAAGTACAAGTCATACATTAATAGATTCAAAAATCCTGTGGAAAAAGAGTAATAACACACTTCAGGATGCGCTGTTAGAGGACAGTAATCAACGTTTTGGAGTGGTAACTGTACAGTAAGTCATCCTTTATCACACCATCCAGATTTTGATTATTTTACTATAAGCACATGACTCTGGATGGATTATATCTTTTATTTCAGTGTCTCATTAGATTCATCATTTAGATATAAAGGTGTACATACTTTTGCACTTAACAGTCTACACTACTGTTAATATTAATGCTAGGCTAATATTAAACATTTAAACACCATTTAATAGACAACGGTTTATCAGGATGTCTCATTCCAGGATTGAGATTTACTTCACCTTTTGTTTGTAGCACCCTCGATACAGACGAGCAGGTAAAAATGGAGGGGAAAAAAAGAAAAAGGAAAAGAAACAGAGTTGGGGAATCAGAAGGACAGCTGTGGTTGTTTTTTTTATATGTTCTTTCTTATTTTTAGTAGAATCAATAACTTCAAACTCCACAAATACATTTAAACTACAGTCCAAATCATCAAGATGATGACTTCCTATAAAATCACAAGATTCAACAGTCTGGATACACACACACACACACACACACACAGAAATAACAGACATAAACACACACACAGACATAACACACACACACACACAGAAATAACAAACACACACACAGAAATAACACACACACAGACACTCATACACAGAAATAACACAAAAAACAAACACACACACAGAAATAACACACACAAACACACAAATAGCACAGAAATAACACACACACACACAGAAATCACTTACACAGAAATAACACACACAAATACAAACAGTAATAACACACTTTACAGCATTACAAAACAACACACACAAGTGTGAACACACATACAACAATAACATACAAAAGCACTTACTTACACATCAAGTGTAAGACCTGCTCTGATTTACATATGTGTGAATACATGGTAGTGATGTCATAACCCTAGAGGTGCATTTTGTAACTTTCCAAATATCCAGTTTTCTACAATATACACTACTTATGTCCATTACTGGAATGCAGATTGTTGAAACTTCTTGTGGTTTTATAGGAAAATAATAATCAAGTCATCATCTTGATGATTTGGACTGTAGTTTAAAGTCTTTGTGGAGTTTGAAGTTATTGAATCTACTCTGAAGTAAATGTGGTGTGGATTCTGCAGGTGCACAGTGACAGGATCAGTGTCCTGCGTCTCACAGAGAGCATCATCATCTCAGCCTCGTACGACAGGACGGTCAAACTGTGGGATAGAGACACAAAGAAACATGTGTGTCTGCATTTGTGTGTTTGTGTGTGTGCTTGTGTGTTTGTGTTGAGTTGTGTGTAATTTGCCTCTCTCTCTCTCTTTCTCTCCCTCTCTCTCCATCACAGGTAGGTCTGTTTGTTTGTGGTGCTCCGGTCGAGGTGCTGCAGGTGAACCCCAATGATCCGAGTCAGATCATGTGTGGAGACACACTAGGACAGATCTACTTCCTGTCCTGGAGAGGATGATTAACACCTCCACACTGCAGCAATTTAACGTTCAACACTCTGCTTTCACACTTTATCTCTTTATTCCAGTGCAATTTGCTACAAATTTGCTTTAATAATAACTGATGATATAACAGTTAGTAATTGCATTGCATCATAAATATAATAATGTTTAAAAGCATCAATAAAGATTGATTTAAAAAAAGCTTTGTGTTTATACATGTATATGTAAGGGAATAAGCCCCCCCATTCAATTAATGTTTTGTTTATTTTTTTATGCTTATGATTGTTAACTGATTGTATTGTTCCTGCTGATGACATTTGTTTCTTCTGGGTTTTGTAATGTTTTTTTTTTTTTTTCACTCCGAGTACAGATACAGATACAGATAATTCATATGGTTAACAGATACAGATACATATACGGATAATGCTGTACTCGCTCATCCCTAATATCAACACACTTGTGGACCTCGTGTGTAACAAAATTGGCGAGCCAGCCCCAGGAGATTTCATACATGAAAATAGCGAGAGTGCGGCTGCAATAGTGTGCGCGTGAGTGAAAAAGAACAACGTGGAAAACGGAGATGGATCTTCGGCAGCTGCACGAGGAGCTCGGCGCGGAGTTACCGCACCTGACGTGGGATCAGCTTAAAGAATTGGCTGAATTTGCAAAAGTTTCCGTGGATAAGGTGAGAAAAAAGCATGTTATCTTTCATCTAATCAATGAAGAGATTGATGTAGTTATCGAGAAGGAAGATAAGGAGGCAGCACGCCAGTTTATTGGAGATGTTTTGGAATTAATAAAACGGATGAAAAATGAAAACGCTCGGGAGGCAGAAAAGAGGTTAAGCGAGGACAAAGATGAGCTGGCAAAGTTAAAAAAAACAATATGCAGACATCCAGTTGATGTTTCAGAGGTCCACAAAATCATTGGAGAGCGAAATTACGAGGCTTAGTGATCAAGTAAAGAAAAAAGAGAGCAGGTCAGCCTCAGCTATATTTAGGGATGCCAAGCCTCAGCCATCAAGAGTGCCAGAAGTGACCATCAGACGTGATTTTAAAATTTGGGGACAAATAGGTGAGAGTGGTCAAAAGGATAGACTGTCATACACAAATTTGATGCATCAGATAGACAGTGGAGTTTAAAAAGGATATGCTGAGACAGAAATTGTGGATGCTGTTGTAAGATCTATCACTCCTGGCCTCAGCCTTCGAGATATGCTTGAAATTAAAAGCAATTTGACGCCTCCCCAATTAAAGATTATCCTAAAAGGCCATTTCAAAGAGGATGGGCACACCGATTTGTACCACAAACTGGTAAACATCACACAAGACAACCGGGAATCGCCTCAAAACTTCTTGTTCAGGGCCATTGAACTGAAAGAGAGACTTCTGATTGCCTCCAGAGATGGTGAGGCCGAGGAGCAGTATACTGTTGGGCTGATTCAAAAGAAGTTCTTACGGTCTGTCAGTACGGGTCTCATACTGTAAGTGACCACATAAAATTTCAGTTGAAAGTTGACTTGGAAAATCAAAGTATTACAGATGAAGAGCTCATTGAGAGGTTGAATGATGCTGCAGGTATTGAAACAGAGAGACAACAGAAAAAAAAGAAAAATGCATGTGCAAAAGTGACAAAAGTAAATGAGCTCCAGGCTGATGTACAAGCACTACAAAGACTGGATAGACAAGTAGATGCAACAGATAATGGACATAAACTCTGGGACGGGGCAGCGGCTAAAGGCAAAGAACAGAAGAGTCAGAGCCCCTCCTCCAAACGAGAAGCTGAGTTGTTCGAACTTGTCAAACAGTTAAAAGAGGAGATAGCAGAAATCAAAAAGAGCATCCATGAATCACAACCATCCTTTCGTTATGGTTGTCCATCCTTTAGAAAGATATGTAAAATATGTCAAGACAGTGGGAACAGTGAGCAGAGTAATCATTGTTTTAAATGTGGTCAGCAGTTAATGTCCATAACAGTTAATGTGGACCAAGTAATTGCAGTTGATCAAATGGAGCTTCACACTCAAACACAGAGAAGGGATGGACCATGCAACATTGTTGCTGAGCTGCTTAACAAAAGCATAAAACATCTTGAACAGCAAGTAGATGCAAAGCAGCAATTTGCAAGTGCAAACAGGCTAGAAGGATCCATCTACACAGCCCACCTCTCTCCTAAGCGTAAAGCTCAGCTGCTGAACTTGGTGGGAAAGAAATGTACTGTCAAGTGATTGTTGGATGGGGTTCCTGCTCAAGCATTGTGGGATACTGGCTCACAGGTCTGTCTGATTAATGAACAGTGGTGTAAAGAGCATCTACCTCATGTAAAAGTAAGAGGCACAGAGGAAATCCTTGGACCTGGGACATTGATGGGCAGGGCTGTGAATCAGACAGACATCCTCTTTAGCGGATGGATTGAGGTAAAGTTCCAGCTGGACACCTCTAATGCATCTAACACAGAGCTACTTGTGCCACTGTTGGTATCAAAGACACCTGATGTGGCAGAAGAGCCCATCATTGGGTATAATGTTATTGAACATCTTTTGCAGCAAGAGGAAGAACAACCATCTCAAGCTACCATAAATACATTGACTGCAGCCTTTTCAGTGGATTGTAAACGGCTGAGGGGCTCATACGATTGGTCAAACAGGGAGATTTCAGCACTTGTGAGGGAACAGTTAGAGGAAGCCGACAAAGAACAAAAATGCCACCTGGTGAGACAAAAATGGTAAAGTGTTCTGTGCGGACTGTTCCATTGATTTGTAACCAGGAGATGTTGTTTGTTCCAGTTGAGAGTCCTGAGTGGCCTGAAGGACTCTCAGTCACTGAGAATTTAGTCAGGCTCCAGAGAGGCACCTGGTCAAAGGCCCTCATCCCAGTATGTAATGATACATGCCATGACATTACACTTCAACCACGCACCGTGTTAGGCCATGTACAGAGTGTAAAAGCGGTCTACCCTGCTGCTGCAAAACCTGTGGAGATAGAAGACTCAGTGGACCACAGCATGAAATCACCAGCAGGAGAAAACCCCATAACAACAAAAGAATTGAACTCGGGATCGATGACCCAGTGTAATGGAGATCTATGGGACCCACCTGTTCCAGTTAACCACTTGTCACCTCAACAGCAGAAATAGGTGAGGAAACTGCTGAGGGAGGAATGTGCTGCTTTCTCCAAAGATGATCAAGATGTAGGTTGTATTCCATCGCTGGAGTTGAAAATCAGACTCAAAGACACAACACCAGTCAGGCTAACATATATGTTTGTGCCAAAACCACTTCATAAGGAAGTCAAAGAGTATCTGGAAGATCTCTTAAACCACTGATGGATCACAAAATCAAGATCTGAATATTCTTCGCCCATTGTCTGTGTGAGAAAGAAAGATGGAAGTCTGCGACTGTGTTGCGACTATCGTGAATTGAACCAGAAAAGCATACAAGATCGTCATCCAATTCCTCGCATCCAAGACATGCTTGATAGTCTCATTGGAAGTGCTTGGTTCTCCATTTTAGACCAAGGAAAAGCCTACCACCAAGGGTTATTGGAGGAGAGCAGCCGTCCAATGACTGCATTCATTACACCCTGGGGCCTATACGAATGGATCCGAATTCCATTTTGTCTCTCTTCGGCACCCGCAGAATTCCAACATGCATGGAGGAGTGTTTAGTAGGGCTGACAGATGAAATATGTCAACCATACTTGGATGACAACCTTGTGCACAGCAAAACCTTTGACGACCATCTCAATGACCTACGGAAAATCTTGCGTCGCCATCAACAGCATGGGATCAAGCTGACAGCAAGGAAATGTGATGTCTTTAAGAGTCAAGTGAGGTTCCTGGGAAGACTGGTGTCCAAAGATGGATATACCATGGACCCTGCCGACATAGCACCGGTACAGGCCTTAAGAGAGAGGACACCAACAACAGTAGGAGATGTTAGGAAATTGTTAGGATTTGTATCATATTTCCGCTCACATATACGAAACTTCTCTAGGATAGCTACACCACTCTATGACCTTCTGAGCCAGGAAAAGGGTCCATGCCAGACAAAACCTAAAAGTAAAGTGAGAGCCGTTTGGAAAGGGAACAGCCAGGGACAGCTACCCTCAAACCATCCTCTTATCTGGACGCCAGAGCATCACAAGGTTCTGTCCCAGTTGATCGTTCTTCTTTCACAACCACCTATTCTGGGTTATCCCAATTTTGAAGAACCATTCAGTCTTCACTGTGATGCATCCCAAGAAGGCCTGGGGGTGGTTTTGTATCAAAGAAGGGAGGGCAAGTTACGGGTCATTGCTTATGGATCAAGGATATTAACAGCCCCAGAGAAAAATTACCATCTTCATTCTGGGAAGCTCGAATTCTTGGCCATGAAGTTGGCAATATGTGAACGCTTCAGGGACTACCTATACTATACCCCTTCATTTGTTGTATACACTGACAACAATCCATTAACTTACGTGCTCACGACAGCCAAACTAAATGCTACCACACATCGCTGGGTCGCCGAGCTGGCCGATTTTAATTTTGTTATTAAGTATCGTCCAGGAAAAGCCAACTCAGATGCAGATGGTTTGTCTCGTATGCCGCTGGAAATGGAAGAATATATGCAGAGGTGTTCAGAAGAAGTGAGTCCAGATGTCATAAGCTGTGTAACCAAGGCCCTCAGTATCCAGTCAAAAGAACACACTCCGTGGATGTGTCCAGTAACTATTGCGACAGCGCTGTGTGAGGAAAGGAATGACCCATTGGCTTTAAGCTGGATGACACTGAGAGAAGCCCAAGAAGAGGATCCAGTGATCAGCAAAGTGCTGGGTTGCATAGAGAAAGGCAAATGGCCGAAAGATGGGGAATGGAGTGGTCATGATGGCCGGTCAGTACTGATGAGAGAAAGGAAAAAGTTGGTCCTGGATGAGCATGGAGTTTTGTACAGGAAAACAGCAACCCGCTCACAGCTTGTACTGCGCAAGAAATTTCACGGTTTGGTTTTTAAGGAGTTGCATGAGAACATGGGTCATCTTGGTGTAGAGAGGACGCTTAACCTGATAAGAGACAGATTTTACTGGCCACACCTGCAAAAGGATGTTGAACATGTCTTAAGAGTGTGTCGTTGTTTGAAGACGAAACGCCCCAACAAGCCAAATCGAGCACCATTCACCTCCATTGAGACAACACACCCTTTTGAGCTGGTTTCAGTTGACTTCCTCCACCTGGAGAGATGCAGAGGTGGATACGAGTATATCTTGGTCGTCATGGACCATTTTACACGCTTTGCCCAAGCCTATGCATGCCGCAACAAGTCAGCCAAGACAGCAGCCCAAAAGATCTTTGGGGATTTTGTGTTAAAGTTTGGGTTCCCTACAAGACTGCATCATGATCAGGGGAAGGAGTTTGATAACCAATTGTTTGCACAACTTCAGCAGCACAGTGGTGTTAAAGGTTCCCGAACGACACCCTACTATCCACAGGGGAATGGGCAGGTCGAGCGATTCAATCGAACACTCCTATCGATGTTACGGAATTTGACTGACAGGGAAAAAGCTGATTGGAAGAACTCCCTTTCCCAAGTTGTTCATGCATACAACTGCACACGCAATGAAGCCACAGGATTTGCACCTTACTACCTGCTGTTTGGACGTCACCCAAGGCTTCCGATTGATATAATGTTCAACCTGACTCCCGGGGACCAATCAACATCTCATCATGAATATGTGAAAAATTGGAGGAAACAAATGGATCAGGCCTATCAGCTGTCTTCGGAAGCATCAAAGGTGGAGGGTGTAAAGGCCAAGAGCGGGTATGACAATAAGATCTATGGAGCAGAGTTACAGCCTGGTTGCAGAGTTCTCATTAGGAATATGACAGAAAGAGGGGGCCCAGGAAAACTTAGATCGTATTGGGAGGAACATGTCTATGTGGTCCAGAAAAAGAGATCAGAGTGCCCAGTCTACGAGGTGCACCCTGAAACAGGACAAGGGCGAGTCAGGGTCCTTCACCATAACATGCTCCTTCCTTGTGAATTCCTGCCAGTAGAAGATGCCAAAGTCATTCAGAAAAGGCAGTAAAATTAAAAAACTGCAAAAATAACACCAAGCAGCAGGCGAGAGACAGTAGCTCCGAGGATGAGAGTGACTGGATTGGATTTAAGGGTACTTTTAGTACTGGTCAGTTCCACAAACAGCTCCGTCCTGATGCTAAAGAGTTCTACCCAGGAACTACAAATGAACCTGCAGAAATGGACAGCTCATCCACAGAACCAGCCGAGCATCATGAGAAAGGAATGGAAGAGGGAGAAGAGGATGGAATAAGTGTGTCTGAGGAAGAACAGTCCTCAGAGACAGAGGAAGTGGTGAGATTTGAGAGGGAACCAGAGCTGCTAAGGACTGAGTCAAATGAAGATGGGGTCCAGAGGCTAGAACCTGCATTGCCACAGAGGTTATATCCTTTGAGAAAAAGAAAGCAAAAGCAGACATTTACGTACCCCACACTAGGACAACCTACACTATAATAGTCTAAATCACAAGAATTACACACATACACTTACAGACAGGCACACACATTCATCCATACTGGCGAACACATACATACGTACCTATACATGCATACACATTTTCAGGAAGGGATACATGTGGAGGGAAAGAAAACATTCACTCTACTTATTTTTTATGTTATTTGATGAATAGCATTTTAAGATACAAGTTACAGATACAATTGATGTGTTAGGAGTGAAAACTGTTGAATTTTCCGTTGACCCTGTTTAATCAGACATGATGATGACATACAGGTGAGAGTATGGCAATAGAAAGTCGTGTGCAAGAGTAAGAACTGGAAGAAGTGCCATAAGAGACTGAATTGTGTTGAAACGTACCACATACCGGTTATTAATCTAGTACGGTTGTTCGAGTTGACGGTATAAAAGACCTGCAGAAGGATATTGTATATGTTTTAAAAACAGACAATGTAGCTGATTTCATGGTGCACAATGATGTGAGCTACAGACACATTACAAGAACATAGGAGATATCTGTATATGTGATTTTGGCTAAGCCAACATTGTATCCTTGCATAACTATAACTGACTCCTGCGGATCAACCTACAGGTCTCAGATGTTGGGATTAAACGGGATGACGGGGACGACATCATTTTTGGAGGGGAGAGTGTAAGGGAATAAGCCCCCCCACCCGGGATTCAAATAATGTTTTGTTTATTTTTTTTATGCTTATGATTGTTAACTGATTGTATTGTTTCTGCTGATGACATTTGTTTCTTCTGGGTTTTGTAATGTTTAGGGTTTTTTTTCATGTTCCCTTAGTTTAACATATTTGTGTCTGTGTCTTTAAAAAAACGGAGCTCGACAGACAGGTGTTGTTAGAGGAAGAGCACGAGAATGCGAGATGCGGAAGTGCAGTATTATACTGATCCACGTTGTGCTCACTAAGTTTTGAAATAAACGAACCATTTGTCTAAATATCAACACACTTGTGGACCTCGTGTGTAACATATACAAGTGACATCCCGTGTGTCAAAAATGTTGTCAGGACAAAGATGCTGAAACAAATAGAAGTGCAGGTTTGAAAGTTTAATAAAAACAATGGCATCAGTAGAGAAAGAGAAAAACACAGTCAGTCGATCAGTAAACAACGGTAACAAGTCAAGGCAAGAGCAAAAGCAGAAAATCAATTAAGAAAAAAAAGTTTAGGTACATTCTATTATTTCGAAGCAAAGGTTTTCTTGAATAAAAACTTATACAAACTTCTACAAAAATCCTATTTTTTAGGTAAATATATTATTTATACAGAGAAAATGTAGTATAATTTGAAAAAAATAGTTTTTTAATTTGACTAAGAAATTTTACTAACAATTAAACTTTATCACATAACTTTACAGGTGAGTTAAAATAGCATACACGGAACCCAGCGTATAGAGGCTGAGTGAATGTGGTGTGGACTCTGTGGAGGAGCCTCATGGTGTCAGAGACGCTGTAGAAGGACAGAGTTCCTGCACTGTGATCCACATACACTCCTATTCTGGAGGATGATGGACCTTGGAGCTTAGTCTTAATGTTGTTGTGCCAGAAAAAGTCAGAGGAAGAAGAACACCACAGACTCCAGGAGTGACTGTTGAGTCCAAACAAACACTCATTACCCCGTCCTTTCCTGCTGATCTCTTTATATGACACTGATATGTCCATGCCCTTACCACTCCACTCCACCTCCCAGTAACAGCGTCCACACACACTCTCCGTACACAACACCTGAGTCCAATAGTCAAATCTCTCTGGATGATCGGAATATTGCTGTTGTGTCTTACTGCATGTCACCACTCTGTTCTTCTCAGACAGAATGAGTTGATGATGTATTGTGTTTGGATCCAGAGTCAGATAACAGAAATCTACAGTAATAAAATGTCCACACGTTAGATTGCAGACCAATCTGCTCTTAAAGTGAAATAAAATATCTATAAAAAAGTTAAAATTCAGCATAAATAAAAAATGGTGCTTGCAAAATATTTAATTCCTTTAACCAAGTCAATTATAGAATCATCTTTTACTAGATAAACAACTGTAAGTTTGGGAATCAGATCTGGACTAAACTCCTATATTCCTTAGTTATTACTCCTTTTAGGGAGGGGGATACACCACAATATTGTGGCTCTAAGCCACCCTGTTGATTAGGCATTAGAAGACTGAGGGGCGCAAGAGAACCCATAAGGTATTGTATTGACAGTAGTCATAGTTCTACTTTTCAAAACTAGCAAACTCCAAGCCCAAATAAAAGGAGTGTCTAGGGTTCCTGCTGTCTTTCTAGACAGGCTAAGCCCTCTACTGGCTAAAGTGTCTTACTGAAATGGGAAGCCTCTACCTGTTGTGGAGGAACAGGTTGGAGGAATTTGTTCAATCCATGAACCAGGAAATTGTGGAGACTGGGAGAGACCACAAAAGGCCACTGCAAAGAGCAAACATGATGGGCGAATTTGCCCGGCTTTACATCACTTATTCAATTACGGGGATCTGGTGGCCCCCACCACTCCCAAACTCCCTACAAAGCTCCCCAACTCCCTGACTCCAGTGATGAGCTCTCTCCAGAGGCTGATGGGGTGGTTGTTAGTGCAAATCTACACTCCATGCTGAGGTGTCAGAATGGCCTCCAGAGCTGTGCTCTCTTCGGAGGCCAACAGGGCAGTCTCCAGTGCAGAGCTCTAAGCCCTGTTCTTTGACGAGGCCGATGGTGTGGTTGATGGTGTCCACTGCTGAGCGGTGGTAAACCTACACTGAAGAAAATCTTCTCTTCTCTTTGGTTCTGAGGGTAAAATCACATGAACTGAAGTCTTGGTGTGGAACAGGGCTTTAATCAGGGCCTTGAACATGGCTTGGAACCGTGCTTTGGAGGCCACCATATTTGCCCAATGTGGAAAGTGGCTTGGAACAAAGCCTGGAACATTCCTTGGAAGCAGGCTTTGGAATCCAATACATCAGCCTCTGGGGAGAACATGTGGAGACACATAGACAAAAAGGAGACTGAAAAATAATGTGTATACAGTTTGAAGCATGAAAATTAAAAATTTATTCCTGGATTTAATACAACAACTAAGATATTGACCAAACATTATGAAAACATTGAACTTAAGCATCAGGGAAATCTCGAAGCTTTACAGCATAAGCGTAAGCTATAACTTTTCTCATGTGTAACTTTAACAATATGTGTGTTTTCACTTTCAGTTTACAGATGATTATATTCTGATTCACCTGACCTCAGTTCTTAAGATATTTATAATATGCATTTGTGATATTCAGTAAGATTTGGTTCTGGATTTTATGTTGAATTAACATCAATGTTAATCCCTTCTCCAGAGGCTGATGGTGTGGTTTATTAGTTCAACGCTCCTCTCCATGCTGAGGCATAAGGATGGCCCACAGAGCTGTGCTCTGGCCAAAAGGGCAGTCTACAGTGCAGAACTCTAAGCCCTGTTCCTTGTTGAGGCCGATAGTGTAGCTGATGGTGTCCACTGCTGAGCTCTTTTTTGAGGCCAAGAGAATGGGCTCCAAAATAGACCTCTTAGACCTGTTCCATTATGTGGCTGACAGGGCCGCCTCCAACACAAAGCTCTCCCCAGAGGCTGATATAGTGGATTCCCAAGCCTGCTTCCAAGACTTGTTCCAGGCTCTGTTCCAAGCCCTGTTCCACACTGGGGCAAATACGGTGGCATCCAAAACCCGGTTCCAAGCCATGTTCCAGGCCCTGATTAAAGCCTTGTTCCACACCAAGGCTTCAGTCCCAGATCCACTACAATACTGTATTCCATTCCCAGCTCCAGCCCCTGTCTCTGAATCATGAGAGACTAAATCTGTTATATGACCATGTAGCTGGAGAGGACATTTTGAGGGTCCTAAAAGTTCTCTCAATGCCTTTACTTATTTTGTGTGTGTGTGTGTGTGTGTGTGTGTGTGTGTGTGGTTCACCTACACTGCAGAAAATCTTCTCTGCTGTCTGGTTCTGAAGGCAAAATCACATGAACTGCTGCATCTGTGGAGACACAGAAAAAAAAAGACTGAAAATAATGTTTTTACAGATTAAAGATTTAATACCTCAATTAAGATATTGACCAAAACATTATGAAAACTTTGAAGGTAAGCATCAGTGAAATCACAAAGCTTTACAGTATAAGCGTAAGCTATAACGTTTCTCATGTGTAACTTTAACAATATGTGTTTTCACTTTCAGTTTACAGATTATTATATTCTGTTTCCCTTAATCTCAGTTCTTAAGATATTTATAATATGCATTTGTGATATTCAGTAAGATTTGGTTCTGGATTTAATGTTGAAGTAACTTCAGTTTTAATCCATTGGAGTAGATGCCAATTGTCATGTTCCTGCTTACTTCTTATTTCAGTTCCATGAATGTTTCTGTCCTGTGATACAGAAACAATGTTTGTTTGTTCAACTTGTGGTCTGATCTTGTTGAATTCCTCCTCACAGTTGTGATCGACTCGTTTTTTCAGATCTGAGAGAAATTTCCTCACTCCATCAAATGAGAGATGTTGATTGACAGTGAAGCTGGGCAAGTCGTCACATCCAGGAGAAACACAGAGAGACGGGAAACTCTACAGAGAGGAAACACATCATAGAGAAGGAGAAAAGTGGACGAGAGGAACGAATGAATCTCAGACTGAATTAGAACAAAGACACACTTGTGATCTCAGACAGGAACATTTCTTGTTGCTGTAATGAGATTTTAGGAGGAAACTTTGTGAGGAACAGTGCCCTCTGTAGATCAGACAGTGAGTGTTACCTGGAGGAAGTGGATGTGATCGTGTGTGTGTGAAAGCTGCTCCATCTCAGTGACTCTCCTCTTAAGATCAGCAATCTCCTGCTCCAGTTGATTCAGGAGTCGTCCAGCTCGACTCACTTCAGCTTTCTCCTGAGCTCTGATCAGCTCCGTCACCTCCGTGCGCATTTTCTCTTTGGAGCTGATCATCTCAGTAAAGACCCTCTCACTGTCATCTACTGCTGCCTGTGAACACATCTGTAAGGACACACACACACACACACACACACAATGGAGCAAGTTTTAGTAAAAGAGCAGCTGTTACTGTAATTCCAAAGAAGAAAAAGAATAAGAAGTGTGTGTGTGTGTGTGTGTGTGTGTGTGTGTGTGTGTGTGTGTGTGTGTGTGTGTGTGTGAGTGAGAGAGAGAGAGAGAGAGAGAGAGAGAGAGATTCTTACTATAAAAGACTCCACAGTCTGATTCAGCTCCTGCACTTTCTTCTCTTTCTCTTGGATCCTCTGCTGGAATTTCATCTGCTCCTTCTTTAACTCATTCTGATACCAAATAAGATAAATGTAATTATTTCAGCATCAGTAGCTCAGTGTGTTAATCTTAGGTGCAAAGGAAAAGATGAAGTCCATTTATATTGTACAGGTGAAATAGATGGTTGCAAGTACAGGCAGGCTTTATTACCATATGTGAACAATTTTAAAGTAGTCTACAGCAGAGAAACAAATACATGGTTCCATCAGCTGGCCCACAACCAGAATATAAAAAATACCAGAGAACTTTAAAGAGAAGACATGTATGACCTGTATATCATAGAATAAAAATGTAAAGAAACTGGGGAAAAATGTTCTGTTTTCAAAGTACATTACATTAAGGCTGTACAGAAATAGTCACATAAATACATTTTATTTATTTTACTTGCTTAATCTATTAATTTCCCCAACTAAAATGTGTAATATAAAAATGTATAAAATAAAATGTGTCTACTAAACTAAAAATAATATAGAAAAGCAATATATCAATAAAATTTAGAGTTTTAACACCAGAGATGGGGGACTTGAGTCTTATGACACAAGTCGCAAATTTGAGACTTGAGACTTGCTTGACAAATATTAAAAAAAGACTTGACTTGACTTTGACGACATTCATGACTTACATGTGACTTACATGTGACTTTCTCACATGTGTGACTTACTCCCACCTCTGGTGTGTGTGTGTGTGTGTGTGTGTGTGTGTGTGTGTGTGTTCATGCACCACTGTTTATAGAAATACTATTGCATCTGTTCCTGTATCTCAGCATCATTCAATATGAAATAGTTACAGATCAAAGTTTGCTTCTTAACGGATTTCTTTCAGAGCAGATTTTGTCATTCTAAAGACGGGTCGGGGTTTTTTTCTTCACAGGAAAAACCTCTGTGTCTTGTAGGAAACAGACTGTGTACAATTTATAACTTAATAACAAAAAACTCTTTGACTTCTAACAAAATGTCACTTTGCAGTTAATAGAAAATATATTTACTTGAAAATAGTAGCATGATATTCAGTTCTCACCTGTTTTTTAGTTCTTTCTGTTTTAGCTGAAACTGTATCATGACCTTTGTGTTCTTCCATCGTACACAAGTAACAGATGAGAGAGAGAGAGAGAGAGAGAGAGAGAGAGAGAGATAGAGAGAAGGAGTTTTGTTTTCTCTGAAACTCTCTTAGCTCTGTGTGTTATAGTGTGATAGATTGTGGGTGTGGCTTTAAAAAGAAAGAGGGGTTTAGGGTTTAAAGGATAAGTGTAGCACATAGTTTTGGTTTATAGCTGTAGCCCAGGATGTGTTTTATTTATGACACCAGACATAGAATATAAACAGGGATCTTTAATTATAGACTACACATTAAACAGTGCAACATTAATTATGCAAATATTGGGGAATTAAAGTAGGAAAAGTAAAACTTACTGGAGTTACTGAAAATCAATAAAGTCTGTCTTACATCAAAATGGATCTGTCTCATTTCCAGAGAAAACAGTGGGAAGTAAATCCTAGATATGTAAACATAGACAACAGTAGCAGCCCCTAATCCTATAGGTCAAAAAAAAATGAGTGTAATATTTGACAGCACAGAAAACCATAAGGCTGCTCCAGTAACAGGAAAGTACATGAAAACTAAATTCTTCATAACATGATAAATTCTTAAGCGTGAGTAACACAACCCACAGATTACAAAAGATAAGACATTCTTATACGGAAAAAACAGTGGGTTGAATCAGTGGCGTGCACGGGGGGGGCGTGCACTTTACACTTTTGTCTAAAAGTGTAAAGTGCCCCTTTTGTCTAAAAGTGTAAAGTGCCCCTTTCTTATTATTATTATTATTATTATTATTATTATTATTATTATAATAAATAACAATACACTTCTATACCATTTGCCAGTAACAATAATAATTAACACAACACAAAAAAAAAAAAAAAAAAGTTTAGGCGGACGTATTTACGTTGAGGTGGAGCGGAAGGCGGATTTACCTTTACACGCTTTGCAGCCGCATCTTAGCCGTGAGTCTTCAAAACAAGAGCAGCAGACAGGTAACGTGGAAAATGGACATTTATCCTACCATAATTTTGTTGTTAACTTAGCGAATACGGTAGCACGGGACTTATGATTAATTATAATATAAGTATTACTTGAATGCTGCCACGTTTCTGACATTGACATGTCTTTTTTTTTTTATCCAAGGCCATTAATAGGCGCTAGCATAGTTTAGAATGTGCTCATGTCATTAGCTCGAGGAAATGCATTTAGTGAAATTAAATCTAATTCCACGTCCAACTCTAACATAAAACACATTTATATCTTTGATTTAATGATAGCTAACGCTTCATCCATGTAATACAAATAAAGTTTTCAATATCAACAAAACTAAACATGAATTCAACATGATTAACTTATTGATTCTCACTGTTATCATCATCTCCTTATTTTTGCTTGATGTGTGCATTCTATGTCTATCAACAAATTTAATAGAATGCCAAGGAAAGAAAGGATCAAAAGAAAAAAACACAAGGAACTCTCCGATGCAGCTAAAGGTAGCATCCCTCTCACAAGTTGGCTGAGGAGAGAGAATAAAGATGAAGGTGCTGTTTGTTTGTTTGTTTTTATGTTTGTTTTTGTTTTTTTTAAGCTAGTAAGCTATTACTTATATTACAGTCTAAACAATACTTTAGACATTTTTGTTAAATGAATAAATCACCCAAATTGATTATTCTCTCATTTAATCATCTATATGTTTCAATTCTGTATGGCTTTCTTCTGTTGAATATTTACAAGATTTGTTTTGTCCATATACTGAAAGCCAGTGGTAACCAAAATGGTGTCCCCATTAATTCCATTCATTATATGGCCATTTGTTTTTCATAGAGAGCTGCAGTTCAGATAAGGAACGTATTGAAGAGATTCAAGGGAAAGCAGTTGAGACAAGTGAGAAAGATGAAGGAGATGTTAGAGCCAATGAGGAAGAAAGTGAGGAAATACAAGGAGACATTAGGCTCAGTGAGGAAGATGAAGACATTAGTCAAGAAAAGGATAGAGAGATAACAGAGGAAGGAGCTGCAGGAGCAGATATTGAATACCAGACTCAGGGTACAAGTGAACAAGACATTAACCAATCCTTGTTGGCCTTACAGTTTCCAACAGACCCAGCTCATGTTGATCAGCTTAAAATACAGGTTACTAGCGACTACATACAGTTCTGCTGCTCTCTTGGGCCATGTCAGCCAGTAGCTGGCTTTCCAAAAAATCCACAAGGACGGTCTTTTCAGAGCCAGTGGTATGCTAGTAACAAATGGCTGGAGTATTCTCTGGAAAAAGATGCCATGTACTGCTTCAGTTGTCGTCTCTTTTTGACAGAAGACAAGTTTAAAGCCAGGACTGCATGGAGAACAAGTGGAGTTGTCAACTGGAGGAAGGCTGTTGAAAAGATCTATGAGCATTCAGCCACTGAAGCCCATATGATCAGTATGGTGAGGTGGGCCAACTATAGAAAAGGGCCTTTAGTTGAAGCTTTTAAAGCTCAGGCTGCAGAATGTGGGTTACAAAATGAAAAAGAAAGACAGAAGAACAGAGAAATCCTGTTTCGCTTAATCGACATCACAGTATATTTGGCAAGACAAGGACTGGCATTTAGGGGACATGACAAAAGCAGCACCAGTTCTAACTGGGGAAACTTCCTTGAGCTTGTGCACCTCTTAGCAGAATATGACAGTGTCCTCAGAATGCATCTTGAGCGTTTACAGATCACTCAATCCCAAAAAAAGGAGGCACAGGTGACATTTTTATCCAAAAGGACCCAAAATGACCTGATACGATCTCTTGGAACACAAGTGAGAAATGTCATTCTGAAAGAGATTAATGAGGCCAAGATATTTTCAATTCTTCTGGATGAAACTACAGATGTGTCACACTCCGAGCAAGTATCCTTTGTTGTCCGGTTCGTCCATGACATGCAAATAAAGGAGCGTTTCATCCAAGTATGTCAGGTTAAATCAACCACTTTCAGAAACCTTCTTTCAGAAAATGGGTTGAATGCTGAAAATATCCGGGGCCAAGTCTACGACGGTGCAGCCAACATGAGTGCTTGTTACAAGGGGCTGCAGGCTAGAATTCAGAGGCAAAATGAAAAAGCCCTCTTTGTGCACTGCCATGCACACTGTTTAAACTTAGTGTTAGTGGAGACTGCTAAATCAAGCCCCCATTTTGTGCGTTTTTTTAATTTGGTAGAGAGGCTCTACACTTTCCTGTCTTCTTCCAGCAAGCGTCATGCTGCATTCATAGAAATGCAAAAGTTGTTGTATGGAGAGAAAACCTGGGAATTAAAACAGCTGAGTGACACACGCTGGGCCTGTCGTGAAAATGCCTTAAAAGCACTGCAGAAAGCCTTTTCTGCAGTTATACAGCTGTTGAGAAAAATCTCAGACAGCAATCCACCAGATAGCGCTGCAGTTGATGCTTTAATGTTGTATCGCAGCATAAATTTTGAGTTTATGCTTTGTTTGGAGGTGGCCACCCCAGTGTTTCAGAAGACTGCTGTTGCCTCAGCTGCTCTTCAGCATAAAGATGTGGATCTAGCAGTGTCATACACATTGGTGGAAGGAGTGCTAAAAAGGCTTCAAGAACTGAGGACAGAAAGTGAATTCAAGGTTGTTTTTGAAAAAGCAAAGGAGCGGACTGAGGCTACTGGAATTGAGTTTCCTGACAAAATACCTGGTGAGTCAAGACCCAGAAAAATACCTGCAAGGTATAAGTACAGTTCCAAGTCAACAGGAGAAGACCATCACCCTGAGAATTTGGAGGAGTTCTACCGAACAAGGGTGTACTACACCTTTTTGGATACCATTACTCAAGAGATGCTCAGACGATTCAAAGGAAAGGATAATAGTTCAACTGGCATTATCCTCAAATGCTTACACAGTCTGACAGTAGCATCCAAATGGTCAAAAGGAGTAGAACCTGGTGATGCTGAACTTGTCAGAACAGTTAGTAAGTTCTACGGGATTGAGGAAGAGAAGGTCTTCACCGAACTTAAAGTGTTTCATGCATCCTACTCCTTCACCAAAAGTAATGTCCAGGAAATGCTAAAGTGCCTAAAAGACCATTGTGATTGGGATTGAGTCCGTTTTCCCCTCTCTTTCTGAACTCCTAAAAGTTTATGCAACATTGCCTGTCTCCACTTCTACAGTTGAGAGGTCATTTTCTAAGTTAAAACTTGTGAAATCCAGTCTTCAAAGTCTGTGTAATGAAGAGAGGCTTTCTGACCTACTGCTGCTCTCCATTGAGCGAGACATTCCAATTAATCGTGATGAAGTCATTCAAATATTTAAAAAGACAGCAGATCGACGAATACTGATTTAAATACAGGTAATTTCATAAATAAGTTAAAATCTGTACAAAAATACATTTGGTTGTTTATTGAAGTAATATTTTTGTCTTTTTTTTTTTAGTGCCCTTTTTGGTCCTTCCCCCCTGCCCCACTGCAGGTCTGTGCACGCCACTGGGTTGAATTGACTCAAACTTACTATTTATTTCCACATGCATACGCTATCATGGAATGACTGAACCTGGTAATCACCAGAAAATCTTTGCGTGCTGAGAAATGACTCATCTCTGTACATCCTCTACATCCTGTAATCAGTAGTCAGTTATTCGTAGAGTTTTATTAGTTCTCAAAGCTGCTTTGTCTTTTTTATTTATGAATGAGATATTTTGCCCCAAAAGTCATAAATATGTTGTTATAAGTTACTTAATTTAGCCTTGCTATGTTGGTGACCAGTTAAACCTCTTTATGCTGCAATGAGTCTCAGTGCCTTCAAAAGACTGATTCATCCATTTGTCTCTTCTTCACTTTCTCTTAGCTATATTTGCCCCCTCATTTTGTACTGCTGCACAATTACTTCCTTATAAAGGGTCCTTAGTCTTTTGTATTTTATTAATTCGGGTCAGGTAAATGTTAAAAGCTTTTATTATGTGCCATTGTTTGTTGCTAACCGAGACAGTGCAAATATGCAATAGGTCATGAATGAATAGTTAAATCACAGAGAAGATCCTCCAAATGTAAAAATTCTCTTGCTTTAAAACCTGAACTTCCTGTGAATTTAAAGGCACACCCAACACACACACAAAAACCCCCCACAAATGTGCTAACGCATTTGTGTAGGCGGATGCTTATCAGTCCGTGGTTATGGTTGAGCAGAAAACTAAAAAGCCCCTGTTGTTGCAGCTTATTTAAAGTTAAGTTTGCATTCTTGAAATACAGATAAAACATCCTTTGAGAAATTACATTACATCTTTGGCTAAATTCTGTTTCAACACATACAGGAGATATAGAGAGTAGCCTTTATTTTATCTTTCTTAAAGATAATATAATAAATGCAACTTGTCTTGATCCTAATAAACTAAAGTGTAGACTCATAAGAAGCATAAACTCCTAAAAACAGCATTGTTAGGGACTCCTTCCATAAATGTTAAATATGAAGCAGACAGATATTTTTATATTTTATAACATATGAACATGTGCTAGTTAATTGGCTGCAGTGACGATCCTGTTCAACGTTAACTTTTCTACTCTGGTCCTCTCAGGATGTGCGCCTGGTCCTGAGCGTTACCACAGATTCGTCTCTCTGCAACATCAACAGCAAAAAAAAAAGCTGCTCCATGTTTCCGCTGGGGCCTTTACTGCTCCCGGACCAGAGGGAGATCATCCAGAAACAGTATGAGTATGAACATCATGTATTGACGTCATATTTCTTATCTTATCAATAAAAAAAATGTAAAAAAAATTGGCCTCTTTCTGATTTTAATTTTTTTCATGTTTGTCACACTTTAATGCTTCAGATCATCAAACAAATTTAAACATTAGTCAAAAATAACACAAGTAAACACAACATGCAGTTTTTAAATAAAGGTTTTTATTATTAAGGGAATACAAAATCCAAACTCACATGGCCCTGTGTGAAAAAGTGTTTGCCCCAAACCTAATAAGCCATACTTAGCAGCAAGAACTGCAATCAAGTGTCTGTGGGGGAATTTTGGTCCACTCATCTTTGCAGAATTGTTGTAAACCAGCCACATTAGAGGGTTTTCGAGCATAAACCTAAAAATGTACTAGTTTAAGCTTTATGAGCTTAATCCTCGTCTCTGTAAAAAGGTAATGGAGACTATTCATTCATTCATTCATTTTCTACCGCTTATCCGAACTACCTCGGGTCACGGGGAGCCTGTGCTCCCCTCAGGCGTCATCGGGCATCGAGGCAGGATACACCCTGGATGGAGTGCCAACCCATCGCAGGGCACACACACACACACTCTCATTCACTCATGCAATCACACACTACGGACAATTTTTCCAGAGATGCCAATCAACCTACCATGCATGTCTTTGGACCGGGGGAGGAAACCGGAGTACCCGGAGGAAACCCCCGAGGCACGGGGAGAACATGCAAACTCCACACACACAAGGTGGAGGCGGGAATCGAACCCCCAACCCTGGAGGTGTGAGGCGAACGTGCTAACCACTAAGTCACCGTGCCCCCCGTAATGGAGACTAGTTCAATTTAAAATACGAGTCAACTTATATAAAGTACAATTCATAAGAATAAAATCTGTTTGCCCATTAGAACACTATGGGTGCTTTTCCAAGATAACGATGATATGATTATTTAACTGAAGTTATGATTACAAATTAGTTTATTTAAATGTCTTTAATTGTATTTTCATGGGACGATAGAAACAACTTCGTTACTTGAGGAGGTAAAAGAACTGGTGAACCGTTTTTTTGAATCGGTTCATTGAAACAAACTGTCCGAAAGAACCGGTTCGCGGAAAATTACTAATTGTGTAACAGTGATGACTCTGGACGTGATGATTCGTTCGCGAACCGGCCATTACTAAAATTTTGCTCGCTAGACAACAAGCTGCAGTCGAGACGTGAGCAGAAAGAGTTTTTAATTTTTACCGTGTTCTTAATCGGATGTCATTATCGTTTTTATCAAAGAAACACCGAATGATCAGTTATATTAGAAGCACCGCCGACACTCCATATTTCTGTTTAATGAGAAATATGCATTATACATGGTTGCAACAACATTTAGTTCTAATTGGTTTTATATTATAAAAATGCTTGATCGTTTAAGAAACATACATACATCTGAGCACAACTTTTTGTAGTTTAATAATCGCATCATTAAACTTTTGTCATTTGTATTATCTATGAAGCCCTGAAGAATCATGAAATTTAGAAACATTTTCACCTAATAAAAGTTATATTTACAGCATTGCTTAATTTCATATTGGCAGCAATATCAACACTATAATATTCAATGTATCACCCAGTCATAGAAATATGAAAAGATGTTCTAAGAAAGATGTTCAGTGAATATTTCTGTGTTTTTAACGTGTATGTGTACTTTGATGGAGTTTGACTACTGTTTTTTTTTATTTGCAGGATCAGTGCAGTGCAAGTAGAGTGGAAGCACAACTCCATATCAATGAGGTGGTGTTGCAAGATTTGTAGATTTTCCTCACCCAACCAGCGTGCCCTAATCACACATTACAAGCTGAGACACTGTCCACAAGTCTCTGTCCACAAGTCCGGCAAGTCTCTGTCCACTCCCATGCATCTATAAAGATTGTGTATGACAGTTCAAGGGTTTCCTCCAGATTTTATGCATGACCTGTTTGAAGATATAGTACCAACAGAGTTAAGTCTTTGCATAAAGTCCTTTATTTCCTAACGGTACTTCACATTAGATGACCTTAATGCCATCATCAAGTCTTTTCCTTTCAAGTTTACTGATAAAACTAACAAACCACAACAAATTTCAAAGACATTTGTGTCAAAACATTCAATTGGAGAAAACTGCCATGAAAACTGGACTCTGTTAAGGCTACTGCCATTGATGATAGGTCACAGAGTAGCAGAAGGAGACAAAACTTGGGAAATCTTACTAGATCTGAAAGATATTATTGAGCTCCATAGCTACTGGACAATTTTCTGATGAGACATTGTGCTACTTGGAGGCCAAAATATCAGAACACAGGTGCTTGCTGAAAGAGTGTTTCCCAGATTTCCACATTCTCCCCAAACATCACTTTTTGGAACACTATCCTGAAATGATTCGTCGATTTGGGCCTCTGACTGATTTTTGGACTATTCGATTTGAGGCTAAGCACAATTTCTTTAAGAGAGTTGTACATGACGGTAAAAACTTCAAGAATGTCTTGCTCACTCAGGCCAAAAAGCACCAGCTTGCTTTGGCTTACTACCTTGATTTGCCAAGTGTTTTCAAACCTGATCTAGAAGTAGGGCACGTTGCTGTGGTTTCACCTGACACACTTGAACATTCAGTGAGGCAGGCCATTCAGCATAAATATGGAAACCTAAACACTATTTTAACCCATGCATGCGTCTTTGGTACCAAGTACTCAAAGGGAATGTTTTTCTGCCAGTTGCCGGTTTTCTGCTGATCTGCCAGTTGTAGAACCCCAGGAGCTTAATGGATACCATCCAGTCTATCCATATGTAAGAGCTGGCAAGCTATACATTACACCAAAAACCTTCTTGCTTCACTATGGTAAATTTGTTGAAATGCACATGATTTTCCAGTTGTTTACATTGATTGATGATTGCATCCTTTAATGTGATCACATCTTTTTACTCTTTCCCTAGTTGCAGAGAAACCCAGGAATTTTCTATTGCTATAACAAAATGCTATGTCGCGTGATCATCTCCCCACAAAACATTCAAAAAGTTAGACTTGATCCTGTTCCAGATTCTGTTGATGGCCTCAAGTTTGAACTTAAAAGCAGGCTTCAGCTGAAAGACCCTTTTGACCTTCAATATGAAGATGAAGACTTCCATGATTTCTGTAGCTTTACATGTATAGCTGATCTGCCCAAAGACAAGGCGACACTGAAGATTCTTTTCACCCCTTTTCCAGATACATTGTCAGACTCCAGTTTAGACACTGCAATTTTAAGTGAATTTTCATCCACATCAACTTCTTCACCCAGCATCCATTCAGAGCCATCTGCCGCCCGTTCGCAGCCATGGCCAACAGCCTTTCCCATCCCCATCCCCATTTTTACATATAATGTGGAGTTAAGGCTAAGACAAGGTAATGAGGCATTTCGAAAGGATGGAACACTTCTGTCAGTTCCCAGAGACATGAAGATTGACATTCTAGCGCAACTTGCAGAAACTATATACTCATACAAAGCCTATCCTGTAAATGAAGAGTTTGACAGTGTAGCAGCTGCCTTAATTGAAAAACACCCCTGTCTCAAAGACCCAAGCTCTGCATCTGGATGGTATGGGTGGAAAATTAGTTTGAAGTTTAAGATGGGCAACTATAGACAAAAGCTGAGAGATGCAGGTTGTCAGGAACTGAAAGTGAATTCTGAAAAGAGAGGTCTTGGGGAGACAAGAAGAAAGCGAAACAAAGTGAAGAAACCTAGACGGTGTGAAACTAATTTTCTTCCAGATCTACCTCAGGGCAAAGACCAGGAAAGTCTAGATAAGGAAAGAGATCAAATAGCTGTGGAGATGAAGAGGACTACAGACATCAGCTTTGTTGATTCTGCTATGAGCAGCACGTTTTCTATGAGAAGAAAAGAAGTCGTTGAGGAGGAGCCACCAGTGTCACAAATGAAAGTTTGATGGCCAGCACTTTTCAGACTTTGAGAGGCTTTGAATTTATCAGAAAATCTTGGGCTATATAAGTTGTGCTGTTGTATATATTATATATAATATAAGTTTGCCCAGAATATATAGGCAAACTTAAAATCCTAAGATTATATGACCACTTCTGTCATGTTTAGTAACATGAAAATGTTTAACATCCTGCATGATGTTTTAATTTAGTACTGTTGAAGACTGCCACTGAGACCCTGGCATCTTTGTTAAATTTGTAAATGTATTTTTGTTCTTATAGTTGAGCAAAGAATTCACCAGGCTTGTGTCACAAGACCTGAGCAAGTCCTTTTTTGAAGGCCTAGATCGTCATCTCTCGAAGCTTATACAGTTATTCAGGTCAAAGCGTTATGAGGACATTCCAGAAATGACGTCAATACTGCAGAGCCTTCATAAGGATGTAAGTCTATTTCAAAGCAGTCTTTCTCTCCCCAAAATGACAATTCTGTGATCATTTACTCACTTTCATGTTTGTCCAAACCTCTGTGACCTTTTTTCTTCTATGAATCATAAAAGTAGTGAGAGTGACATCTTTTCATCCAATGACTAAGTGTCTAAAAAGTAACCTACACGATTTTTGTGTCATATTCCAAGTCTTCTGAAAACATACATTCTCTTTGTATGATGAAAACATAAAAATTTCAGTCTTTGTTTAGAGTAAAGTTTGTATTAGCTACTAGATTAATATCAAACCTCATTGGTTCTTTTGATCAAATGTTGTGACACAAGAACAACTGAGGTTTGATGTATTATGTCATGATAACATAAAAACTGATATGATCTTTTTATTACACAAAGTTATCTTAAAAAAATGTTTAAAAATGGCAACATGAGGGATCCACTACTTTTACAGAATTCTTTGCTTTTTAGAGCTGAACAGCCTAGCCACTATTAATTTTAATTTTATGGAATGAAAATTTTTGCATGTGTTTGGAGTGGCATGTTTGTGAGTAAATGACAATTATCTTTGGTAACCTATCCTTTAAAATCTTTAAATTGTTGTTACATCCACAATGAATTTAAGGCATGAATACTCAATCCTGCTCCTGGGGAGCCAAGATCCTGCAGAGTTTAGCTTCAACCCCAATTAAACACACCAAATCTGCTAATTAAGGTGTTCAGGATCACTTCAAACTTCCAGGCAGGTGTGTTGAACCAGGTTGGAGTTAAACTCTACAATACATTTTTTTCTCTCCAGGAGCAGGATTAGACACCCCTAAATTAAGTAGCATGAGCGTGTTACATCCACTATTAAATCTTATTTTGGTGAACAAAAAGTTAACAAACAACTGTTGTTTCACACATCATTGTCAATTTATTTACAATAAAAGTATACAAGTGTAAATGTGCATATTTGAAAAAAAAAAAATTTCATTTTTTCAAAAGCATCGAAGAACGAGGGAGGAGGAGAAATGATAAAGAAAAACAAAGGATTGAAAGAATAAAGCTGGTACTTTAACCATTATATTTTACAGACAACAAACCAAAAGATGAGGACAGGAGCATTGCTAGGTCTGCCATGGTACATGCGAGGTAAGCTAAAACATGTAAGGCAAAACCAGGGAAAATTGAACATTAGATCTCTCAATTTGCAGGGGACTGGGACTATATTTGTGTAATTGTTGGCATACTCCTTCGTTGTTCCCGTTCGCGGCGCGCACTTGTGAAGTCATTCCCTAGTTGCCAGACTTTTATACTCGACAGCACTATTTAAGCGCGCCGTTCATGCTGGGCTGTTGCCAGATGATCTCTCTTCAGTATGTCGCGGTCTGTGAGTCATCCTGTTGCCTCCTGTCTGAAGTTTGCCAGTATTCTCGCTGCTGTCGGCTCCGAGTGTGGTTGCCAGGTTGGATTTACTTTTTCCCCTTTTTGTTTTCTTAAGAGAGTTGCTGCTCTATGCTGCCTGCCTTTTTTCCCAGTTTTTTGTGCTCCGGTGTTTTCCTGCCGGTTGGAGTTTATTTTTAGAATTCGGATTTGTACCAACTTTTCTCTCTTCCTTTTCAGTGGATTATTTATTTTCTCCCTGTTTGGATTCTATTATTTCCTGTGAGTGGATGGCTTTTTTTCCGTGTCAGAAACTGTAACTCCCACAGACTATTTCCTGCTCCTGTGCTCATGTGTCACCTCCTTACAGTTGTCTATGCATGAGGTTTGAGTGTACACCTTTGCCTGCTATTGTTTCCTACTGAATTACTTAACTTATTAAAGCTCTCTTTTGAACATTGGCCTTCGTTTGGGTTCTCCTCCGGCTCGCTCTCTCTCTCTCTCTCTCTCTCTCTCTCTCTCTCTCTCTCTCTCTCTGAATGCTGATAGTATCATCTGGCTAACAATGAGCCCAGCAGGATCTCAGGAGTTAGTCACAGCTCGACTCCTTGTCAAAATCCTCTGCTGCTCACGAACGTCAACTCAAGTAGATAGCCACGTCCACTAATGAACTCATTCGGTGCATGAGCATGCTCACCATGTTACAGTCCTACTCACCATTTCTGAGGCCACTGGCCCAGCCCCCCTACCCATGGCAGAGCAAAACCAAAACCCCATGCGGGAGCCACATCTGCCTCACCCTGAGCGCTTCTCTGGAGAGGCGGGACTTTGCCACGCGTTCCTGATGCAGTGCTCAGTGATCTTTGAGCTCCAACCCTCCTCCTTCCCTTCGGATCGGTCTAAGGTAGCGTACGTTATCTCCTTGTTATCTGGCAAGGTCAAGATCTGGGCTACAGCAGAGTGGGAATGTCAGCCTTTCATCTGTTCTTCATTTGATGCATTTTCAGCAGAAAGGTTTGCAAGGTCTGCAAGGTTTTTGACACCACGCTACTCAAGCTGGACGCCACTCGAGCCCTGTTCGAATCATCTCGGGGGTCTCGCTCCGTGGCGGAGTACGCTGTAGATTTCCGTATGGCAGCTGGGGACAGTGGGTGGAACCCAACAGCTCTCTACGATGCTTTCTACCATGGCCTAGCTCCCCAGGTTAAGGATGAACTCGCGGCCCGAGAACTTCCCGAAGAGCTTGACGACCTGGTCGGTCTGGCAACCAGGATTGATCGGCGAATCCAGGAATGAAGAGAGGAGGGACACCCAACCCGTTCCTGGCCTCCGAGAACCTCGTACGCCAAGCCTCGTTCAGAACCTGGCAGATCATACCTGCCTCCCAGGGACCCGTATGTCAAGCCCCACTCGGAACCTAGCAGATCCTACTCGCCACCATCTCCTCAGCCCATGGAGATAGGACGGCGTCTCCTGTCCTCAGCAGAGTCGGGCCCACGACCTCTGTTTGTACTGTGGTAAGGCAGGACACTTTGCATTCGCATGTCCAGCAAAATTCGCATGTTCCTCACTGCCTGACCACCTTGACACTCTGCCCATTATTAGTCAAGGAGGACCTGCCATCTGACCTCTCTCTGGTGCCAGCTGAATACCATGATCTGGGCCAAGTGTTCAGTAGAGCTCGTGCCACTTCCCTGCCACCTCATAGACCTTACGACTGTGCACTGTCCCCCCCACGGGGCCGCTTGTACGGCCCTGTATCGACTATCCGGGTCTTAATGCCATCACTGTTAAGAATTGCTACCCGCTGCCACTCATGGCCTCCACGTTTGAGCTTGGAGCCACCATTTTCACTAAGCTGGACCTTCGGAACGCCTATCACCTAGTTCGTATTCGGGAGGGTGACGAATGGAAGACCGCATTCAACACCCCCACTAGTCATTAGGAGTATCTGGTGATGCCATTCGGTCTCACTAATGCCCCAGCGGTGTTCCAGGTGCTGGTTAATGATGTTTTACGGGATATGTTAAATATGTTTGGGTTCTCCCCCGACTCTCTCTCTCTCTGAATGCTGATAGTAATTGCTTTTAAGTAATAATACCATGTTTTGTTTACATTCTATAAAGCCCAGTGACTGTGAAGAGGATGTGATCAAGGGTGTGGTGATTGGAATTCTTGTGGTTGTGGAAAATGTGATGGAACCTCTCCCAGCATTCTACAATGACGTTGCCCTGGTGATTGTGGAAGAAGTGGTAATGTGTCACCTGACATACGTAAAGCTTTTCTGAACCTGATGGGCCTGGTGTATGCATTAAATCTTGACTACCCAAAGGAACTAAAATTCACTTTTGAAGTGATACAGCGGCTGTTTATTGGAGTTGGATCAGACTCTTGCACCGCAAGAGTTCACTCTTTGAAGACCAAGTTGCTGCGATAAGATAAAACAAACAAAACCCTTTTTCCATTTTGCTACTGTTTATTTGTTGTACTGGTTTAAATTTTAAGAGCATTGTTGTTTTTAGATCTCTGTTTTAAGTGGGAAATTGGTATTCTTGAAATCTATCTTTTTCTATGATTGGGAATTGAAGACAGTTTTTGAACAGTTTAATGTAAAGTTTAACACAACCTATTGTGAATTATTCAAGTACACTTGTTCTTGCAATGAATATATCTGATGACAAGGAGAGTTATTTTTACTATTTTGGCTCTAAGATGGGTCTGTGCATACAGAAGTTTGCGCCTGTTTGTGTGAGCTGTGTATATGTGAAGGTCTTTGCAAGAGAATTCTTCATGTCTGTGTTTTTGGATGCAATGTATCTGTTTAAAAAATAAATGCTGAGTTTGAATTTTGCAGTTGATTTCATAAAAAAAAAAAATCTGGTTAGATATCCAGAACTACTTGTCAAAAAAAATGAAGCCCAGTAAACTCAGTTATGTTGAGGAAAAAATTACTATTTTATGTCAATTAGACTAGATCTATTGTTGTGAAAACATGAAAAATTGTGTTTTACCAATAGGTTTTTTTAGTTGACTTAACTAAAGATTTTAAATTCTCATTAATTGATTCAGTAGGTTGGCTCAATAATTTCAACAAATGAATAAAAGTTGAGTGAACTTAACACCTAATGTAGGCTAAACTTAACTGAGTCAATACAACAAGATGACTTGAATAAGTCAATTTTTTACAGCGTGGGTCTGTTTGTTTGTGGCGCTCCGGTCGAGGTGCTGCAGGTGAACCCGAATAATCTGAGTCAGATCATATGTGGAGACGCACTGGGTCAGATCTACTTCCTGCCCTGGAGAGGAATTTAACGTTCAACACTCTGCTTTCACACTTTATCTCTTTATTCTAGTGCAATTTGCTACAAATTTGCTTTAATAATAACTGATGATATAACAGTTAATTGCTTTGCATCATAACTATAATGTCTAATGTCCAAAAGCATCATACAAAAGCATACATGTATACAAGTGACATCCCGTGTGTCTCAAATGTTGTCAGGACAAAGATGCTGAAACAAATAGAAGTGCAGGTTTGAAAGTTTAATAAAAACAATGGCATCGGTAGAGAAACAGAGAAAAACAGTCAGTCGATCAGTAAACAACAGTAACAAGTCAAGGCAAGAGCAAAAGCAGAAAATCAATTAAGTCCTAATCATCCAGGATTATAGAGCTGCACACTTATTGTCAACAGATTAATCTAGAAATATTTTGTAGTAAATAATTATGAAGGCAATGAAGCATAGCCAAGGAATTATCATGCAAGGTACAACGTATTAAATAAAAATGCCTTTTGCACACAGTAGGTGTTTTTACATCAGCTGCAGAATAGAAAGAAAACGCAGATTAGTTGCACTTTGTTATTTCTGAAAAAACTGTTTTCTTGAATGTTTTGAGATTTTTTAAAAAAAAAATTTCTACAAAAATCCTGCTTTGTTTTTTTAGGTAAATTATTAATCTAGAGAAAATCTGAAATGTCGGTTTTAATTTGACTAAGAAATTTTAGTAACAATTAAACTTTATCGCATAACTTCAAAGTTGAGTACAAATAGCATACACGGAATCCAGCATATAGAGGCTTATTGGATGGGATGCGGACACTGTGGAGGAGCCTCATGATGTCAGAGACACTGTAGAAGGACAGAGTTCCTGCACTGTGATCCACATACACTCCTATTCTGGAGGACGATGGACCTTGGAGCTCAGTCTTGTTTCCTTTGTGCCAGAAACAGTGAGAGAAAGAAAAACACTGCAGGCTCCAGGACTGACTGTTGCGTCCAAACAAACAGCTATTCAGTCGTCCTTTCCTTCTGATATTATTGAATGAGACTGATATGTCCACACCCATACCACTCCACTCCACCTCCCAATAACAGCGTCCACACAAACTCTCTTTACACAACACCTGAGACCAGGAGTCAAATCTCTCTGGATGTTCAGGGTTTGACCGTTCTCTCCTTTTGCGTGTCACCGCTCTGTTCTTCTCAGACAGGATGAGTTGACAATGTGCTGTTTTTGGATCCAGAGTCAGATAAAAGAAATCTACAGTAATAGAAATGTCCACAGGTTAGAGTGCATTTGGGTCCATTGTCCTTCTTACAGGTGAACTTTCATTTAAGCTCACTACAGTTACAGACCCCCTACAGTTCATGTATCGGTCAACAACAGTAATTACATATCCGGACACAATGCTTGAGTTGATTTTTCTTTAAAGTACAATGTGGCAATCTTATTTACAAAAATATACAAAATAGTTTTGTACTTTTACACCAGACGGGACAATGGCAGTGCCAAAGGAAAGAAACAAACAGAAAATCAACAACCCAACAATGAGTTGATACGAAGTTTGCGCTTTAATTGTTGCGGACCTCTTCTGGGGCGGTGTCCGTATGCTGTGTCTCCTCCCTGCACCGACTAGGATTGGGCAAACTGAATCATGCTCATGCAGCCAATCAGCTGTAACAAGAGCATTTCAGACCAAATCTACAAAATATGCTGCAACTGCATCCTGGACTTCCTGACTGGGAGACCTGTCAGTCAGTCCAGATCGGGAATAGCAATTTCAGCACCACCACACAAAGCACTGGAGCCCCTTAGGGCTGCGTGATCAGCCCACTGCTATTCACCTTGCTGACTCACAACTGTGCAGCAATGCACAGATCCACATCAACAAGTTCACCAGTGACATGACCGTGGTGAGTATGATGAGTCAGCATACAGAGAGAAAATGCAACAGCTAACTACCTGGTGTAGAGCCAACAACCTGTCTCTGAATGTTGATAAAACTAAAGAGATCTTTGTGATCTTACAGAGGAACCACTGATAGCATTCCTGAAGTTTTTGGACCTCCGCTGAGATGAGGCCGACTCTGTGAGAATCCTGAGACATCTACAGATCTACCAGCTCCAGTTGGACTCTGTGATACTAAGAGGAGATCTGAATGCCATGTGATCCTTACACCAATACAACACTTGCCTGACTGTATATTTGTAACCACACCATCTAGTGTCACCCATATGAGGATGGGTTCCCATTTGAGTCTGTTTCCTGCTGCCTGAGTCACCTCAGACTTGCTCATTGGGGATAAATACATATACATACATACACACTGTGAACTATATATATTTTGAATTTTTATTATATTAATTATTTATATTACTCCTTATGTTTATCTTCTGTTCTATGTTTATGTTCTGTAAAGCTGCTTGAGACAATGTCCATTGTAAAAAGCGCTACACAAATAAAATTGAATTGAATTGAAATTCCTGGGAGCTCCATCACTGTCTGGCTTGAATTCAAGACAAGCTCTTTTTCAAGACAAGGGTGACAGAACAGCCTTCACTGGGCTCAAAGGCCCCTATACACCAAGAGTCAGACATGGTAGCCTACACTTCTGAGCTCTCCTCTAAGGTCTAGGTGATGGCCTCCAATGCAGACCTCTAAGACCCGCTTCATGATTCCCAAATCTAGTTCCAAGCCATATTCCAGGCCCCTTTAAATCCTTGCTCCATGCCAAAACCTATGTGGCAGCCTCTCAGCATGCCTGACATAACAGCCTCCCAGGCTATTCCAAGCAAAGATTCCTGCTGAGGCCAATGTGGCAGCCTCCCAACTCATGAGAGTCATGAGAGACTAAACCTGTTGTACTACCATGTAGCTGTAGAGAATGTTTTGCACACAGGGTCCTACAATTTATTGCTGTTATACTTATTACTATACTGTGTATGTGTGTGTGTGTGTGTGTGTGTGTGTGTGTGTGTGCACCTACACTGCAGAAAATCTTCTCTGCTCTTTGGTTTTGAGGGTAAAGTCATTTGATATACTGGAGCTATGGAGACACAGAGACAAAATGGAAACAGAAAAATGGTGGGGCAAAAAAAGTATTTAGTCAGCCACCAATTGTGCAATTTCTCCCACTTAAAAAGATGAGAGAGGCCTGTATATTTCATCATAGGTACACTTCAACTATGTCACCTTTCTTGTGATCATTTTGACCCCACGGGGTGAGACCTTGCGTGGACCCCCAGATCGAGGGAGATTATCAGTGGTCTTGTATGTCTTCCATTTACTAATAATTGCTCCCACAGTTGATTTCTTCACACCAAGTTGCTTACCTATTGCAGATTCAGACTTCCCAGGCTGGTGCAAGTCTACAATTTTGTTTGACAGCTCTTTGGTTTTGGCCATAGTGGAGTTTGGAGTTTGACTGTTTCAGGTTGTGGACAGGTGTCTTAATGAGTTCAAACAGGTGCCATTAATACAGGTACGAGTGGAGGACAGAGGAGCCTCTTAAAGAAGAAGTTACAGGTCTGTGAGAGCCAGAAATCTTGCTTTTTTTTTGTAGGTGACCAAATACTTATTTTACCGAGGAATTTACCAATTAATTCATTAAAAATCCTTCAATGTGATTTCCTGGATTCTTTCCCCCATTCTGTCTCTCATAATTGCAGTGTACCTATGATGAAAATTACAGGCCTCTCATCTTTTTTAAGTGGGAGAACTTGCACAATTGGTTGCTGACTAAATACTATTTTGCCCCACTGTATATATTGGATATAGTGCAAAAACAAAGATATTGGTCAAAAATCTCTTAATATTAAGCAGCATTTGAATGTAAGCATCAATAAAATGTCAAAACTTTAAAACTTGAGCAATGTAAACAATAACATTTCCTATGAAAAACTTTGACAATACATTTGTTTTTACGTTCACTTTACAGAGTGTTATATTCTGTTTCACTGAACCTCAGTTCTTAGCATATTTATAATATGCATTTGTGACGTTCAGTAAGAACTGGTCCTGGATTTAACGTTGAAGTAACGTCAATTTTACTACATAGGAGTAGATGACAATAGTCTTATTCCTGCTTACTTCTTATTTTTGTTACATGAATGTTTCTTTATGATGCTGAAACAATGTTTGTTTTTTCACCTTGTGGTCTGATTTTGATTAATTCCTCCTCACAGATTTGTTTGACTCGTTTTTTCAGATCTGAGAGAAATTTCCCCGTTCCATCAAATGAGAGATGTTGATTGACTGTGAAGCTGGGTGAGTCGTCACATCCAGGAGAAACACAGAGAGACGGGAAACTCTACAGAGAGGAAACACATTAAAGAGGAGAAAATTCTATGAGAGGAACAAATGAATCTCAAACTGAATCACTTGTGATCTTAGGAACATTTCTTGTTGCTGTAATGAGCTTTTAGGAGGAAAATGTGTGAGAAACAGCGCCCTCTGTAGATCAGACAGTGAGTGTTACCTGGAGAAAGTGGATGTTATCGTGTGTGTGTGAAAGCTGCTCCAGCTCAGTGTCTCTCCTCTTAAGATCAGCAATCTCCTGATCGAGTTGATTAAGGAGTCGTTCAGCTCGACTCACTTCAGCTTCCTCCTGAGCTCTGAACAGCGCCCTCATCTCAGAGCGTCTTTTCTTCATGTAGCTGATCAGCTCAGTAAAGATCCTCTCACTTTCATCTACTGCTGCCTTTGAACACTTCTGTTAGAACAGACACACACACAAACACACAAACACAAAAAATGGAGCTAGTTTTATTAAAAGAGCAACTGTTCTGTGATTTCAAAAAAGAAAAAGAGATTTCAAAGAGATTCTTACTATAAAAGACTCCACAGTCTGTTTCAGCTCCTGCACTTTCTTCTCTTTCTCCTGGATCCTCTGCTGGAATTTCATCTGCTCCTTTTTTAACTCATTCTGGTACCAAATAAGATAAATGTAATTATTTCTGCATCAGTAGCTCAGTGTGTTAATCTTATGTACAAAGAAAAAGATGAAGTCCACTTATATTGTACAGGTGAAATAGATGGTTGCAAGTACAGGCAGGCTTTATTACCACATGTGAACAATTTTAAAGTAGTCTACAGCAGAGAAACAAATACATGGTTCCATCAGCTGGCCCACAACCAGAATATAAAAAATACCAGAGAATTTTAAAGAGAAGACATGTATGACCTGTATATCATAGAATAAAAATGTAAAGAAAATGGGGAAAAATGTTTCGTTTTCAAAGTACATTGCATTAAGTTTGTACACAAAATAGTCACATAAAAAATTATTATTTCTTTGCTTTTTCCTGTAGACCTTTCAGTAGAGTTATGAAATAACTGATATTAGTGAGAAAGGCCATGCTTAAAGTAGCAAAGTTTTTGCATAAATCAAGCATCGCGTTAGTTCTGGCAGGCCACATCGTCAGATGTTAATCAGCTGTCCACGACGCACACCAATCCGGTTACGACATCCATATTACCCGACCATTTAAATTCCCATTCATTGAGCCGCTTTCTAGCGCTTCGCTGCTGCTGCGATTTAAACTCCCTCCTCCAACCCTGACTCCACCCTGCCGTAACCTGTGTTCATTGTACCAGTTTACGTCTTAAATCTCCACATATTCCCCCCCCTCTCTAATTAATTAATTATTTATTTATCCATTTATTCATTTATTATTTTCCAAAAACTCGTAAGCGAGTATATCTAATACTATGCATGATTAATGGTTCTGTTATACGCGGGGGTCTATTCTATTTTCTAGTTGCTGCTCTCCCCGCGCTGTCCATGCATGGAACAGAACCATACCGCCAACACTAACTGTATGCATATCATCTAATAAATTCTCATTTGACAAAGTGGTCCTGACAGATCTGGGCTTTTTTCTGTACCTTTACTACACAATTACAATTATATTGTATAATTGTACAATAATTACAATTATCTATCTATCTATCTATCTATCTATCTATATATATATATATATATATATATATATATATATATATATATATATATATATATATATATATATATATATTTTCACTACTAAAATGTATAATATAAACATGTATAAAATAAAATGGGTTACAATTTACTAAACTGAAAATATTATAAACAAGCAATAGAGTAATAAAAGTTTAAACACAGTCTGTGTACGATTTATAACTGAGCAATCATTTATAACAGTCATTTGTAAACTACCAACAACCAAACAACAACCCTTTGACTTGACAAAATATATTTACTTGAAAATATTAGCATGATATTCAGTTCTCACCTGTTTTTCAGATCTTTCTGCTTTAGCTGAAACTGTATCATGACCTTTGTGTTTGTCTATTGTACACAAGTAACAGATGAAGCTTTGGTCAGTACGACAGTAAATCTCCAGCAGTTTGTCATGTTCAGAGCAGATCTTCTCTTGGAGCTCTGCACAGGCTTCAATTAACATGTGCTTCTTAAAGGCAGGAGACTGATAGTGAGGTTTAAGATGATCTTCACAAAAGGAGGCCAAACAAACCAGACAGGAATTAACAGCTTTGTGTTTTCTCCCAGTGCAGAAATCACACTCCACGTGTCCAGATCCAGTGTAACAGTGAGCAGAAGAAGCAGCTTGGAGTTCAGTCTTCACTTTGTCCACCACTTCAGTCAGCATGTTGTTCCTGTGTAGAACAGGCCTTGTAGTGAAAGTCTCTCTACACTGAGGACAGCTGTAGATGCCCTTCACATCCTCCTGATCCCAGTGACCATTAATACACACCTTACAGAAACTGTGATCACAGGGAATAGTCACTGGATCCTTCAGGAGACCCAGACACACTGGACAGCTGAACTGATCCTGATCTACTGAAATACTGGCCTCTGCCATTTTCGTGCTTTCACACACAGAGTGAGTGAGAGAGAGAGAGAGAGAGAGAGAGAGAGCTCCAATATATCAAGAACCAGGAATTCAACTGATTCAAATAATAGACTCAGTCACAGCAAGTGGAAAGTACCTTGGCAATTACCAGAATCTCTTTGCATGCTGAGAAATGACTCATCTCTGTACACCCTCTAAAATTTCATTATTGCACCAGTTGAGCAAGTTAGCATAGGAAAAGGCAAAAAAATCAGTAGTCAGTTATTCGTAGAGCTTTATTAATTCTCAAAGGTGCTTTGTCTTTTTTATTTATGAATGAGATATTTTGCCCCAAAAGTCATAAATATGTTGAAGTTATTCAGTCCAGACTTGCTAAGTTGGTGACCAGTTAAACCTCTTTATGCTGCAATGAGTCTCAGTGCCTTCAAAATCCATTTTTCTCTTCTTTACCTTCTCTTAGCTACATTTGTTTAGTTTAGTTTTTTTTGTCCCATCATTTTGTACTGCTGCATAATTACAGGGTAATTACACACACACACACACACACACACACACACACACAGGGTAATAACACACAACAGAGGAGTAATCAGAAGAGGAAACAAGGGAGGAAATGGATGAGGTAACAAAAAAGGAAATGAGGGAGAAAACAGATGGGGACTCAACAGAGAAAATGGAGAAAAAGGAAGAGGAATAGGTGAGAAAACTATCATGGCTCCTGCTTTACAGGCCAGTGTGTTATTCATTTCACACTTAACACACTAAGGAGCAGCCACGAGAACTGATCCTTAATTTTAACTAATATTTAATGTAATGGTGATCACACACACACACACACACATACAAACACATACACTGTTTTAAGACTGGGACCTTTAGTAGGTAGAATGGATGATGAAGGAAATGAATCGTTAACTTCATGCTCAATACTCCAGTTAGCTATTGGAGAAACAGTGGACGAGTTTAAAGATAGGACAGACATAAATGAAAAGACTAAAATGGATTTAATAGAAATGAAATGTGAAACCATGCAAGAAGTCTTATGCCACGTGATCTCTGATCTAACTGATCTGAGAGATCCCCATGTATGCGGAGTGAGAGACAAACTGACTGAAAAAAATCGAGCCAAGGAAGAGTAGACACGCCCTGATCTCAGGCTTGGGCTGACTCTGAATCTGAAGATGAGTGTGATAGGGCTAGTGCAAGGGCCTTAAGCCCAGATAGTGGAAGCTCCTTTGCTGAAGACAGCACACTGGAGACTTCAGCTGAAGTAGATGAAATTCTAAAAGAAATAGGACTAAGGAAAAAGAAAGCTGCTGTAAAAATAAAGACTAAAACAGCTAAAGTAACTAGATTTGTAAAGTTTGTTGCGACAAACTTTGATGTTGGCTTTGACGAGGCAAGTATTCGCAAAGGACGGTGCTTTTTGGAGGCGAGTGGACATAAGGGTCAGTGTTACTTTTGGAGGCAAGTGGACAGAAAGATAGGGTGACAAAACATTTGGAGGCAAGTGGAGATGAGCATGTGACGTCATCCGAATACTCCTGAGGAAGTTCCCCTCATTGGGCTTAGTTCCCCTCATTTTGATATATCACATGCCCATGTTGTGCAAAAATCTTTATTTTCACGTGACATCATACGACGTCACGTGACGTCATCAGAATACACGTGAGGAAGTTCCCCTCATTGTTCTGAGTGTTTTGATATGTCACATGTCCATGTTGTAAAAAGTTTTTTGATTTTGAATATTTGAGGGGCAGGGCTGCGGCACAAGCGAAAGGCCAGTCGATACACCAATTTAAAAGTTTGTTCAGAGTATCACCCTAAAGGAGCTGGCCGAGTTTGGTGTAGATAGTTCGAAAGCTTGCCGAATCATAAACCTCCAAATTTTATAATGGGAGTCTATGGGAAAAAAGGCCACTTTGAGACCCGGTTCCGGAAGTACCGGTACTCGGATCGCTTAAAAAATTAATAGCAACAAGCAACAAACGGAATTTGGTGCATGTGGCTCGAAAGCCCTAGGCCGCATTCAATTTTCTAAATTTTTGTCTAAGCTTAAATAGGAAAACAGAATGTTGGCTTCTACAAAGCAACATAATTACAGACCCCATCATGTTCCAAGTGCTTGCAGGAACTGAAATAAGGGGAAAAGATCCACTAGAAAGAGCTAATCAACTGCTTAAAGCAGGACAAATGCTGGATGCACCAACATAATTGATAAATCAGTTGTTAGTGCACAAAATAAGGCCAGGATGGAATACTGAACTAATAACATACAAATGAACTAATCCTAGGAAACCCTCGTACAAAGGAAAAGGCTAGGATTGAGAAAACTATACAGGATAAACTATACATGGCCTAAACATATTCCTGACAAATGAAATGGACAAAGGTACCAGGAGACAGGCTATTTTAGAAATGATAGGAGAAATACATGAGGAATGGAAAGTTGAAGGCCTGAATCCCTTCCTCTAAATGGGACCAAAAACTCCCATGAACACAATCCTCAGTGAAGGGATAAAATACGACAGAAAGTCGGCCCTGATTAAAGAAAAAGGAGGAGAGGAGGACAAGAGTAAAGATCAGTCCTTCATGGAGAAAGGTAAGCAGACCCCGAAACATCCACAACATGAATACTATCACAGACAGGCCAAAACTTACCATAAAGTAACGGAAATGAGGCCCCCTCAAGAAAGAGGAAATTTACGATACAGACCCAGACAGGAAAACAGCTGAAACATGAGCCAAACAGTGCTTATAGACATTTTAATGACTATAGCTACAGTAAGCTCTTGATTTCTCTCAAGACATTTGCTAAGACAAAGCAAATAATAATTGAAGCGGACATAGTAGAATCAGGAGGAATAAATACTTTAGAAAATGAGAAAAAGAATCTCATTAAAAACAAAGAAAAAGTCCACCAGTTTATTGTGCCCATACCAAAGAAAAACAAAATCAAATGTTTAAATGACTGGAGGCCCGTGCTCTCACACCGATCTTCAGCAAGTGTTTTGAGAGACTCATCAGAGATTACATCTGCTCTGTGCTGCCTGCCACACTGTATCCACTACAATTTGCATATCGTAGCAACCGTTCGACAGACAATGCTATTGCTTTCACACTACACACTGCTCTCTCCAACCTGGAAAATTAGAACACCTGAGAATGCTGTTTGTGAACTACAGCTCAGCATTTAACACCACAGAGCCTGCCATACTTGCTGCAAAGCTCCAGAGTATGGGAATAAACAGATCTCTGTGCTGCTGGATCCTGGACTTCTTGACAGGCAGAAGTCAGCTGGTAAGAATGGGCAGCAATACTTCATCCCCGCTAACCCTCAACACTGATGCATCTCAGGGCTGTGTCCTCACCCCCTCCTGTACTCCCTGTATACACATGACTGTGCAGTCACACACAGCTTCAATGTCATTGTCAAATTTGCTGATGACACAACGGTGATACGCCTGATCATCAACAACAATGAGACGACCTACAGAGAAGAGGTGAGCACCCTGACTAAATGGTGTCAGGAGAACCACTGATCACTCAACATTGACAAGACCAAGGAGCTGGTGGTAGATTTCAGGAGACAGAGCAGAGAACAGAAACACATCACCATCAACAAGACACCTGTGGAGTGGGTAAGCAGCTTTAAGTTCCTTGGTGTTAACATCAGTGAGGATCTCACTTGGTCCACACACACTGACGCAGTGCTGAAGAAGGCACATCAACGCCGCCTCTTCCTGAGATGGCTGAGGAAGTTTGGAATGAGCCCCAGCATCCTCAGAACGTTCTACACCTGCACGATAGAGAGCATCTACACCAGGCAGTTTATAAGGAAAGCCCGGAGGATCATTAGTGATTCCATCCACCCGTCCCACAGTCTGCTCTCTCTGCTGTCCTCAGGAAGATGTCTCCGCAGCATCCGATCCCACACTAGCCGACTGAGGGATAGCTTTTTCCCCTCAGGCTATCAGACTAATTAACAGTCAGAACTAATACACCCTACAGCATACTTCCACATATGGTATGCCACATACTGCACTTTAACTCAACAGTTCAACACTGGACCATCTTAGCATATTTTTATGCACATATATGTGTACATAATGTAGGAATGTCACTGTATGTATGTACATATTGTGCATATAATGTGTAGTCTTAACTGTAGGTATGTCTAATAGTACACTGTGTGTACTGACTATATGTATGAGCATATTGCACATTTTCACCTGTTAATTTAACCTGTATGTTACTTGTTTCTGCAATTTCTGGAGTACGCTCGCAAAAATTTCACTGTGCTGTGCTGTGGTGATGTGACAATAAAAGTGACTTGAATATACAACTTAAATAAAGGGTGAAGAGGGGGTCAAAGAAAGAAAAAGAAACCCATGTAGACAGAAAAACCCAAGTTGTTTTTACTGATGGATCTAGCAGAGGAGGAAAGGTCAGAAGTTGTAAAGACAAAGGCAAAACCGTGTTCAGAAAAGTGACCAAACATAAAACAGGGAGCGCACAGACCGCTGAAGTAGCAGCTCTGCTGCAAGGACTGACCTTTTGCACTGACAGAGGTTGGAAAAACACCATCATTGTGGCAGACTCTGAATATGTAGTAGATGCTTACAATCAACATTTAGACACATGGAAGTTAAATGGCTTTGTAACAGCCAAGTGCAAAGAGATAGCCCACAAAGAAATGTGGATACAAATCGCTGAACTAGGAAAGGAAGTAAAACCAACAGTGGTTCATCAAAGTAGTCATACCAAGCAGAAAATGTACGTAGCTGAGGGAAAGAGTAGTAGATATGCTATTTTCAGTAAATATGGTGAAAAGCTATAAAGATAGCATGACACTTTTACAAAATCTACATGACGACAATTTACATCCATCCACAAAATGGATTGGAATGTTCTTAAGAAAAAACAAAATAAATGTGCCAAACTATGTAAAGCTGTATGAAAAGATTAAAATGAAATGCCCTTATTGGAGGAAAACAATGACAGCAAGAAACAACAATTATGGACAAATATTTTTATATAGATTTTGCAGGTCCTCTAATGACACCGAAGAAAAATTGCTATTTCCTAATGGTAGTAGACAATCACACTAATGTGAAAGTAATCTACCCTACCCCAACAGCAACAGAAGCTTTTGTAGTGAAATGCTTAGAGCAGTACTTCAAACATCATGGAACCCCTTATTCCGTAAGAGGTGATAATGCTCAATAATATAACAGGGAAAGAAGTAGAAGACCTTTTAACCAAACATGGAGTAAGATTGAAAAAAGCAGTGAAATATCAACCTGAGTCAAATGGAATTGCAGAAAGAGCAATAAGATGTCAGGGACAGAAGACGACAGAGGCAGATATAATGTAAAATCACAGTCTATTGAGGAGTAGATGTGAATGAAATGAGTGATAGAAGATAAGTCCAGGTGAGGTTCCAACACACACACACACCGGGTCACAGGTTGCAAACCAATGATACCTAGATCCTTCGGTGGACGATGAACTTGGGAAAACACTGGTAGAAAAGATAGAGTCAGGTTAGTAGATACAGCATATAATTGTAGCAACATTTACGAGACCGGACAATGTGTGTGTGTTTGAGAGTGTCTTTAATGCGGTGAGGTAATGAGGGGTGCCAGGTGACGGTGATTAGAATTTGGGTGATGAGGGTCTGCTGTGCTGTGTGAGGGGAGAACCTGGTAAATCCGTGACAGTACAAGCCCCCCAACCCCCCACCCCCCAACCACGAGGGTCCGCGCCGGAGGACCGTTGAGACCTCTGGTGCCGAGGTGGATGGCCTCTACTTCATGGTGCAGGCTTTTCGAGGTGGGCAGTGTGGATGTCACTGAGGAGTTCGGGATCCAGGATGTCATTTTTGGGGACCCACGAACATTCCTCTGGGCCGAATACCTCCCAGTCGACAAGATATTCTAACCGATCACCCTGGCGCCTGATGTCCAGGAGCTGCCGGACGGTGTACACGGCATAACCCTCTTCGAGAGGGGAGGCTTCTTCGCCAGGTTCTGTGAGGGGAGAAGGAGAGACAAGTGAGTGATTTGGTTTGAGTGATAAAACGTGGAATACTGGGTGAATCCGGATTTGGAGCTTGTAGGTTACCGAATTGTACTCCTTCACAATGACGAATGGACCAATGAACCAAGGACTCAGCTTTTTGCAAGGGAGGCGTAGGCGGATGTTCTTTGTAGACAGCCAGACTTTGTTGTTGGGTGTCAGGGCACAACGAACATCCACCTGCTGTTGCTGGCGCATGACAGCACCCTGCAGGTGATGGTGAGCTGAGTCCCATACCCTCTCTCTCTGAACCAGTGCCGAACAGAAGGGACTTGAAATTGAAAACCTTTATTGCCCCGAAGGGAATTTGTTTTGCACTCAAGGAAGCCACATTAACATCCAACAACATTACAAACATAGAAGACACACAAAAAAAAACATAAACAACACAAACACAGCAATGATAGTGACATACAATAATCAGTCCAATATCTAAAAATGAATCGATAGCTAATTAAAAAATTTCTTTAAAAATTCTATGTGCCTATGTCTGATCTGTTCAGTAACTGAATGCTCCTCGGGACAAATGATGTAATGGCAGGTTTAGTTTTTGTTGGTGGCATTCGAAATCTACATCCAGATGGGAGTAAGGAGAACTCTAAGAAAAGTGGGTGGGATGGATCATCCAGTATCCTCAATGCCAGATTGAGGGTATACTGATCTATAAGATTGGAGATGCTTTTAACATCGGATCCAGTAATTTTTCTGCCCATTTTAGTCACCTTATGCAGCATATTCCTGTTCTGGACAGAAAGACCTCCCGCAGCACTGGATGGCGAAAGTCACCACACTCTGAATAAAAGTTAAGTAAAACAATGTCAAAGTCGTTGTGTCTGCATTAAAACTACGCAGTTTCCTTAAAAAATAGAGCCGTTGCTGTGCTTTTGAGTATCTTGCTAGTGTGTTGGCAGACCAGTTGAGTTTATAATCAATAATAGTGCCCAGATACTTATATTCCATCACAGTCTCAATAACAGTCCCTTGAATAATTACAGGTTGCAGTGGATAGTGCTTCTGATGGTTCTTCCATCCAGGGGAACATGGGAGGTTGGTAGCCAAGCATGCACTGGAAAGGTGTTAAGCCGGTCATTTGCTGAAGCAGCAAGTTCTGTGCGTACTCGGCCCATGGGAGGAACTGGCTCCGAGTTCTGGTAGTTATGGCAGAAGGTTCGGAGGGAACGCCCAACCTCTTGGACTTTACGTTTAGTCTGGCCATTGGCCTGAATGTGGTATCCAGTGGAGAGACTTATGGTCACATCTAGGAGTTTAAAAAAGAATTTCCATACCCTGGAAATAAACTGAGGACCTCTGTCAGACACAATATCTTTGGTTATGCCAAAATATCGAAACACATGCTGAAATAACAGTTCTGCACTTTCCATGGCCATAGGCAGACCCTTAAGGGGTATGAGTCAGCATTTTGGAAAAGCGGTCTACTACCACAAAAATACAGGTGTTACCTTGTGAGACGGGGAGTTTTGTAGCGAAATCTACTCCCAGATGCAACCAGTGACGAGAGGACGAAGTTTTCCACTGGGAAGATGTTGTGGTGTTTTTGCCATCACACAATCCTTACACCCACTCATGAACCTTCTGACATCCTGAGCCATGTTAGGCCACCAGAAGCGATGTTTAAGCAGCGAGAGGGTTTGCTGTATGCCAGGGTGACCAGTGCCTCTAGAGGTATGTGCCTTAGTAATCAAGGGTATACGGTGAGGTAGTGGTACCTACTTGTGACCTTCAGGGCAGCCCGGCAGAACATTTGGTGTTTCAGCGATCGTGTCCTCTTCACTCCATTCGATGGGTCAGACGAAGGCTTTATCTGGAAGGATGGCTTCGGGTCATCTTCAGGAGAAAACATTCTAGAAAGAGCATCAGCTTTGCAATTCTTACTTCCCGGATGGTAAGCGATGATGAAATCGAAATGTGTAAAGAAGAGAGCCCACCTGGCTTGTCTGGTGTTCATCCGTTTCACTTCACGTAGGTACTGGAGATTTTTATGATCCGTCAGCACAGTGTAGGGATGCCGGGCACCCTCAAGCCATTGTCTCCACTCTTCCAAAGCGAACTTAATGGCAAGGAGTTCAGGGTTAAGAAAGAGAAGAGTGTAAGAGAAGTAAGCACATGGATGAAGACTGGGTGGTTTCCCCTGCTGCTGGGAAAGGACTACTCCCACTCCGGTCGATGAAGCATCTATGTCTCTAAGGTTAGAGGCTATAAATTTATTTGATCGCCCTCTCTGTCTCAATCGCTGGTCTCCAATTGTGTTGTCTTAATTGTGTTGTGTTGTTTGTGTTGTGTTAATTGTGCTGTGTTGATTGTGCTGTGTTGATTGTGCTGTGTTGATTGTGTGTAATAATATTGGTTGTACCTATAGTTGGACATGGGTAATTCAGGAATGAAATATCCTAAGCCAGACCACGAGGAAACTCCTCGTGACTGGATGAACCGTTGTGGTCTAGGTTGTTATACTACCCCCTGGCTAGACAATTTAGCAGGGTGGACCGAATCACAATCTCAGTTTTTGACATTTCCTCATGGTGGTACGTTTAAACCTGAATATTTGGCATCTGCTTACATTCAAATTTATGACGGCTTTGGGGATCCTGATTAGGATTTTCAGTACATGACAGACGGTTATATGAAATGGCTAGAAATGAAACTGATCTGGGATAAATATCACTCTATTCCAAACAAAAAAAAAGTATTAAAATCTCTGCCGAAGTTTGATCGCTAATCCTTTGCTCCTCACAACCTTCATGAATAATTGTAGATTTGAGGTGCAGAAGGTTCTTAAATATCAGCTCACAGATCGTAGCAATATGATAGTTAAAACTCTAGGGGAGACAGTGCACACTATGGAAGGCGATGGTATTTTAGAAAGTAGATAAGTAGTATGCCTCGCTGTGGCTGAAGGCAATGTATATAATGGTGACTCGGCCCGAGGGAGAGGCTGAAGAAGAGGAGTAAGGCGCCTGTTTTTATTGTGGTAGGAATGGGCATTGAATGAATGAATGTAGGAGAAAACTTGTAACACTTTGTAATGAAACACACGCCACGGGCCAGGGTAAGCAAAACCAAAGTGATGTTTATTGAAGTCCGTGAGCAAATGAATCGAAATAGAACTGTATGAAGCACCACAAAGTAGCAGCACGCATAAACACACACGCTGGGAATAACACAGGGAGAAGAGACACGGGATCCTTAACTGGAGGTAGTAGAAGCAGGAGATAAACCTGTTGCCCCGAATGCGAGGGAGGAGGAAGGAGAGCCGATTGCTGCAAACAAAACGGGGGTCTGGAGCTTGAATGACTGCGGGGAAAAAACACGTTAGTGCATACGAGACCAGACAAAGACTGGGTGACTGAGAATGGATTATATAGGGTGTGTTGATTGATGAATGCAGAGCAGGTGGTGCTGATTAGTACTCAGGGGAATGTGACTGCTGGTGAGTGAGAGAAGGATCTGGTGACTCCGTGACACACCTATTTCGTTGATATTAGTTTAAGATATTAGTTTACTAAGATATTAGTAAAGGACTCAGCAGACCAGTGGTTAGCACGTTCGCCTCACACCTCCAGGGTCGGGGTTCGATTCCCGCCTCTGCATTGTGTGTGTGGAGTTTGCATGTTCTCCCCATGCCTCGGGGGTTTCCTCCGGGTACTCAATTTTCCTCCCCCGGTCCAAAGACATGCATGGTAGGTTGATTGGCATCTCTGGAAAATTGTCCCTAATGTGTGAATGAGTGTGTGTGTGCCCTGCGATGGGTCCCAAACACTCCGTCCAGGGTGTATCCTGCCTTGATGCCCAATGATGCCTGAGGCACAGGCTCCCCGTTACCCGAGGTAGTTCGGATAAGCGGTAGAAGATGAATGAATGAATGAATGTATCACCTGGGCAGATCGCCCCCTACTGCTCCGGTAGGTAATTACATAGCTGCATTAAGAGTACTCCTGGTACATAAGTAACAGGGAAACTGTTACAATCTTAAAGAGATGGGAGATGTTCCAGTAGGTCCCCTTCCAGCACTGCCTCCCCAACCACCCCAGGCTGCACCTCGCCCTTTCACCGGGATGCAGGCAAATCCCTATCACGCATAGAGATGCCCACAGAGCGTGACCCCGACCATGCTACATTGTACATATGATTCACATCAGGTAAATGAAATGCCTTTTCTTGAGTTATGTGTAAGTGGCACAGTATATTCTTTCCTCTTTGATACAGGAGCTACAATGTCAGTAATGGGGAAGCAATATGAGGGTCCTCTCTCAGGGGGATCTGTTAGCTCTGTGGGAATAGAAGGGGTCATAAAAGAAACGCCTTTTACTCCATCCCTCCTCGTCACATGTCCTTCTGATCCTAACATTTTTTTACATCACCGATTTGTTTATATGTCAGAGTGTCCTTTTAATCTTTTGGGGAGGGATCTCATGAGCAGGCTACACGTTTCTATAAGGTTCTCTGGCTTTAAACTTGTTGTTTGTGTTCCTGAGTCTGCTCCACTGTCACATTTATCTGATATGATATTTAACGACTGTTTTCTCTCTACCACACAGAACTCACCATTCTCATTTTTTGCTTTACTAGACATGGGTGACGTGGGTCTCGTGCAGTGTACACCCTACGAGGCTAAGTTACAGATGCAGCAGCTCAAAATTGTTCTTTTTCGACGTGTAACTGACGTTAGTCAGGCATTCATCACACATTTATCACATGGTTATCAGGCGGTTGTCATGAGCCCCCCTCTCTACAGGCAATCAAGGACGTGTGAATATTCTAATGTAGCCACCCCCATTTTTAGATGTTGTAATGCAATTCCAAGGCACAACCAGAATAAGTGGCTTTGCTCACAAACACTTTCTGATCCTGACTTTACAGGTCAGAGACAACATTTTTTTAAGAGTATAGAAGCAATTTTCTCTTTCACCTTTTACCTGTCCAGCAGGAAGATAGTAGGAAGGACCTGAAACTTTAATGTCATTATCACACACTGGAGAGAGACAGACAGACAGATGGATGTTGTATTTGGTGACACTGTGGGTTTTGAACTTGTGCAAATTAAAGTCACTTTTTATTTTATATATTTATATATATATATATATATATATATATATATATATATTAAAACATGCATCACAAAGCATAACAACACTGCACTATTAGAGACATCAGTTTTAATAGGAATCCTCAGATTTGCAGGAGGTGAATACCAGAGTTTGCATTTTGACCTACAGTATCTGTCTGTGAGACGTGAGGGAGAGAACACCCCTTTGTTATGCTTACTAGAGGAGCAGAGCTGGGTGTTATCAGCAATGTTCTCAACATCCGCCTTCTACTCTTCTGTCTTCTGGGAGACTCTTCTGTCTTCTGGGAGAATGATGTGCCTTGAGAACAACTTTCAGAAAACTTCACCTAGGATGACTGAGAATCTTCACAGACATATTATGCTTAAATTAAAAAAGAATGATTTTGGATCATTTATTACCATCAAGCATTCTTAAAAATTTGATGCATTTTTACTTACCAAAATGAAAACTAAGACAAATATACTGTATGCCAAGAGCGTGATTTGAACCGAGGACAAGATATTTTCAGGACATGCATCTAGGACCTGTTTAGACTTTAACCCTCTTATTACAGTATGTTGCAGGTCAAATTGACCTACAAGTTTTTAAAAAATTAAACAAATATTTAAAAGTATTTTTTCCGCTTAAAACTTCCTCAATATGTAAAATAAAATTGGTGAACATCACATATTTGCAACCCTCCCTACAGTCGTAGGGTTAGAGTACTGTAGGGTTAAATGTCATATACTGTAGGACTTTTTTGTTTGCAGCTGTGAGACATATTTAAGTCTTACACTCTCCTATATTGTCTTGACATCAAAAATGCAGTTTTGTTATGACTTTTGATTGGAACAACTTAACCGGTAACAAATTTGTTCACAAACTACAACCTGGGCCAGGAGCTTTGAAGTGGGAGACATGGTCCTAATTAAATCATTAAAACCTAAACCATTGGACGAAATTAAATATGATGGGCCAGCGGAAATAGTCACGACTACGCGCACAGGTGTACTAACTGATCTTTTTCCACAGTGGATCCATGCTACCAGGGTGAAGAGATGTCCTTCTGGGGTTGACTCCGCTTTGAATGTATAAAAGTGTACTCTGTGTGACACCATTTTCTTTATGTTACTGAGATACAGCCTTTTAACCCTTCCATGAGTTTTCTAGAAGGTGCTTTCAATCTGTTGGCCTCTCCCATCATCACTCCACGGACCCTTCTGTGCCGGTTCTTCGGATCATTAAAGCTGCAGGAGGTGACAGAAAAGGCTGCAGAGAACTGAACGACTGCCTCTAGTTGAGTACAGGACACACAACCAGTGACCAGTATGGCCGTCATCTTGATCATCTGCCTTGGGACAGGGTTACCCGTCCAAGCACATCCTCATGACAACGAATTTTGAGAAGTGACTGAGGGTCTGGCCCAGACACTCATGAAAAACTGATGCTGATAATCTGGAAAACTGGAAAAGGAGAAAAGTGGATGAGAGGAACGAATGAATCTCAGACTGAATCAGAACAAAGACACACTTGTGATCTCAGACAGGAACATTTCTTGTCGCTGTAATAAGCTTTTAGGAGGAAACTTTGGGAGTAATAGCGCCCTCTGTAGATGTGTTACCTGGAGGAATTGGATGTCATCATGTGTGTGTGAAAGCTGCTCCAGCTCAGTGACTCTCCTATTAAGATCAACAATCTCTTGCTCCAGTTGATTCAGGAGTCGTTCAGCTCGACTCACTTCAGCGTTCTCCTGAGCTCTGATCAGCTCCGTCATCTCTGAGCGCTTTTTCTCCATGGAGCTGATCAGCTCAGTAAAGATCCTCTCACTGTCATCTACTGCTGCCTGTGAACGCATCTATAAGGACACACACACACACACAGTGGATCGAGTTTTATTACAAGAGCAACTGTTATTGTAATTCCAAAGAAGAAGAAGAAGGAGGGCGAGAGAGAGAGAGCGTGTGTGAGCAGGGCTGTCAAGTATCACGCATTTTGTCATGCTCTCCCGCCACACGTTGTATTTGTCACACAGAAAAACCTTTTGACTATTTATCATATATTTAATATGCCGCAGCGCCCAAAATGTATCTGTCCGCACCGCTGTCTCTATGGAACCAGGCAGGACGTCAAGCACGTCACCTGGAGTTCCTAGTCGAGCCTGACACTTATCAGTCAATCAAAAAAGAGGCTACACAATAGCCAATCAGAAAATAGCACTATTGTATCTGGGTAAGATTTAACGCAACAACCAATGAAAAAAAGCAGATCCTGGAATTGTTCAGCATCCTCCTCGTTCACCCACAGAGAAAAGCACTGGAGCTGCGAGTATCACTTTGAGCACAGAGTCATGATCTCCTGTTTTAATGTTACAACAACTTCACAACTTGTTTGACACAAACAATGACATTGTGACTGCTGTTACAGACGTTTCCCAGATAATCAGCATCAGTTTTTCATGTGTGTCTGTAACTTAGCCAACAGTTTTACAGCCTGTTCACTGACAACACCTGCTCAGAACAAGTAGTCTAGGCCAGTGGTTCTAAAACTGGGGGCTCTGAGATGGTGCCTGGGGCTCAACGCAACAACCAATGAAAAACAATTGTTACTGGAATTGTTCAGCATCATCCTCGTTCACCCACAGAGAAAACCCGAGACATATTTAAAATATGTAACTCTTGCCTGTCTTCAAAACTTGAGTGCCCTGTATTTTTCTGAGTGTGTTATTTCTGTGTGCATGTGTATGTGCGTGTGTGTGTTTGTGTATGTATGTGATCACAATTACATTCAATTTTAGTTAAAATAAGGATCAGTTCTCGTGGCTGCTGTTTAGTGTGTTTAGTGTGAAATGAATAACACACCGCCGTGTAAATCAGCAGCCGTGATGGTGAACTTTCTCTCCTGTTCCTCTTCCTTGTTCTCCGTGTCCTCCGTCGATTCCTCATCTGTTTCCTCACTCATTTCCTCATCAGGTTCCTCCCTCATTTCCTCTTCTGTTTCCTCCCTTGTTTCCTTTTTCTGTGTCCTCTTCCATTTCCTCCCTCTTTTCCTCCTCTGTTTCCTCTTCCTGCTCCTCTTCTTTCTCCTGCTCCTCCTCCTGCTCCTCCTCCTCCTGCTCCTCCTCCTGCATCTGACCAAATCCTGATTTCAGGTTGATGTTAGTGTCCAACCATAGCTGTCCGTCTGATTCCCAACTCTGTTTCTTTTCCATTTTCTTTTTTCCCTCCATTTTTACCTGCTCATCTGTATCGAGGGTGCTACAAACAAAAGGTGAAGTAAATCTCAATCCTGGAATGAGACATCCTGATAAACCGTTATCTAATAAATGGTGTTTAAATGTTTAATATGAGCCTAGCATTAGTATTAACAGTAGTGTAGACTGTTAAGTGCAAAAGTATGTACACCTTTATATCTAAATGATGAATCTAATGAGACACTGAAATAAAAGATATAATGCATCCGGAGTCATGTGCTTATAGTAAAATAATCAACATCAGGATGGTGTGATAAAGGATGACTTACAGTTACCACTCCAAAACGTTGATTACTGTCCTCTAACAGCGCATCCTGAAGTGTGTTATTCCTCGTTTTCCACAGGATTTTTTAATCTATTAAAGGAGGGGTCTCTGATTTTTGAGAAATGCTTCAGAAAACTGAGTCGAGCCGAAAAATAAACAAAAAACAAAACAAACGTGTAGCTAATGAGCAGAAAGGGGCGTGTCTTGTCAATATGGGCGGAGAGAGTGTTCAGTGCACATGTGTGACATTAGCAGAAAGTGGTTTTAACATTGACATGGAGGATAAAAACAAAGAAAGAAAGAGAAGAAAGACTTACGATAAGGTAAGAAGTAGGACGTGTTAATATAGGATCAGCTTTCCAGCGCTGGAGAGAACTGAAGGAGCAGGAAGTTGGTCACATATTCACAGATTGGAGTTTCCCGAGTCAATAACTCCTGAGCTAAACGCTGTTACTACACAAATAACACCTCTTTTCTATCATAGTAATGTAGAGACGCAGCTACCACCGTGTTTTGTGTAGTAACAGCGTTTAGCTCAGGAGTTATTGAGGCGCTTTTTTCCTTCTCGATGATTGTGATTTTTATATGTCAATATTGGCTTTCAAAAATCGGAGACCCTGCCTTTAATGTATGTTGTACTTTTATCTGTTTTCAGTTACAGATAGAAAATAATTTAGCTCCTGATAAATCGTGTGTGTGTGTGTGGGGTGTGTGTGTGTGTGTGTGTGTGTGTGTGTTTGTTCACTTAGCAGATATGCAAGTTTAGGCATGTCGTATTCGTCTCCCAGAAGCCACAGGCCGTCTTCACCATTTCCCTGAATTGCCAACACACGCACCTGGTGCTGCCAACTGAGACAAGAACATTTCAGTGTGAGGAAAAAAAGAAAAAAAAAAGGTGTCCAGGTGCAACATGTCACAAAGTTCAGTTTTTAGCCAGAAGAGGCTGAAGAGGAGGAAGTTTGTATATATGTATATGAGAATAAAGTAATAATTAAAAACTAGTGTGTGTGTGTGTGTGTGTGTGTGTGTGTGTGTGTGTGTGAACTTACTCCTTAGCTTTTCTGTGTTTTCCTCGTACAGATGGAAAGACGTCGATGATGGTGGTGTCCTGACACACACCCAGCAGGGTGGTGCAGTAGTGCAGGAACATCACACTGCTCTCCAGAGTGTATGAGGAAACTTTAGAAAGACTGAAAAGGAAAAGAAAACAGTGCATTTATTAGTTCATTATTATGCATGTGTGTTTGTGTTATTACCCTGCGTGTGTGTGTGTTTGTGTGTGTTATTACCCTGTGTGTGTGTGTGTTTGTGTTATTGCCCTGTGTGTGTGTTTGTGTTATTACCCTGTGTGTGTGTTTGTGTTATTACCCTGTGTGTGTTTGTGTTATTGCCCTGTGTGTGTGTGTTTGTTTGTGTTATTACCCTGTGTGTGTCTTTGTGTTATTACCCTGTGTGTGTGTGTGTTTGTGTTATTACCCTGTGTGTGTGTGTTTGTGTTATTACCCTGTGTGTGTATGTGTGTGTGTTATTACCCTGTGTGTGTGTTTGTGTTATTACCCTGTGTGTGTTTGTGTTTGTGTGTGTGTTTGTTTGTGTTATTACCCTGTGTGTGTGTGTGTATCTTTGTGTTATTTCCCTGTGTGTGTGTGTGTGTGCGTGCGTGTGTTATTACCCTGTGAGTCTCTCTCCAGCTTCCACACACTCACTGAAGGGTCACTGCAGCCCACCGCCAACTGCTCATCAGGCAAACTGCTTAATGCAGTGATACAGCTATTACTCATCTACACACACACACACACACACACACACACACACACACACCTCTCTTTATACATTTCCACATTACAGATAAACAGTATTCAATTCAATTCAATTCAAGTTTATTTGTATAGCGCTTTTTACAATGGACATTGTCACAAAGCAGCTTTACAGAACATAAACATAAAACAAAAGATAAACATAAGGAGAAGTATAAAGAATTAATATAATAAAAATTCAAGATATATACAGTTCACAGTGTGTATGTATGTATGTATGTGTGTATGTGTATTTGTCCCCAATGAGCAAGTCTGAGGGCTCAGGCAACAGTGGCAAGGAAAAACTCCCTTAGATTGGTAAAGGAAGAAACCTTGAGAGGAACCAGACTCAAGGGGAACCCATCCTCATATGGGTGACACTAGATGGTGTGGTTACAAATATACAAGTATCACAGAGTCCAACTGGAGCCGGTAGATCTGTAGATGTCTCAGGGTTCTCACAGAGTCAGAGTCTCACAGTGAACAATATGATAAAGGTGAGATGATCTGTCTCACATCAGGCAGAGAGATAAACAGAGATTAATTGAATGAATGAAAGGAAAAAAGAAAGTAAGAAAGAAAGAAAGAAAGAAAGAAAGAAAGAAAGAAAGAAAGAAAGAAAGATTATTCTTTTCTTCAGTCTATCTATCCGCCTGTTTCTTCGCCATTTTCTATTCCCTGAAGCATAAAATGAATGTTTGTGTTTGTGTTTCAGACACTTAAATACTCCATGAGTCTCAGGCTGTGAAAAGGATCCGTGATGATGTTGTGACACGTGGAGTTTGTTACATGAGACTGAGGGTCAGTGTATTTTCTTAAACTCACCTTATTGGAGTAAATGAGTTTGAGCTGCTGAAACATATCCAGTCTTCCTGAGCTGAAGCCACAAACCAGCACATCCTGTAGTTCCAGGAAACACATCGCAGTCACACTCTCCAGCTTTCTGGAAGGCAAGTCTATACACACACACACACACACACACACACACACACACACACACAAACATACGCACATACACACACACATGCACACACGCACACGCACACACGCGCGCACACACACGGGCGCACACGTGCACGGTAATAACACAAACACACCAACCCGACACACACACACACACATGCACACACATGCACACACACATGCACGCATGCGCACACGCACACACGCGCACACACGCACGCACGGTGATAACACAAACACACACACTGTAACGACGGGAAACAGAGCGGACCCAAACGCAGGATAGCATAAATCAAAATAGGGTTTAATAACTGAAAACATGAAACAGGACGCAGACTAGACAGGACAAATCACAGTAGATGCCGCGCTGCACGAAGCAACGCGGCACAGTTAAATACAAGAAGACAATGACACAATAAGGATCAGGTGTGATGACAGGGAGGAGCAGACGAAGGTGGGGCAGACACGTGACGAGAAACATAAACAGATGCACGTGGCCAGAGTCCGGGCAGAGTCCTTACAGAGCCCCCCCCCAAGGCGCGGCTCCCGACGCGCCAATCCGTCCAGGCAGTCCCGACGGGCCCGGGAGGGGGGAGCAAGGCACACGGCGAGGCAGGTGGGGGGAGCAAGGCACACGGCGAAGCAGGTGGGGGGAGCAAGGCACACGGCGAGGCAGGTGGGGGGAGCAAGGTACACGGCGAGGCAGGTGCGGGGAGCAAGGCACACGGCGAGGCAGGTGGGGGGAGCAAGGCACACGGCGGCGCAGCCAGAGAGGGCCGAGCGACGTCCACAGCCGAGCTGAAGGGCCGAGCGACGTCCACAGCCGAGCTGAAGGGCCGAGCGACGTCCACAGCCGAGCTGAAGGGCCGAGCACAACCCCAGACGCACCCCGGCCAGATCCACCCCCAAAGTCCAGGAAAGGGAGGGTGGGAGGGAAAAAAAAAAATTAATCCTCCACAAAACAGGGAAGTCCAAAAACAGGAAAAAACACAGGCCTGCGACACCCCCGCGGACAGGAAGTGGGGCGACGTCCTCCACGGAAACCAAAAGTGAAGCGACGCCCCCCACCGGAAAGTGCGGGGCGATGTCACAGGACACTGAAAAAATAAAACAAACCTTGGGCTGGCGACATGGCCCGCAACCAGGAAGTGAGGCGGCGCCCCTCACCGAAAAAATGCGGACCCACGTCGCCAAACGCGCCAAGTCCAGAGGGGGAAAAAAAACAAACACGAAAAAAGTACTCCCAGTCAGCCGGTCCAAGTAGCTGCTATCCCGCTGGGTCCTCATGTGGCGGCATCTTCTGTAACGACGGGAAACAGAGCGGACCCAAACGCAGGATAGCATAAATCAAAATAGGGTTTAATAACTGAAAACATGAAACAGGACGCAGACTAGACAGGACAAATCACAGTAGATGCCGCGCTGCACGAAGCAACGCGGCACAGTTAAATACAAGAAGACAATGACACAATAAGGATCAGGTGTGATGACAGGGAGGAGCAGACGAAGGCGGGGCAGACACGTGACGAGAAACATAAACAGATGCACGTGGCCAGAGTCCGGGCAGAGTCCTTACACACACACACACGCACGTGCACGGTAATAACACAAACAAACACACACACATACACACAATCATGAATATGATGAAGTCTTTTCCTGTTTATTATCATGTTTCACTCCACAGTGGTGTTAATATGAAGCTCATATGAAAATAAACACTCAGGTCTTTAAGAATTTGTAGAGTTTCATCACTATTTCTGTTTTTATCTACAATACTAGAGCTGATAGATTCATTGAAAAGATCCAGAAAACAAAAACTGGTTCTTTTTCTCCACACAGATGTTTGTATCTTCAGAGTAAATGTTGATATCAAACCCATTTCTTCTCTCTGAGATGCTCCAAGTTCTTGTTCATCTAAAAAGCAGCTCAGATTTCTCTTCAACACTAAAATTCAGTGTTAGATTCTCAACAGAGGGAAAAACACACGTCTAAAACACACTGAAATAACTTTAGATCAGTCCTGACTCACTTTAGATCAGACTCACAGACACGAAATCAGACGCTTCTTTATACTGAAAAAAAAAACGTCCCATACGTCTGTTTCCATTCATCAGTGAACTGGGGCAAATATTTTAACTGTAACTTTGTGCTTTTAATCTTTATCTTCAAGACAAAGTGCGTGTGGAAATGTTTTAATGAGTAACAAACACTCTACAGACACAGCACTGAGAAGAGGAATAAAGAACGATTATAAAGGAGTATGTTGATTTTTACGATGAACTATTCAGTCATAAGATGTGAACTGTCAGAATATCAGAAGATAAGACACATGAGGATGAGACTTCAGACCTGTGTTAATGCTCCAGACTCGGAGACTGTGATCCTCAGACACAGTGAGGAAGTTTGGACCAGAACTGCTCGCTAAAGCAGAAACACTCCCACTGTGACCGACTAGAGTACTGCGATGGTCAACCTAGGGGCAGAGAGAGGGGGGATGGGGGGGGGGGGCAGAGGGAGAGGGGTGGGGGTAATTAAAAAGGGTATTTGTAGGAAAATTGCTTGGTATAAAAAATGAACACGGGGAACACCATGAGGTTCTTCTCTGGCTCTCAACGAAGGCGGTCGCATTTTCTCTCCCTCTCCTCCCCTCTACTTTCCCTGCTTTGCTTCTTTCGTCTCGTCTACTGTCTTATACTTTGAGAGACTCTCTCCGCACTGCTCTCCAAACTAAAATATCATGGATTTGATAAACTGGTCTCTCAATGCAATTGACACCATCTTCTCGACGAGAAGCTTGGGTTCGGGGGAACCTGACTGCCCTGCCGGAACGTTTGCAGCTGGCTATACGATGGACGCGTGGGAGAGGTGGCGGGTCGTGTGTCTGGCGGCTCTTTCTGTGGAGGACATTGAAGATATCTACCTATTCGGAACCATGATAACAGGAGTTCTGCTGATTGGATTAGGCATTGCCCTGGTTTATCGAGAGAATCAGAAAACGGTAACAGCTGTTCAAAATCTCCCAAAGCTGTCCGTCATGATCGATGCAGTGGGCAGAGCGGTCAGCACTGAGGCTGGGACTAATAACCGCATTATGGGTAACATCACGATGAAGCTCACTGCTTTGGATACTGTTTTGGTTAACATCATGGAGAAGCTTTGGAAAGAAAATCGGATCGATATGGAGACCAGAATGGACTAAGAGTGTAGTCGTGTAAATTGGAATGCGTCTACTCGCCCCAAGACTAAACAATCCCAATCTTATCTGCTTTCGGCTCCTCTCAACCAGCACTGGCCTCGGCCAAGGCCGCTGTTGGAACAACAATTCCCCCGGCAGAGCACTGCAGCGAGACGCTCTTGCGTTCCTTCCCCCACTTCTACAGACACCTGCTGATTGTTGACTCTCTTTGGGACTAATCAAGGTTGTCTCCATGGCAATTTGCTGTGTATCGCTATGACAATCTTGCGGACTGAGGCACACCAAGATTTGATGCCGGGAGCAACGACTCTCCAGGCCTACACTTACATACATACACACACACACACACATACATATATAAAGATATGCACTCACCCCCCACCCCCCATCCCACGCCTTCGCCGTTTTGTACCGCCAGTCTGACAAGCGGGTCTGTGACCAGCGCCGAAAGGCCGCAGGACCTGATGGCTGCTTGCCTGTGCTGGATTACCTCCACCCCCCACTCCCCTCCCCTGTTGCAAGTCATGTGTTTATGGCGTACTGTTTATGTGCTTATGTTGCTGAGGTGTTTTTTTCTTGTTCCCACACTGTACTCCCCACCGGAGGATAGTCTGGGGGTTGTTGTTTTTTTTTCTCCTCCCTTCCCTCATGTTATGCTGTATCTCTTCTCAATCCCCTGTCTTCCTGTCCTGTCCTCCCCTTGTATTGTATGTATTGTATGTATGGGCAGGTTGATGGCTAATTTCGCTGGTACCTGTGACCAGTGACAATAAAGGCTACTACTACTACTACCATGTGGGGATCACTTATATAAAAATGATCAACTTCTGAGTGGTGACACAAGTGTGTGTATGCATCAGAACGAGAGCATTAACATAAACATTAGACTGATCTGATGTTTCCAGCACAGGTTAGAGATTTGTTTTAATCTGAATATGGTTTCTACCTGCAGAGGTTTCCATAGTTTCACAGATCCATCATCAGATGCTGTAGCGATCAGCAGGTCTTCGGGTTTCTTCACCAGGCCTTGAGAACACATCCGGAGAGAATGAGTGGGTAATGAAAGAGTGGTTACACACGAGTGTGTGTGTGTGTGTATGTGTGTGTGTTTGTGTGTGTTTGTGTGTTACATGGTTTAGAGATAACGGTGGTGTGGTGGAGGCAAGAAAGATGGGCTTTGATCTCAGTAATCATTCCTAAATCAGATTTCCACTCAGTCAGCTGTCCATCAGATGAACCCAACATCACATAGTCCTCCTGCAGCATACACACACACACACACACACACACACACAATTGTGTAAATATATATATATATATATATATATATATATATATATATATATATATATATATATATATGTATATACATATACGCATTTGCATACTATAAAATTTTAATCATAAAACTGAGTAAAATATATTGTCTCATGTCAGGTAGATAGACAGATAAATAGAGTGTAAAACAGAGACAGACAGACAGAGCGATATACATACAGGAAAACACACAGAAAGACAGATCAGATGACAAAGATAAACAAAGTAGAATATAACAGTCAGAAAGACAAACTAGATAAACAACAAGCGGATAAACATCCAGACAGATATGAGGTTATAAAGAAAGATAGAAAGAAATAAACAGACAGACAGATATAAGTACACCTTAACCACTAGGCTACCACATCCCATATAGAAATACGGAAATGTTACTGTTTGGGACAAACCCGTTGACTCACCCAGCAACACATCGCACCCACAGAGGATGCATTCGAGACTTCTCTGATGCAATTTCCTGTCTGAATGTCCCACAGTCGCAGTCTGCAGTCGTTAGAGCAGCTCAGCTACAGACACATTAAACATCATTTATCCTCTGAGGCTCATACACACACACACACGCGCACGCACGCACACACGCACGCACACACATACAAACACATACACACTCACACGCACGCACACAAGCACACATGCACACACACATACACACACACAAGCACACACGTGCACGCACGCACACACGCACGCACACAAATACAAACACATACACACTCACTCACACGCACGCACGCACACAAGCACACATGCGCACGCACGCACACACACGCACACACATGACTATAAATATACTGTTCAGTGTTTATACATGTGTTATAAAGGTGTTATAATAAGTAATAAAGTGTACTCTGCGTCACATGAAGTGACTTTATAGCGAGTGCCAATACTTTTGGAGTTGAATGTATAGTTTGAAGTGTTGAATTTTCCAGGAAACAGCTGTAAAATTTCACACACTTACCAGGGAAGATGTAGTCCAGGCACATCCAGTAATCCAGTCTCCATGGCAGTGTGGTAAAGAGCGAGAGAGAGAGACGGAGGAGAGGAGTTTATCTTCCACACCATCAGAACCTGAAGCAAACACACCATTAATAAACACATGTTGAGGTAAAAATGACCTGAACACTTAAACATTATTCTTCATTCTACCACAGCACTGGTACATTCTGGATTCTGATTGGTCAGAAGGTGTTGATTAGTTTCCTGTACTGTGGACGTTTAACATGAATGAAATACATAACGTTGATAATCAGTGATAAGATTATAAGTTGAAGTTGGTGGAGTGTGTGGTGTTTCATGGTGAAATGTTTCTGTACCTTGTCTTTTCCCCCTGAAAGCAGCTCATCTCCATTTGGACTGAAGGCCAAACACGTGACCCCTCCGCTGTGACGCCTCACAAGACTCACTGCTGTCGGTTTAACCCAGGGGTCAGAGGTCAAATCTCTCTTCAGCCACAATGCGATCGTGAAGTCATCTGAGTGACCAAACACAGGATTAAAAACCAGTGAGCTTCAGCGTTGAGAACGTCGTTACTGATCACACTGAAGTGTTTTATTCCTCTCGCAACACAGAGCAATGGGTCAACAATTACAACTTACTAATTTAAAAAGAAAAAATTAAATACAATTAATGTTGTGAAACATCAATAAGGACAACAACGTGCAGCTTGTCATGTCACAAGAAATCACAATGTTGTCTGAAGACCTCAGACTGCTTCCATAAATGTAAAATAAACGTCTCCTTACAGACCAACAGATTCATCTTAAATATGTTTCTCTGATGCATTCACTGTACCTCACTGTGCCCAAGATGTTGCTATAGAAACGACAAGGTATCAGAGTGAGCGCATTAACATTAACCTGTGCTGCTCTCAGAGTGTTGTTCTAGATAATTAATTAGGACCTTCTGACTAATCAGAATCCAGGATTTAACACTGCATTGGTGTATGGAGTGTAAATTGAGACGATGCTCTGTTTTTATCAGACAGTATTGCTATTATTACGAAACCTGGACGTGTGTGTGGTACCGACCCGATGCGGAGGCTACATTAGTGGAGTTCTGGCTCAGAGTGAGAACAGCTCCCTTCTGGTCCCCAAAGTCTCCTGCGAGTGTCAGAGACCTGCCATGTTTTCTCTGCTCCCTCCACAGATGTAGGTGCTGATCTAAGCCTCCAGAGAGCAGGAGAGCGTCTGCTGAGGTCTGCAGCCAGAGCAAACACAGCATGGACACACGCAGGTCCTCAGTGAACCACACACAGCCACCTACAACACACACACAAACACACACAAACATACACACAAACATACACACAAACACACACACAAAAACATACACAAACACATACACGTGAATAAAGATCCTATTTCTTCACATAATCTTCAGTAAATGTGAATAACAAGCAACATAGAAAAACACATTCAGCTTTTTCAATACAGTAAATTTTATCAAAAGTAATCATAATATTATCATAATATCAAAGACGGGGTGCACAATGTTTGAAAGCCAATGTTGACATTTGAAATCACCAAAACAAACACGCCCCTAACCCAAATGGGTGTCACCCCTGTTTTGATAGCTCCGCCCCACACATACATATGTAACCCAGGCAACTATTATGGCGGAACTTGCTGGGGCAGCTGGCTGAGGGGGTATTTTTATCAATAAATGAACACAATGAGTAATACTATGGTAATACAAATGTATTTTTGTAGTACTGTGTGTTGTACTTTGAAAGGTTTAGCTCCGTTTCACGTGGAAGATGACATTCTACACCTAGAACCCACGGCAGGTATCCTCCATGTCAATGTTTCAAACGCTTTCTGCTAATGTCAGACATGCGCACTGAACACTCTCTCCGCCGCATATTGACAAGACACGCCCCTTTCTGCTCATTGGCTACACGTTTGTTTTGTTTGTCGGCCCGACTCAGTTTTCTGAAGCGTTTCTCAAACATCGTGCATCACCCAACCTTTAATCAACATCTACATATTGACAAACTCAAAATCCAGAAACAATGTCTTAAATATCAAATCAATTAAAATCAGTTCAAATTTATCCGGGAAAAGTCCTAAAACATCGCAGCTTTAAGTGTGCAAAGGTTAGAGTTAGATCTTTTCAGCATTTTTAAAGTGTTTAAGTCTTAAAAAACACTTGTAGAAAAGCCAGGATTGTTTATAGTTGAAATGAAATTGTACCTGACTGTAAGTTGTAAAGTTTAAGCCCGTTGCCATGGTAACCCACAGCAGCGTAGCGACCGTTCACAGCCACGCAGAGAGCTGCATCTTCAGACATCGCAACGGGTCTGGACCCCGATGATTTCAACAGCTTCTTTAATGAAGAATGAAGTTCTTCTTCATCATTATTGTCACTATTATCTTAATCATTGTTACCAGTATTATCTTCATCATTACTATCATCATCATCATCATCATCATTCTCATCACCACTACCACCATTATCTTCATCATTACCAACATCACTCATCACCACCACCATTATCTTTTCCATCATCACCACCACAACCATTATCTACATAATTAATACCATCATCATCTTCACCTTTACCACTTACTATTATCATCACCATCTTCATCATTGTCATTATTTCTATCATCACCTTCATCATTGCCATGTTTATCATTACTATCATCACCATCAACATCACCATGATCATCAACAGACAGACAGACAGACAGATCATCATGCTCCTGGTAACTCAGTATTTTCAGCACTACCTTTTCCTCCCCCAAAACTGAAACCGAGCGTCCGAGACCTCCAGACCACACCTGCACCTGCAACACACACACACACACACTTTAGTTTTACATCAGTAATCAGTAACACACTTGTATGTGTGTGTGGGTGTGTGTCCTCACCATGCCATCATGTCCAGCACTGAGCAGTGACTCTCCATCACTCAGAAAGTGAAGAGCCTCAGTGGAGCCACGGTGAGCGCCATACACAGGACGCTCCTGGAACTGACCACAACCTCATCTCTCCATCCAACGCCCCAGAAAAAAGGAGCGAGAGAGAGGGGGACGAACTCTGTTAGGTCATCAGTGTCTGGAGGGAAGGAGGAAAGAGGGAAAGAGAGACAGAAGAAGAAAATGAAAGATACACAAAAAGAATAAGAAAGAAAAAGCGATAAGTACAAAGTGAAAACGACAGAGAGAGAACATTAACCCATACTTCTCTGTTCACTTCCTGTTTCCTCCTCACCATGCAGTTCTCTTGTTTGATCCAGTCTCACACTCGCACTGCTCCGTCCCAGCAACGCACCACCACCAGACTCCCCTCATGGTCAAAGGTTACTCAGTTCAGAGGGGTGGGGTTCTCCAGAGATGCCTCCTGTTTCCCCTTCTGAGAAGACCACACCTACAGTACACACACACACACACACACACACACACACACACACACACACACACACACACACACACAGATACAGACAGGGACACACACACAGTAAATAAAATGTTTATGTTGAATGACAAACTTAATTTTTAGTGTTTAATGTGAATTATTCTGACCTTCAGAGTGAAGTCTAAGGAAACTGTAGCAAAGTGCTTCCTGTCTTTGCTGACATCACATCCTGTTATCCTGTTGGAGTGGGCCATCAGGTGGGCCGTCCTACAGAGACGTTCAACACACTGATTTGTTCTTTTTAGATCTTTAAACATCAAGAGAGACGGATATTTAGACAGAGAAGCTAACAAAAATCCAGACAGACATATGTTCAGGTGGACAGAAAGATGTTCAGAAAGAGATAAAAATGTTGAGAAAGACAGACAGATGTTGAGGAAGACAGAAAGATGTTGATTAAGAGAGACAGATATCCAAACAAACAGACAGATGTTCAGGTGCACAGACAGATATTCAGGTGGACAGAAAGATGTTCAGAAAGAGATAAAAATGTTGAGAAAGACAGACAGATGTTGAGGAAGAAAGACAGATGCTGAGGAAGACAGACAGATGTTGATTAAGAGAGACAGATATCCAAACAGACAGACAGATGTTAAGGTGCACAGACAGATGTTCAGAAAGAGATAAAAATGTTGAGGAAGACAGACAGATCTTGAGGAAGACAGACAGATGTTGATTAAGACAGACAGATATCCAAACAGACAGACAAATGTTCAGGTGCACAGGCCGATGTTCAGAAAGAGATAAAAAAGTTGAGGAAGTCAGACAGATGTTGAGGAAGACAGACAGATGCTGAAGAAGACAGAGACAGATGGTGAGGAAGAGAGACAGATGTTCAGGTGAACAAACAGATGCTCAGATGTTTATCAGATATTCCGACAGTTATTTATGCAGACAGTCAAAAACTGCTGAAGTTATTTCTTTATTTGTAATATATTTCTTTCCCAACACACTGCACACTGACCTGCAACCACCGTTAACGTCCCAGGCCTCTACCTGGCCATCGTGCGAGGTGGTCCACAGAACACACTCATCCAGAAACACACAGCCCGAGATCCCGTCACAGTTACTAACCAATGACTTCACTTCCTGTTGTAAAAAAAAAAAAGCAAAAGAGTACCTCAAAAGGATTTGATGACTTTGAGAGAAAGACATGCGTTACCTTTTCTACAACAAGATGAGAAAGAGGAGAGGAAGGAGACATAGCTGTGACCTGGTTGGTGTGTGTGGTAGAGATGGAGAGAAGCCTGTTCTGTCCCCACTGCCACAAGAACTGCTGCAGGACTCAGGGACACACAGGATGGAGTCTGCTGAAATGTGGAAACTGAATTACACACAAACACATCAAATGACACAAAAGTACAGTGAGCAACTAAAGAACTGTAACACACTAAAGAATGTCTAAACCCGAGTGGCGTGCTCAGAGGGATCCATACCCAGCTTCCTGACGGGATTCTCTGGAGCTGTGCATTCCACAGCTATTTTAGCCCTGGCATGAGCAGCTGATCTGACTTTACTGAGGTGACTGAGAGGTCACATAAACACAAGCACACACATACCAGCACACACACAAACACACACACACACCAGGCTACAAAAGCACACATCTAGGGTATAAAAGGGAGAGCTGAATCACTAAACTTTGCCTCTTCACTGTGTAGACTTGGCACTCTACACTGTATGGAAGACGCCTTTTGCTGCAGCAAAATAAATATCATTTTTACTTCTTTGCTTTTACCACCAACTCTGTTTCTGACTGTGTTTTTTTAAAATGTAGGTCAAAAGTGCCGCCACAATTTTGGAGGTGCCACCGAGATATCCCTCGTCTGTATGCCAGTCTCGAGGTTGATCCATGATCGCTCTGGTCCGGACCAGAGAAAAGTTGCAGGAGCATGAGGCTTCAAAAAAAGAGGGAAAAGAGACAAGAAATAGATTGGGTTGCATACAATATGAGGGCAAGTGAGGCAAAAAAAAAAAAAAAACAGAGCATGCAAATCACACAAACTTATTCAATCTTCTTCTCTTCAGTGTTTTAAATCTTTTGTAGACCCAGACCTGGATGGCTGCCCGCTCAGAACGCCTCAGGCACCCCCCGCAGATGAACAATAACCAACCACCAGCTGTTATACTGCTGTGGCTTCTACATCCAACCAACAGACAGTTTACTCCCCAGCAGGATGTTATACATGCAGACATGCACAAAGGAATGTAGTGCCCAGATTTGCGAAACAAGATGATTCAAGAGGCCTGAGGTTTGGACAGGTTTGGGACAGGTGAGCACCCAGGGAGGGTAAGTCTGACTCTTTTATGCAATGCAAGGAAGAAAAGATTAAGCTAACTGTTCCATTTCCACCTGTTACTAATTCAATGTCTAGCAAAGTATCAGAGTTCCCTTTCGAGGGAACTCGACACTGTGTCAGTGCTGACGTTTCTGTGAGGAAGTCTGAAGCTCTGTGTGAAGCTCTGTGTGAACACACGCCATTTTAATGGCTCGGGAAGGACACATGACGGAGTGATTACGTGCCAGCAAGTCCATATAAGGGCATCTACGTCACACTACTCCAGCTTCTTTGTTTTCAGGAAGCGCTCTGTGTATGTGTGTCGATTGGTTGTCCTGTCTGTCTAGTACAGGGAGAGAAAAATATATATTTTAGGGAAAGCTAGGCGAGGAAAAAATAATATGTTGCAAACTAAGCATTTTAAGAGATGCGTGCATCCGTGCCCCCGCTTTATCACAGGGGACGACACACACTCTCTTTGCATTGTTTGTTTGGGAGATGCGCATGCCCGGTCGGCTCTCGAGGGAGCCGGCTGCGTGCAATGTGAGGGATCCCTCTGCGTACTCTCCCATCCCGCTTCCCACCTCTGAATAGTCGACGCAATCAGCTGCGTTCAAGTAGCTCCTCGAGGCGGTGACATGTGCTTTGTCTAGGCTAAAATTAGATTGGCCTGAAGAGGAAGTAAGTGTCGTCCGTTATAGGCTAGACGACCGCTTTCTGACTTCAGGCTGCAGGCCACCTTCACGTGGGCGGCTGCCATTTTTCCCAGACCGCCATGCTGATGTGTCGAGGTCTTGAAGAATTCCTTTTTCAGCGTGTATTATTTCTCCTGCCATGTCTGACTATTCAGCCACTATAGGGCTTGAAAGCCATGGTATGGGGCGATGCCTGGGATTGAAGAGACGCTTACGGGCTATCTCTCACCTACATCGCCCGCACGGAGGAAACCTGCCTTCAGGTGGTATCTGAGCTCCACCGAGCCACTGACTTTGCGCTCCGTGCCACAAAGCAGAAGGCCCGCTTCATATGCCACGGAGTGGCATCTGTGGCTCAATTTAACTAATATTAAAGATGAGGATATGTCCTCTCTCCTAGACACCTCAGGGCTTGTTCTGTGATGCAGTGATTACTGTTATCAACAGGCACCATGAGGTAAATGCCAGTCGGCTGCATTCAGGCTCCCCTACTGCCTGCCCCGCCACCTCTGGCATTTCAGGGAGCAGTGGGGTCTGTGCTTGCTCCTCTTCCTTGCACGGATCTCCCTGGGTTGGCACCTGCCAGTTTCATTGCAACCGAGAGGTCTGCGCGAGGTTGACACCATTGTCAGACAGCCAGGCAGCATGCCAGAGGTGTCTCAGTGGGTCCTGGATACCGTAGAAAAAGGCTACAGGATCCAGTTCTCCTCCCATCCTCAGCGATTCCAGGGTGTGCTGCCCACGATTGTTGCCAGACACCAGGCGGTGTTCCTACAAGAGGAACTTCTCTCACACCTGAGGAAAGGGGCCATAGAGCATGTTCCCCTCCCAGGGCAGGACTCCAGCTTTGCAGCCGATATTTCATTGTTCCCAAGTGGGACGGGGGGCTGCGTCCGATTTTGGACCTGTGGGCTCTGAACCGTACTCTGAAGACTTATAGGTTCAAGATCCTCATGCTCAAGGTTATCGTGTCCCAGATCAGGTCCAAAGACTGATTTGTGACGATTGTCCTTGAGGACGCTTATTTTCACATAGGCATTCTGCTGGGGCGAAGTGTACCGGTATTGTGTTCTTCCTTTTGGCCTAGCCCTTTCACAACGCACGTTTACAAAGTGCATGAACACTGAACTAGCACCATTGTGCCTCCAGGGCATCCGTGTATTGAATTACCTGGATGACTGGCTCATTCTGGCCCAGTCGATGGCTATGGCGGCCAGTCGTTGAGATGCTGTGCTTGCCCATATGAGGTCTCTAGGCCTCAGGTTGGACCCAGTTGGAAAAGTGTGTGCTTTCTCCTTTTTAGAGATCCACCTTTCTGGGGCTAGTTTGGGACCCCACCATGATGCGAGCACATCTGTCTCCCGCTCGGGTGGCTTCCATCTTGTCAGCGGTGAAAGCTATTCGGCTAGGCCAAGGCCTCTCTGTCGCCGAGGCACAGAGGGTGCTTGGCCTCATGTCGGCAGCAGCCAATGTTATCCCTTTGGTTCTGCTCCACATGAGGCCATTCCAGCTCTGGCTCAGGGGTGCAGGCTTTCATCCTCGCAGACATTCCCTCAGGGTTATAAGGGTTACGTGCTGTGGGCTTTGTACACTTCTTATGTGGTAAGACCCCGGTTTCTGGAATTGGGTCCCACTCTAGGGGCGTGTCACCATTGCAGGACTCTTTCGACAGACGCCTCTCTTTCGGGCTGGGGAGCAACCTAGAATGGCTGTCCTGCCCAGGGTCTATGGGAGGGCCCTTATCTCTCGTGGCACATAAAATGCCTGGAGATGAGGGCTGTGTTTCTAACACTTTCTTCCACACCTCAGGGGCTGCCATGTCTTAGTATGGACAGACAGCACTGCAGTGGTTCCCAATATCAATCATCAGGGCAGTCTGCGTTTGCACCCCCATTTCAGGTTGGCACAGCAGATTCTGCTCTGGGCAGAGACCAGGTTCCTTTAGCTGAGAGCGATTTCCATCCCAGGGCATGTAAATAAGGAGGCAGACTTCCTGTCAAGGCAGGTGCTGAGGCCCGGGGAGTGACGTCTCCACCCCCACATGGTGGAGCGGATTTTGTATGGACGTGGCTGAGGCTCTGTCTGTATGCCTTTCCCCTGGCATGTCCAAGGCTTTTCTGCACCCCGGGGCAGGATATTTCCCTATGGTGCCCAGGATGGCTGGCTGTGGAATGGGGGCCCGTAATAAGGGTAATCCGGTTTCCAAAAAGTGCCGGGCGCACTCGGTAGTGGAGGCCATTAGCTCAGGCCTATGAGGTGCGCGGTCTTGCCTTGCCTCTCGGGCATCAGGGCTCACTCCACTAGGACTATTGATGGTCTGTTCCCAGTCGGCTCGTGCTCTCTCACGGCCTCTGGCACAGTCATTGACTGGTGCGTGGTGACGTGGGTATTGGCGTTCCCATAGCGTCAGCACTGATGCAGCGTCGAGTTCACTCGAAAGGGAACTACACCAGGTTACGTATGTAACCTGGTTCCCTGATAAGTGAACGAGACGCTGCGTCGCTGGCCACACCCCGGGCATCCTCTCGCGCTTCCTTCAGACAAATAGAAGCTGGAGTAGTGTGACATAGATGCCTTTATATGGACTTGCTGACGCGTAATCACTCCGTCACGTGTACTTCACTCATGTCGGTTTCTTCTCTACAACATTAGAAGGATTCGACCATTTCTGTCCACACAGGCTGCTCAGGTACTTGTTCAGTCTCTTGTCATTTCTAGACTGGATTACTGCAATGCACTGCTGGCAGGTCTACCTATGAACGCAATCCGTCCTCTGCAAATGATCCAAAATGCAGCTGCCCGGCTTGTTTTCAACCTGCCAAAGTTCTCGCATACCACCCCGCTGCTGCGATCCCTCCACTGGCTTCCGGTAGCTGCACGCATCAGATTCAAAACACTGATGCTGGCCTACAAAGCCAAAAATGGACCAGCTCCCTCTTACCTCAAAGCCCTCATCACTCCTCGCACTGCACCCCGCACCCTCCGATCTACCAGCACTGCTCGACTGGTTCCACCATCTCTCAGGGTAAGAGGCAAGTATACTACAAGACTCTTCTCTGTACTGGCACCAAGGTGGTGGAACGAACTTCCCCTAGAGGTCCGGACAGCTGAGTCACTGGCTATTTTCAAGCGGCGGTTGAAGACCTACTTATTCAGGAAACACTTCAACTAGCACTTCTTTCCTTATCTTTTGCATTTAAAAAAAACAAAAAAAAACACACCTTTGACACTTTTTCATTGTAACTTTGAACAAATGTTTTAAACTCATGGTATCTTAAATATGTAACTTAGTGAGCCAGCATTAATGTATTCAATGTTAGAGATTTAAGCACTTATGTACGTCGCTCTGGATAAGGGCGTCTGCCAAATGCTGTAACTGTAAATGTAAATGTAAATGTACTTCCCGAGCCATTAAAATGGCGTGTGCTCACACAGAGCTTCTGACACAACTTCCTCACAGAAGCGTAAGCACTGACGCAGCGTCTCGTTCCCTTCTCAGGGAACCGGGTTACATACGTAACCGGGTGTAGTTTTCTATTATACTTGTGAATGAAAGCTATGCTAAATATAATGAGCCAGGTTTAAAGAAATGCCTGTGATTACATTACTTGTTGAACAAATACCAATACAGTTTCTAGTTGACTCAGGAGCAGGACATTGTGATACGATTGTGTGAATTTTCTATTTCACTTAAAATGAGCAATCACTCCCTGATTACTTCAGGAATGTCAGTCATTGAGACATTCTCAGCGCCCTTAAGGTGCGAAACCATCACTACACAGAAACAATTTGAATTTTCTTTTTTGATTTCTAAATATTGCCCAATAAATCTGTTGGGTCAAGATTCGATGTGCAAATTAAATTTAAATCTTATCAGCACATCACTAGGCCTAAGATATAATGGGGAGATGACTCCTGCTTTGTAAAATGGTATCCCAGATCTCTGCTCTATGATACAAATGGAAACCGTGTGATTTTTTTCTTTTATTGATGTTACACACACTTTTGTGGGAAGAGCAAAAATTCTCACCTCTTCTTCTCACACAGACTACATAAAACCAGAAACTTTACATTGCACTTCACACATACACAGATGTGAATCAGATGAGAGCTATGAGAAAGAGTGGTATACGAAGTTAGATAAGCCAGGTGTACTGATGTTGAAACGTTTGATATGGAGTGCGCACAGATATGCGGTAGAGGTAGACTTATCTCAGGTTTCAACTCGAGCTGGTTATCCACACCCATTCCAAATGAACCATGCATCTCTGCATCTCTCTTTGGCCAAATCTGCCGATGATGAGTGGGAAATCTTGGGAAAATGTGTTACAGGTTGTTCTGACTCGTTATTAGGAGAAAACCGAGCAGCCAGTCTTTTACAGCTCAAAATTTAATGCATATAGCACATCACTAAATTGGATGGTTAGGGCAAAAAAGAGATGTGGAGATCCGTCCTGATGACTTATCAGATCCCAACCCATTGTGTAAAATTGAAGCAATGTGTTGGCACAGGGCCAGAACTGCAGACAGGGTCCCCCATCTCTGCCACAGGGTCACCGACTTTGAGAGAGAAATGGTAGAGGGTGTTGTTTTTTTAAGAGAGGAATGGAAAGGAATGTTGGTTTTAAAGTCAGTAAGAATGGCGTATTGGTGAAAGGCTTGAAAATATATAAAAGCTTGTCTTGAATTAGATTGTGTGTGCATTCTAGTGTAAACAAGCTCAGTGCATGTTATAATCTATGTGCATCAGAGAACAAATGCAAACTTACACTTGGAGAGTGTTTCTTGGTTTGTTATAATCTTTGCATTTTAATAAATTTTACATATTCTAATATTGTTTGATCCTTTGTTAGAAGACCGAGGGACTTCAAAGGACACCTGTGTTCAAGGTAAGACCAATTCTGATAGTTGATCTTGTGTTTTCAAAACTAACCTGTGCAAACTAGGACACATTGCTTAGTGGGATTGTGAAAGGGTTTCCTACGCGATCCGAAAACATGTGTCACTAAGGAACACGTACGCCAGTTTTCTACAGTATACACTACTTAGGTCCATTATTGGAATACAGACTGTTGAAACTTGTTGTGCTTTTATAGGAAAATAATAATCAAGTCATCATCTTGATGATTTGGACTGTAGTCTAAATGTCTTTGTGGAGTTTGAAGTTATTGAATCTACTCTGAAGTAAATGTGGTGTGGATTCTGCAGGCGCACAGAGACAGGATCAGTGTCCTGCGTCTCACAGAGGGCATCATCATCTCCGCCTCGTACGACAGGGCGGTCAAACTGTGGGACAGAGACACAAATGAACAGATGTGTCTGTCTTTGTGTTTGTTTTTGTTGAGTTGTGTGTTTGTTTTGTTTTGTTGAGTTGTTGAGTCCCCCTCTCTCTATTTCTCTTTCTCTCTCTCTATTTCTCTCCGTCACAGGTGGGTCTGTTTGTTTAGATCCGAGTCAGATCATGTATGGAGATGCACTGGGACAGACCTACTTCCTGTCCAGGAGAGGATGATCAACACCTCCACACGGCAGCAATTTAACGTTCAACACTCTGCTTCACACTTTATCTCTTTATTCCAGTGCAATTTGCTAGAAATTTGCTTTAATAATAATTGGTGATATAAAAGTTAATAATTACTTTGCATCATAACTATAATATTGTTTAAAAGCATCAATAAAGATTAAAAAAAGCTTTGTGTTTATACATGTATACAAGTGACATCCTTTGTGTCAAAAATGTTTTCAGGACAAAGATGCTGAAACAAATAGAAGTGCAGGTTGGAAAGTTTAATAAAAACAATGGCTTCAGTGAGAGAAACAAAGAAAAACACAGTCCGTCTATCAGTAAACAACAGTAACAATTCAATTCAACAATTCATCACCAAGGATTATAGAGCTGCACACTTATTGTCAACAGATTAATCTAGAAAATATTTTGTAGTAATGAAGCATAGCCAACGAATTATCATGCAAGGTACAATGTATTAAATAAAAATGCCTTTTCTAAAGAAACAATATTTTTTAAAAACATTTTTCTACAAAAATCCTGCTTTGTTTTTTTAGGTAAATTATTAATCTAGAGAAAATCTGACACGTCAGTTTTAATTTGACTAAGAAATTTTAGTAAGAATTAAACTTGATCACATAACTTCAAAGTTGAGTACAAATAGCATACACGGAATCCAGCATATAGAGGCTTATTGGATGGGATTTGGACACTGTGGAGGAGCCTCATGGTGTCAGAGACGCTGTAGAAGGACAGAGTTCCTGCACTGAGATCCACATACACTCCTATTCTGGAGGATGATAGACCTTGGAGCTCAGTCTTGTTTCCGTTGTGCCAGAAACATTGAGAGAAAGAAAAACACTGCAGACTCCAGGACTGACTGTTGCATCCATACAAACCGCTATTCAGCCGTCCTTTCCTCTTGATATTATTAAATGAGACTGATATGTCCACACAAATACCACTCCACTCCACCTCCCAATAACTGCGTTCACACAAACTCTCCTTACACAACACCTGAGGCCAGGAGTCAAATCTCTCTGGATGTTCAGGGTATGGTCGTTCTTTCCTTCTGCGTGTCACCGCTCTGTTCTTCTCAGACATGGATGAGTTGACGATGTGCTGTTTTTGGATCCAGAGTCAGATAACAGAAATCTACAGTAATAGAAATGTCCACGTTAGAGTGCATTTGTCCTTCACTTTCACTATGTTTATTTTTTTCTTTAGTAGATTTAAGCAGTTTCTTTTGAAGTAAAGAAGTTTTTGCTGATTTTCTCCATCCATTCTCCCTCTAATTTCATCAATTGGATGAAAATCATCCCCAGAGCATGATGATCTCAGCTATCTGCATGATGTAATTCCTCTACATGTACGCTCCCCTCATCATTTTTACACCTAAAGCTATGAAATTTCATTAATTTATCTGATATTTTTTCTTTCTTTTTTTTAAATTGCTTCCATAGTCTTCATCTTCACTCTTTTTAGGAGTGGAATACACCACATTATCCTGGCTCTAAGCAACTGAATAGGCATTAGAAGAAGATGCACAAGAGAGCCAATAAGGCATTATGCAGTATTTATAAGGAACACTAGAAACTTTATTAGAAGACTTTATAAACCTATTCAACCCTAGGCCTATTTTTGAGTCTCTTGCTTGAAAATGACATGTTCCGTTAAAAATTAGTATATCTCAAAAACTACAATGTTTATTTGAATAATTTTGGTAGTTAGAATCCGCCAACATGTGATTCCATCCGCTTCCATCAGAGAAAAAACTAGTACTCAACAAGTGTATGATCTCTAGGTTCCTGCTCCAGGCCCAGTTCTAATTTTCTTAAACATAGCAAACCCAGAACCCAAAGAAAAGAATCCTGCCTTTTGATGAACCGGAATGAACCGGAAGTCGTGAACTGGAAATTTGTGGGAGAGCCCTGAAAAGGCCAGTGTGGAGAGCCAACATGGTGGGCAAAATTGATGGTCTTTCATCACCAATTAGAAGACCAGGTGGCCTCCACCACTCCCAAGACCTTTTCTTTGATGAGGCCAACATTGCAGCCTCAAGCACAGAGCTCTCCCCAGAGGCTGATGTGGTGGATTCCCAAGCCTGATTCCAAGCCATATTCCAGGCCTTTTTGGAAGCCTTGCTCCATGCCAAGACCAATGTGGCGGCCTCTCAACCTTTCTTCATCTTCAAGGCCCTGTTCAAGCCCGACTTAACAGCCTCCCAGGCTATTCTATGCCAGGTCCTGCTCCATTCACAGGCGCTGCTTCAGTCCCAGTTTCAGTCCAATGCCCTGCTTCAGTCCCAGTTCCAGTCCAATGTCCTGCTTTAGTCACAGTTCCAGTAAAATGTCCTGCTTTAACCCCAATTCCAGTCCAATGCCCTGTTCCATTCCCAGCTCCAGGGCCTGTCACTAAATCATGAGAGACTAAACCTGTTGTACTACCATGTAGCTAGAGGGGACATTTTGCCCACAGGGTCCTACAATTTATTGCGGCTATAATTATTACTTATACTAAGTACTGCGTGTGTGTGTAGGGGTTGTACACTTACACTGCAGAAAATCTTGTCTGCTTTTTGTTTCTGATGGTGAAGTCATCTGAAATACTGGAGCTGTTTAAACACAGAGATAAACAGAGACTGAAAAATAATGTAAATGTGAAAATAAAAATGTTGAGATTGGATTTAGTGCCTCAACAAAGATATTGGTTAAAATATTTTACATTAAGCAGCATTTAAATGTAAACATCAGTGACATCTTAAAACTTTAAAACTTGTGTGTAAGCAATACAGTTTCCTATGTAAAGCTCTGTTGTACAGTTACGCTGCAGAAAATCTTCTCTGATTTTTGGTTCTGATGGTAAAATCATCTGAAATACTGGAGCTGTTTAGACACAGAGACAAAAGAGACACAAAAATAATGTAAGTGTGAAAATGAAAAAGTTGAGAGTGGATTTAGTGCCTCAACAAAGATATTGGTTAAAATATTTTACATTAAGCAGCATTTAAATGTAAGCATCAGTGACATCTTAAAACTTGTGCTTAAGCAATACAGTTTCCTATGTAAAGCTCTGACAATACATATGTTTTTACTTTCAGTTTACAGATTATGTTCTGTTTCACTTAACCTCAGTTCTTAGCATATTTATAATATGCATTTGTGATGTTCAGTAAGAACGGGTTCTGGATTTGAAGTAACAAGGTCGGATGTTAATCCATAGGAATAGATGACAATAGTCTTGTTCCTGCTTACTTCTTATTTCTATTACATGAATGAATTATGTTACTTACTTCTGTTACTGTGATGCAGAAAATTTGTTTGTTTACCTTGTGGTCGAATTTTGTTTAATTCCTCCTCACAGATTTGCTCAACTTGTTTTTTCAGATCTGAGAGAGATTTCCTCACTCCATCAAATGAGACATGTTGATAGACAGTGAAGCTGGGTGAGTCGTCACATTTAGGAGAAACACAGAGAGACGGGAAATTCTACAGAGCGGAAACACATCATAGAGAAGGAGAAAAGTGGACGAGAGGAACGAATGAATCTCAGACTGAATCAGAACAAAGACACACTTGTGATCTCAGACAGGAACATTTCTTGTTGCTGTAATGAGCTTTTAGGAGGAAACTTTGTGAGGAACAGCGCCCTCAGTAGATCAGACATTGAGTGTTACCTGGAGGAAGTGGATGTCATCGTGTGTGTGAAAGCTGCTCCAGCTGAGTGAATCTCCTCTTAAGTTCAGCAATCTCCTGCTTCAATTTATTCAGGAGTCGTTCGGCTCGACTCACTTCAGCTTCCTCCTGAGCTCTGATCAGCTCCTTCACCTCTGAGCGCTTTTTCTCCATGGAGCTGATCAGCTCAGTAAAGATCCTCTCACTGTCATCCACTGCTGCCTGTGAACGCATCTATTAGAACACACACACACACCTTTTCTTTGTGAATCTGATCAGCTCAGAAAAAATCCTCTCACTGTCATCTACTGCTCCCTGGGAACATGTCTGTTGCACACACACACACACACACACACACACACACACACACAAAATGGAGCTAGTTTAATCAAAAGAGCAACTGTTCTGTGATTTCAACAAAGAAAAAGAGATTTCAAAGAGATTCTTACTATAACAGACTCCACAGTCTGTTTCAGCTCCTGCACTTTCTTCTGTGTCTCCTGGATCCTCTGCTGGAATTTCATCTGCTCCTCCTTTAACTCATTCTGATACCAAATAAGATAAATATAATTATTTCAGCATCAGTAGCTCAGTGTGTTAATCTTAGGTGCAAAGGAAAAGATGAAGTCCACTTATATTGTACAGGTGAAATAGATGGTTGCAAGTACAGGCAGGCTTTATTACCATATGTGAACAATTTTAAAGTAGTCTACAGCAGAGAAACAAATACATGGTTCCATCAGCTGGCCCACAACCAGAATATAAAAAATACTAGAGAACTTTAAAGAGAAGACATGTATGACCTGTATATCATAGAATAAAAATGTAAAGAAAATGGGGGAAAATGTTCCGTTATCAAAGTACATTGCATTAAGTTTGTACATAAACAGTCACATAAATACATTTTATTTATTTTAATTGCTTTTAATTGACCTTTCAGTGGAGTTATGAAATAACTTCTGCATAACTGGAATTTTTTGTGGACCTTTACTGCACAATTACAAAAAAAGTTCTATCTATCTATCTATCTATCTATCTATCTATCTATCTATCTATCTATCTATCTATCTATCTATCTATCAGACTATATATTTTCACTACTAAAATGTGTAATATAAACATGTATACAATAAAATGGGTTACAATTTACTAAACTGAAAATATTATAAACAAGCAATAGAGTAATAAAAGTTTAAACACAGTCTGTGTACAATTTATAACTGAGCAATCATTTATAACAGTCATTTGTAAACTACCAACAAACAAACAACAACCCTTTGACTTGACAACATATATTTACTTGAAAATATTAGCATGATATTCAGTTCTTACCTGTTTTTCTATTCTTTCTGCTTTAGCTGAAACTGTATCATGACCTTTGTGTTTGTCTATTGTACACAAGTAACAGATGAGGCTTTGGTCAGTACGACAGTAAATCTCCATCAGTTTGTCATGTTCAGAGCAGATCTTCTCTTGGAGCTCTGCACAGGCTTCAACTAACTTGTGCTTCTTAAAGGCAGGAGACTGATAGTGAGGTTTAAGATGATCTTCACAATAGGAGGCCAAACAAACCAGACAGGACTTGACAGCTTTGTCTTTTCTCCCGGTGCAGAAATCACACTCCACATGTCCAGATCCAGCATGAGAGATCCAGTGAGCAGGAGAACTTGGAGTTCAGTCTTCACTTTGTCCACCACTTCAGCCAGCATGTTGTTCCTGCGTAGAACAGGCCTTGGCGTGAAAGTCTCTTTACACTGAGGACAGCTGTAGACACCCTTCACATCCTCCTGATCCCAGCAGCCATTAATACACACCTTACAGAAACTATGGCCACAGGGAATAGCCACGGGATCATTCAGGAGACCCAGACACACTGGACAGCTGAACTGATCCTGATCTACTGAAATACTGGCCTTTGCCATTTTCCTGCTTTCACACTGAAAGAGAGAGAGAGAGAGAGAGAGAGAGAGAGAGAGAGAGAGAGTTTTAAACTTGCATAAACTTTCCTGCTCTGATGTAAAAACACATTCAATTATGCAATAGGTCATGAATGAATCGTTAAATCACAGGGAAGATCCTGCAAATGTAAAAATTCTCTTGCTTTAAAACCTGAATTTCCTGTGAATTTCAAGACACACCCAACACACACAAAAAACAACAGACTATTCTATAGAAGTGCTATTGCATTTGCGTTGGCGGATGTTTATTAGCTGAGACAGTGGGTGTGATTGAGAATAAAACTAAAAAGCTCCTGTTGGTGCAGCTACTTAATGTTAAGTTTGCAGACAACATGAAATACAGATAAACCATCCTTTGAGGAATTACATTACATTTTTGTCTAAATTCTCTTTCAACACATGCAGGAGATATAGAGAGTAGATGAGTCAATTTTAGACAAAAAGGAATGGCTGCGGTAGCAAACACGCTCAAATAAACCTTTTGAGGTAGGTTAAAGTCAGATGTCAACTTATTGCTTGATTCTTTGATTCTAGTTCTTTGTTGTTTAGTGACAAAGCTTCTGCAGTGCACATTGTAGCTTGGTCCCTTTTGTCATCAGGTAAATGAAAACAGGAAAAATTGTTGCTGATATCTTGCTGCTTTTTTCTACAATCTTTTACCCAGTGCCCTTTTTTAACAGTTAACACCTGAGACAAGAGTTGAGTTACCTCCACTAGAGACATGTCATAGAGATTCATTTTTTGCTAATGCTCTCCTAAATTAAAAAAAAAATGAGAATGTGCTGATGGCAAACTTTGAGAAAGTTGCATCATGCCCTAAAGCTTTAATGACTGTTTGCACTTGTAAAACTTAAGATGGGCAAGGAGTATTTCCTACCTGTTCTTTTCTACTTTGAAGACATTTTTGTGCTCCACACACTTCAAGGGCATTGACTGGCTGATCAGTAAAGTTGCTATGGGACACTCTATCTCCCTCTTGGTTAGACAAAGACTGCAAGTCAGGATATACATTTTCTGACGATGTTGACGTTTTCAAATAATTAAAGTCTTTTTTTTCAGAAGGTACACAAGCATGTAATTCTTTGTATTGTTCTTCAATTCATTGTGCATGCTGAGGTAACACAAAATTCCATGTGGCAACAGATCATTCCTTTGACATGTTTCTTTCTGATACAAGCACCTAGCACCTTTTTACACTCTTCAATAGACCATACTTTGTCTGGATGAATGCCATATTTCTTTTGTCAAATTCTGTTTGATTGAGTCTGTCACTATAGCATTCATCCAGACAAAGTATAGTCTATTGAAGAGTCTATTGAAGGGGGATGTGGTAGCCTAATGGTTAAGGTGTTAGGCTACCAATCAGAAGGTTTGAGTTCAATTCCTTCGTCCACGCTGAGTTGAAAAAATCCTGAGTCTGGAACAATGTTTTGAAGAAGTTTAGTGAGATGAGAAGCTCTATCTGGGTCACGGCACCATCTGTTGCTACCAACTTTTTTCAGAGAAGACCAGGAGACTTGGATTTCCTTGTGTTGTAGTCTTTATTGTAGAGACACGATGAACGCGAGTCTTCAAGTCAGAGGGTACTGGCATGGGTTTTGCAGTAACCAAGTCTGACTTAAAGTTGTAATACATTGTAATTATACACATTTTAGGGGGCAGTCCCAGGCCCCTATCAGGCGACAATCAAAACATGAAAGCATGTAACAGCCTCACACCAGATCCTGGAATTTCACTCATCCTTAAGCTGATTAACATAACAGTCTTTCTCAGACCACTTCATTATCATAGGAATGAGTTCACCTCTAATGCTTGGCATTCCTTCTTGACTCAGACCTTGAAACAAATGGACACCTTAAACAATGGGACAAATGTCACAAAGGGAGTGACCTTGCCCTTTCCTTTCATATTAATATGAATGTAAAATTTGAATTTAACTAAAGTGACGTGACACACGGCTAAGTATGGTGACCCATATTGAATTTGTTCTCTGCATTTAACCCATCCAAAGTGCACACACACAGCAGTGAACACACACACTGTGAACACACACCCGGAGCAGTGAGCAGCCATTTATGCTGCGGCGTCCGGGGAGCAGTTGGGGGGGTTCGGTGCCTTGCTCAAGGGCACCTCAGTCGTGGCTGGCACGAGACTCGAACCCACAACCTTAGGGTTAGGAGTCAAACTCTCTAAGCATTAGGCTAGTGTAAGAAATTACAGATAAATGTACCCAGATTCCACTCCAAGATGCACATAGAAAAGAGCTCATTCCTATAAAAGGCTTATGTATCATAAGGTAATATGTTTAGAACTCTAAATGAATAAAACTTGATTACATCATTAGTATGGGAGCGGCAGCAGGACATCAAGGATCGCCACTAACAAAGGGTCTACGTGACCATGATTACCATTTAAAGTGACCATTTGGTTGATAACAATTGTAACAATATAAAGCCAAGGTTTACATGACCATGATTAACATTTAAAAACAACAACATGTATCCCAGCCATTTGGGAGACATTCAGTTCTTATGCTCAATACACATTCAAAGCGAAACCTCATTTAAACTACAAAAAGGGAAAACAGTATAAAATGCTTGAGCATGATTTGTCCTGTGTTTTTACTGACTCCAATGAACCCAAACCCAAACCCATGGTCTTACTCATGCATCAACTTATAAATAAATTGTTTTTAGTAAATAAAAACAATTTATGCTGTGCAACATGCCTGAAGATCCTCAAGGTCAGCTGTGGGAGTTCATATTTTCAAAATACACAAAGTTTCTTTATACATTTTTTTCAGCTGCCTTTGCTGCTACATCTGCTTTTGCATTACCCTGTGAAATGGAGTCAGTTATCCCTGTATGTATCTATTTATATAGATAGATAGATAGATAGATAGATAGATAGATAGAAACAACTTTATTGTCATTGCATAGTACAGGTACACAGCAACGAAATGCAGTTTGGCATCTACCAGAATTGCAAAATGTAGCAGTCGTGCAAAAGTGCAGATGAATATATAGCATATTTACAGCAGTTGGTATATATGAAAGCATATACAATAAATAAATATTACAATATTACAGAATTGCAGAAATGGTTCTAAGGCTACGGCATTGAAGAGGAGTGTGCAGAGTGAAAGGTTATAAGATTAAAAGATTATGGCATTTAAAGAGTTATCAAGCTGAATAAACTACTATATATATATATATATATATATATATATATATATATATATATATATATATATATATATATATACACTTTATATACACATAGATGAATGTGAAATGTTGGGCAGAATGTACAGTAATGATATAAAGATACAAAAAATAGTGCAGATGTAATGAGGAGTAAAAAAAAGATAAACTATGTAATATGTACATGTATTGCACAGAGGTATATATACAGTGTTTTGTTTTTGTGTTTGTTTTGTAGTGATCTAGCGGTGTAGTGTAGAGTTCAGTAGTGTGATGGTGGATGGAAAAAAGCTGTCCCTGAACCTGCTGGTTCTGGTGCGTAAGTTCCTGTATCTCCTTCCTGATGGAAGGAGGTTAAACAGTTTATGACTGGGATGTGAAGAGTCCTTGATAATGTTGTGAGCTCTGTGCAGACATCTGCTGTGGTGAATGTGTTGCGTTGGGCGGTTTTGACCACCCTTTGCAGGGCTTTACGTTCACAAACAGTGGAGCTTCCGTACCATATGGAGATGGAGTTGGTCAGGATGCTTTCGATGGTGCAGCGGTAGAAACTCGTTAAAATCCCCGGGGACAGATGAGATTTCTTGAGACTTCTCAAGAAGTATAGGCATTGTTGTGCTTTTTTAATTAGAGATGAAGTGTTCTGCTGCCAGGACAGATCCTCAGAGATGTGACCTCCCAGGAACTTAAAGCTGGAGACTCGCTCTACCTCAGTTCCATTGATGTTAACTGGTAGATGTCTCCTGTTGTTGGATTTCCGAAAATCCACAATGAGCTCTTTGGTGTATATATATATTATGCTTTATCATAAATGGTTGTAGATTCACAATGTGATTTTCTTTTTTTTTTGATGAGGAGGCCAATGGGGAGTCGCACAGCCTACTTCTGGGGATGAGCAGAACCTTGGGGAGGAACAGGCTGCAGCTGAGGCAGAGGAGGAATCCGATGCCAAAGCCAGCTTACCACTTTTTGAACCGTTCTCTCCCGTCTCAACTGGGTCTAGAGGAGATGCGCGACTGAAGGTCCACCTGGCCCATTTACAACTAGAAGCCCAAGAAAAAGCCCAAGTGCTGCAGGCTGAGTTAGAGCTGCAATTAGAAATACGCAGACTGGAAATAGAGGCTGAGAAGCAAATAAAGCTGCGACAGCTCGAGCTGGAAGCACCAGATCCAAATGTTTCCCTGGTGGTCGATTCGTCCTCGGCTACCTTTGATGTGAGCAAGCATATTGCTTTAGTGCCTCACTTTAGGGAGACGAAGGTGGACTCTTATTTCAATATGTTTGAGCGCATTGCTCTTTCCCTCCATTGGCCAAATGATCTTTGGTCTCTGTTTTTACAGTGTTGTCTGATTGGTACAGCTCAGGAAGTCTTGCTCTACCCTGCCCTTAGAAGACAGTTTAAAATATGACACAGTGAAAGCTGCTATTCTGCGCACTTATGAGTTGGTGCCTGAGGCATATAGACAAAGATTTAGAAATCATAGGAAAATGTCTAATCTGACTTTTGTGGAGTTTGCTAGAGAGAAGGATATTCTTTTTGACAAATGGTGTGTTGCTAGCAAAGTTAATGATTTCAATTCACTGTGGGAATTAATTTTGTTGGAAGAATTTAAAAATTGTCTCACAGAGCGAGTGGTGGTTTACCTGAACAAACAGAAGGAAACCTCCCTCTCTCAAGTCGCAGTGTTGGCAGATGAGTTTGTGTTAACTTACAAAAATGTGTTTTCCTCTGCACGATCTAAGAAGACCTTGTCTGCCCAACTCCATAAAACATCGCAAAAAATACACCTTTAGCACCTAATCCCAGATTAGTGCTGTGCTTTACTTTTTATTTCTAGGCCATGCACTAGGTGCCTATCCAGGACCCTGACCTGTTGACAGATCCTGTCTTTACAGCACTTTCCACACAGAGACATCCAACAATATAATTTTACTATTCAACTATAATAGCAGTGTTCTCAAAAATAAGTTCTCTCACTTTCCACGTATCCAATCACTCTGATTCCAGAGTTGAGGTGGCTCACGGTGAACTCCCGCGTCCTCTCACGCTCATGCCCAAGGTGAGGTGAGGCACCTGCAGTACGCCTCTTTGGGAATTCCCTAAGTGCGGAATCCTGATCCTCAAGTGCGGAATCCTGCCAACAACAACAACTTGTTGTGGAAGTTTGAGGTTTGAGAGATTTACAGTATGAAGTATCACACTTGTAGGCATGGGCAATAGTAAAAAGGTTTCACAGTTTATTGTTGTCAGGGATCAGCCCTGACTTCTGGCCATGTGCTTTTGTTATTGTTGTTGTCACGTGTCTGCTCCGCCTTCGTCTGTTCCTCCCTGTCTCCACACCTGTTCCTAATTGTATCTGATTGTCTTTTGTATTTAAGTGTGCCGTGTTGCCGATGGCAGCGCGAATCATTAGTTGTGTGTGTGGTCATGTCTAGTCATGTTAACCGTTGTTAAGTGTCGTCATTTGTATTGGTTATGTCGTGTATTTCACCGTGTAGTCTTTATTGTTTATTAAACCCCTGTCAGTTAAAGCTATCCTGCATATGGGTCTGTCTCCCTCCTACCCAGACCGTGACAGAATGATTCGCCAACAACTCAGACCCAGCAGGTTGGCTTTAGCTTGGACCAGCCAATGGTGGGAGCATTTTTCCTTTTTCTTATTGGACCTTTTTTCCTGGACTTCTCGGTTTTGGTGACATCGGTTTGCATTTTTCCGGTGAGGCACGCCGCTCCGCTTTCGGTTTCTCCGCACAGGGCGCCGCCTCACTTCCTGGTTGCAGGCCATGTCACCAGCCCGAGTTTTGTTTTGTTTTTTCGGTGTCCTGTGACATCGCCCCGCACCTGTCCGGTGGGGGGCGTCGCTTCACATCCGGTTTCCGTGGAGGACGCCGCCCCACTTCCTGTCCGCGGGGGTGTTGCAGGCCCATGTTTTGCACCTTGGATTATTTTTCTGTTCTGTGGATTAGGATTTATTTATTTTTTTATTTTTTCCCCCGCCCTCCCTTCCCTTTCCTGGTTTCTGAGAGGTGGGTCTGGCCGCAGTGCGTCAGGGGTTGCTCTCGGCCCCCCTGTTCGGCTGTGGACGTCACCCGGCCCCTCTGTTCAGCTGCGGATGTCGCTCTGCCCCCCTGTTCGGCTGCGGACGTCGCTCGGCCCCCCTGTTCGGCTGTGGATGTCGCTCGGCCCCCTCTGGCTGTGCCGCCGTGTGCTTCACTCCCCTCACTTGCCTCGCCCTACGCCTTGCTCCTCCTATCTGCCTTCGCCGTGGTCCTTGCTCCCCCATCTACCTCGCCGTGTGCCTCCCCCCCTCCTGGACCTTGTCAGGATTTGGCGCTTTGGGACCGCGCCTCGGGGGGGTACTGTCAGGGATCAGCCCGGACTTCTGGCCATGTGCTTTTGTTATTCAAACAAGATTCAAACAAAGAAGACATGTAAAAGCAAAACATCATCAATCATTGGCTTAAATGCACAACACTTGCTCATGTCCTGATCAAGCTAATCTTGTCTTACCAAAGTTTACTAGAAGCTGTTTATGAGCCAACTCATCTCCAGTCCCCTCTGCCCTTTTCATAATCTAAGAAAGCAACCGCTGGCAATGACAATTTCCAGTCACAATAACTACTAGTCACGAGCATAGAAGGACAAGGCCTTACAAACATCTCTAGAGTAAAGATTTCCACCACATATGCTAGAACTAAAAGGAAATAAAACAATGACATAAAATTATTTTCCTACTGTTCCCTCAATGAACTGTAGTTTCCCCAGTGCCGGCAGCGCAACATGCAGCCCCAGATCATGACACTCCCACCACCATGCTTGATTGTAGGCAAGACATATTTGTCTTTGTACTCCTCACCCAGCTGTCGCCACACACACTTGACACCATCTGAACCAAATAAGTTTATCTTGATCTTATCAGACCACAGGACATGGTTCCAGTAATCCATGTCCTTAGTCTGCTTGTCTTCAGCAAACTGTTTGTGGGATTTCTTGTGCATCATTTTTAGAAGAGGCTTCCTTCTGGGACGACAGCCATGCAGCCATGCATTTGATGCAGTGTGCGGGCTATGGTCTGAGAAATGACAGGCTGACCCCCCACCCCTTCAACTTCTGCAGGAATGCTGGCAGCATTCAAATGTCTATTTCCCAAACACAACGTCTGGATATGATGCTGACCACATGCACTCAACTTCTTTGGTCGACCATGGCGATGCCTGTTCTGAGTGGAACCTGTCCTGTTAAACTGCTGTATGGTTTTGGCCACCATGCTGCAGCTCAGTTTCAGGGCATTAGCAATCTTCTTATAGATTACACCATCTTTTTATAGAGAAACAATTCTTTTTTTCAGATCCTCAGAGAGTTCTTTGCCATGAGGTGCCATGTTGAACTTCTAGTGACCAGCATGAGAGTGAGAGCAATAAAACCAAATTTAACACACTTGCTCCCAATTCACTGAGACCTTGTAACACTAACAAGTCACATGACAACGGGAATAGAAAATGTCTAATTGGACTCAATTTGGACATTTTCTCTTAGGGGTGTACTCTCTTTTGTGGCCAGTGGTTTAGACATTAATGGCTGTGCGTTGAGTTATTTTGAGCGGAGAGCAAATTTACACTGTTGAAAAAGCTGTACACCCACTACTTTACATTTTAGCAAAGTGTCATTTCTTCAGTGTTGTCACATGAAAAAATAAAATATAATATTTATGTAAATTTGAGGGGTGTACTCACTTCTGTGAGGTATATTAACTGTTTTTTCTTCTTTTTTTATTCATATTACCTTTTCTCTTTGTAGACTCAAAACTGCCACTGTCCAGCAACAAGAAGATGACCACTGAACAAAGGTTGAGGCTGTCTTCCTCCTCATGGCTGGCCTGAGAGGGACTAGGCCCACAACTTCACCCCTTCCACCACCTTCATCCTAAGAGTCACACCCCTTCCAAAGTTTTCAAAATGGAGAGGACATTGCTCAGTTATCCAGCTCCATGCTGCCAGGATGTGGGCCTTTTAGATTCCTGCATGCATGTGGACATCAGGGAGGTTCCTGCTGCTGAGGTTTGGTGGGGATTCACTCTGATAAGTGGCCGATTCCTGGTGGGCCTAGTGCCCAAACTATCTATTGCAACTAATCCCAATCAGAATTAGGAGTTCAGATGATGCCAGAGAAGACCAAAAGGGACAACCTTGTCTTTTCGAGACAAGCATTCAATTTGTGGTCACCTTGGTAATACACCACCTATTTCCCTTTAAGAACACTTCTCCTGGAATATTACCAGGAAACTTGTGATCCTCTGCAGCCAGGTAAGGATTCAAAAAGGACCTTCTCACTGACCAAGGTGTGACCTTTGTCTCTTGACTAATATCTGATCTGTGCAGGTTATTGCAGTTAAAACACTTATGTTTTGTAGTTTGACTTATGATGTCAAACTACCACTAACAGACTGATAGCTTGGTTAAGAGGTTCAAGCAGATACTCAAGCGTATGTTCTTGTGGGTGGTAGACAAGGAAGGGAAGAACTAGAACTTCTTTCTTCCCTTATGTTCTCTTTGCTGTCAAAGAAACACCGCCACCATTTATGGACTTTAAAACCTTCAAACTCTTCTTTAGAGAAAGGCCTCAATTTCTGCCTTCGGCATACAAAAACAGCAACAAAGTGATACCTGTTGATACCTGGTCCAGGTGGAAAAGCTATACCCAGCCAGCCCAGCCCCAATTGATTCATGCAGGTGATCGACTGCTCATCTTACTCCTAGTTCCATGTGCAAAGCCTGTACAACAGCTTGGAAACTCACCACCAAGATTGAGGACCTGGGACTTTGCCCTGCCCTGTATCACTGAATCTCCAATTTACTGACAGGCAGTTTGTGCAGACATATCTTATTCTCTCTCACCCCAGAACTAAACCCCTTTACTTCATTCATTCTTTCATTCATTTTCTACCGCTTATCCAAACTACCTTGGGTCACGGGGAGCCTGTGCCTATCTCAGGCGTCATTGGGCATCAAGCAGGATACACCCTGGATGGAGTGCCAACCCATCACAGGGCACACACACACTCTCATTCACTCGCACAATCACACACTACGGACAATTTTCCAGAGATGCCAATCAACCTACCATGCATGTCTTTGGACCGGGGGAGGAAACCGGAGTACCCGGAGGAAACCCCCGAGGCACGGGGAGAACATGCAAACTAAACACACACAAGGTGGAGGTGGGAATCGAACCCCCAACCCTGGAGGTATGAGGCAAACGTGCTAACCACTAAGCCACCATGCCCCCCACCCCTTTACTTAAAAGTTGTAAAGTTACTTTAATCTGAGCCCCATTTTGTACACTTATGACTATATGACCACTTTCAAAAAAGGCTTTTATAAGGATTTTGTAATTAATTTCAAACATTGTTTCATTTAGTAAGACAAAAAAATCTGTATAAGTCTATACTCCAAAAGACAACAGTTTGAGTAAGTTTAAGTATTACTGAGAAATGTTTCTGGCATAGACAAAAAACTGAATTATGTCACATTGCAAATGATTCACATAAGTATAGATAGATAGATAGATAGATAGATAGATAGATAGATAGATAGATAGAATGTAAGTGTTACAGTTTGTGCATAAAATTCTAATTTCAATGCAAGGAAAAATTAAACATCAGATGTAATTTTACTGTAATATTTTTGTAAATTATGTAAATTGTAATTAACAGAGTTACTAACAATTCAGTTTGGATCACATAACCTCACAGTTGAGTTATATTGCCACACATAAACCCCAGTGTATAGAGGCTGAGTGAATGTGGTGTGGACTCTGTGGAGGAGCCTCATGGTGTCAGAGACGCTGTAGAAGGACAGAGTTCCTGCACTGTGATCCACATATACTCCTATTCTGGAGGACGATGGATCTTTGATCACAGTCTTTATGTCACTGTGCCAAAAAGAGACAGAGGAAGAAGAACACTGTAGACTCCAGGACTGACTGTTGCGTCCAAACCCACACTCATTACCCCGTCCCTTCCTGCTGATCTCTTTATATGACACTGAAATGAACACATCTTTACCACTCCACTCCACCTCCCAGTAACAGCGTCCACACACACTCTCCTTACACAACACCTGAGTCCAGGAGTCAAATCTCTCTGGATGATCAGAGTATCGCTGTTTTGTCTCACTGCATGTCACCACTCTGTTCATTTCAGACACATTTAGCTGATGATGTACTGTGTTTGGATCCAGAGTCAAATAACAGAAATCTAAAACAACAAAATATCCAGAGGTTAGATGTTAATCACAGGATTTATAATAAGTGTGTGTGAGACACCTGTCTGGGTTTCTAACCTCCTAATGTTGCTCTCTATGAAATATTATAAATAATATCCAACATCAGTCATCAAATGAAAAATAGATCAGATTTAGATAAACAACACATATGTTTGGATAAAATCATCTGAATTGTATGCCTCTTTTTTCTGTGATTAACTTGTCACTTTTCTGTGATTGTTTAACTTGTGCTACTCACAAGTGTGTGCGTGTGTGTGTGTGTGTGTGTGTGTGTGTGTGTGTGTGTGTGTTTTACACTTACACTGCATAAAATCTTCTCTGCTCTTCAGTTCTGAGGGTAAAATCATCTGAATTGCTGCAGCTGTAGAGACACAGATTTAAAATAAAACAGTTTAAAGCATGAAAAGCATTAGATTCCTTGCTGGTTTCAGAGAGGCCTCAACATCACTATCTCACTGGGCTCACCTTTAGTTCCATTGAATGTCTGTTTGCTACATTTGTGATGTCATGTACAAGGCTGATGCTAATTCTTTGTGATTTTTTGCAGTCTTGTTCCTGCTAACTTCTTATTTCTGTTTGATGAATTGTATGCTTTTCTTTTCTGTGATTGTTTAACTTTAGCTACTCACAAATTTGCTCAGCGTGTTTTTTCAGTTCTGAGAGAAATTTCCCCGTTCCATCAAATGAGACATGTTGATTGACAGTGAAGCTGAGTGAGTCGTCACATCCAGGAGAAACACAGAGAGACGGGAAACTCTACAGAGAGGAAACACATCATAGAGAAGGAGAAAAGTGGACGAGAGGAACGAATGAATCTCAGACTGAATCAGAACAAAGACACACTTGTGATCTCAGACAGGAACATTTCTTGTTGCTGTAATGAGCTTTTAGGAGGAAACTTTGTGAGGAACAGCGCCCTCTGTAGATCAGACAGTGAGTGTTACCTTGAGGAAGTGGATGTCATCATGTGTGTGTGAAAGCTGCTCCAGCTCAGTGATTCTCTCCTTAAGATCAGCAATCTCCTGCTCCAGTTGATTCAGGAGTCGTTCAGCTCGACTCACTTCAGCTTTCTCCTGAGCTCTGATCAGCTCCTTCACCTCTGAGCGCTTTTTCTCCATGGAGCTGATCAGCTCAGTAAAGATCCTCTCACTGTCATCCACTGCTGCCTGTGAACGCATCTATTAGAACACACACACACACACACACACACACACACACACACACACACACACACACACACACACACACATTTAAAGATCATCTCTTTGTCTCACAGTGACTCTATAATGTGTGTTTATGTGAATCCCCCAGTTTTCTCCTCACCTTAATAATGTCCACAGACTGTTTCAGCTCCTGCACCTTCTTCTGCTTCTCCTGGATCCTCTGCTGCGATTTCATCTGCTCCTCCTTTACCAAATAAAACACATTTCATTATTTCTGCATCAGTTAATCAGCATGTCAATAATAACTGCAGCTAAAGAGTTAAATTTACTCATGTTCTGCTGAATTATAGTTTTTTTTTAATAATTATAGAATTGTATTTGAAAATAAAAAAATTCAACTGAATGACAACTGTTAACATTGCTAACATTGATTAACGTCTGTCTACATATTTTTGCTGCACTTTTGCATTGTGGTGTTCTGTTTTTTTTTTTTTTTTTTAATTCACTCACAGACACATTTATTAGATTTTTTCTGTAGATGATCAAATGTTGGAAAGCACATAACTAATTTATTTCTTCTTCCTAGTCACTAGTTTCTATAAATCTGTGTTTCTCACGCTGAGTTTCCATGTGACAGAACTTTGTGCAAATGCAAACATTTCAGGTAAACATTCATATCATCAGATGAACCATTTTCCAGTCATCTGTACCGTCCTGTTTCTATGTTTGAGCTCCTCAAGCAGCGTCGTGTATTGCGTAAACAGTAACACCCATCTCCATAGTACTGCTTCACTGTACAGGCAGTGACATGTCTAAAATATGGCAGGTCCATTCACTGGGTTCCTCATTCCAGTATTAGCAGCATGTCTGACAGTTGTTTTCATTCGATCTCAATCTGTATATGCAAAGGTGAAGCCTTGTCCTCTCAACAGTACATACCAATGAGATAACATCATGCACAACACACCCCCTTAAGACAACTGTTTTTTTTACCAAGCTTGCAGCCCTTCCCACTTGAGCCATTCTCATAATTCATTGCCCTTAGACCTCCATAAACCATGTAAATCATTACTCTTTAATATACTGTGTTTGAATCCAGAGTACATACATTTATGCAATATGTGCAAATAGAAATTATATAGAAACTTTTTAAAACTATTATAAACTAACAAGTAAAAGAAAACAGTTTAAAAATCTAAAAAACTGTCACAGAGCTGTAAAATGCTCTAAGGGGACTGAATTTTAAGCTCCATTGAGCTGGTCTGACCTGTTTAACACTAGTTTAAAAAATAGTATTAGTTTTGTTAAAGAATAATGACGTCAAGTTCTCACCTGTTTTTCAGTTATTTCTGCCTTATTCGAAACCATATCGTGGCTTTTGTGTTCATCCACCGTACACAAGCAACAGATGATGCTTTGATCAGCACCGCAGTAGATCTTGATTTGTTTGTCTTGATGAGAGCAGAATCTTCTCTTGGAGCTCTGCATTGGCTTCGACTAACCTGTGCTTATTTAAGGTAGGAGAATAATAGTAAGGTTTTAGATGAGCTTCACAACAGAAGGCCTGAGACACCAGACACAAATTAACAGCTGTACATTTTCTTCCTGTGCTGAAATCTCAGGAGTTGAAATCAACTTTCAGTTACTGTGTATTTTATAGCCTCACACAAAGAGTGGGTGTGGTTTTAAAAAGTGCAGGCATACAGTAATTTTTTTTCATAAAGTTTTTTTTCATGAGCACATACTTTGATCTACTAAGAAAAAAAACAGACAAATTCGTGTTACGATAGATTCTAACATCATTAAGTAACAAAATCTACTTTAAAAAAAGACCAAAACAGCATTATTGTTATGCAGATGGCAGATCTGGATGCAAATGTAGGTTTACTACATTTTTATTTATCCCAATTTTTCCCAGTTGTTTACACACTAAAATTGGATCTTGAAACCGTGCTCCTAACCCTTTCTGCTCCCCAGACCAGATCTTGAAACAGTGATCTTAACCCTTTCTGTTCCCCTGATCCATTGCAGCCCTACTGCTATTTAGAGTCTCATCATTTTGAGGTTGCTTACTGCTGCTAAGGGTGGCTCCCAATGGACAGCCTGGAGATTGCTGTGGATAATGCCACTTGAAGACCACGTAGATGGCTTTGGATTGCAATTGCCATGATCCTTTTTGTGCTTTAGACAGAACTGAACCTCAACAGAAAATAATTCGTTAAAAGTATAATAAATTTTGAAATGATTCTGGTGCTCATACTCATAAGTTGTTCAAAAACTCCCAGTTACACAATTGCACGTGACTGTATATAATACACACTTTATTTATATTCACATTATATGGAGACATCCCTTTTGAGTCTGGTTCCTCACAAGTTTTCTTCCTCACATCATCGCACGGAGGTTTCCTTAACACAGTTGCCAATGTCTTGCTCATTAGGAATAAATATAAATATTAATTTTAATATATTAGAATTTTTATCTTGAATTATTAAAATCACATGAAGCTGCATGCAACCAAATATTTAAACTCATGCAAACATCAGTGTCAAGCACAACGGTGTTGAGCACATCGGTGTGTTGTTGTTGATCTATTCATACAATGTGTGTGGGTGTGTGTACAGTAGGTGTGTGTGAGTTTGGTGCAAAAGATTCTTGCATTGTGTTTGTGGATTTGTGTTTAGAGTTTTTGGACAATGGACCAAAGATTTAGCAAACATCTTTAAACAATTGGGGAAAACCTGTAAAGAATCAAGCAAACAATCCAATACACAAGCCCAGAACAAACGATCAGCAACTACAGCAAATGGGTGATTGTGAACAGGTGTGTGTACTTACAAATCCAGTTAACTCTGAACGTGTGATTTATTCACGTGGCACACATTGTAGTCCACTTGAGGTGACAACTCATTGGCATAATGACAAAGCCAGATCTAATCCTAAGGCTCACTTACGGGAGCACCACTCCTCTCTGCTTCATGTCTCAACCATGTTTGTTCTACTCATTGAAGCCCCTACTGAGAAACCTGAAAGATCTCTTGGTAAAAAAGACTCTACTTTAAGGCATGTGAAATTAGTCAGGCCTTTAGGGGTTACAGCAGCTCAGGTTAGGTGTATACCGTGAGCCAGGCAAGCATAGGTTCTTCATATAGGAGCTAATGATATACGCCTTCATCAGCGGTTACTAAAAGTAAAATTGTAGAGGTGTGTAAATAGTGAGGGCGATGTCTCAGTCTGTAATGCAATTCAACTGCTGGATTTCCAGGTATTGCTCTGAGAACAATTGGGTTTTTATAGACATTTGGAGTAGTTTTGAGGACAAGGCCGGCCTGTTAGGGCAGGATGGCATCCATCCTGCTCTGGAAGGTGCTGCTTTCATTTCTAGCATAGCACATAGACGTTAATTTGTTTTAATTTGTGATAATCCAGAGCCAATGCCAGGTTTTAGACTGACCTTCAGCTAGCTGCAATGAATTGTCACCTAGTTTTCACAATATAGAGACTGTGTCTGTTTCCAGAAGTAAGCAAAAATGTAGAAACTTTCAGTGTGTTTTAGTAACCTGTTTAGCAAAAAATCTGATTACAGTAAGCCTGTGTTAGTCTGTAGACAGTAATATTAGACTGTAATATTAGATCTCATACATCTAAAGCACTTACTGTCAACAAACTTATTATCAATCAGGAGTTTCATGTACTATCTTTAACAGAAACATGGATTAAACCAAATTATGATGCATTAAATGAAGCTTGTCTGCCCGGTTACAGTTGTATACATCAGCCACGCCTAAAAGGCAGGGGAGGAGGTGTTGCAGTTATTTATGATGGTAATCAAGGCATAAAACAAAAATATATACATAGTTTGTATATATGTTATTTGTACTAACAACATAAAGCCACAAAAAAGTATTTTAGAATTATTTCTACAGATCCCCAGGGCTATATTCTGAATTCCTCTGTGATTTTTTGTAATTAATTTAAACCTAAAGCATTAGTTGTTAAAGATTTTTACTTTTAATTAACTGATATTATTTTTTTTTACATCCAGATAACCCTCTGAGAACAGCAGTCATGTCTATCTTAGATTCAGTAAGGCAAATCAGAACGTAATAGGAATAAAATTCGGATTAAATATAGAAAACATATTTATATTTACACATACAAACATGCATGGGTGCTACAGCATGGAGGATTATAAATAGTCTCCAAGAGTTATCATTTATGACTGTATCACTGTATCTGACCAATGGCCCATCAGGTCATTTAGGGGGTGTGGATAAAACCGCTGCCTCTGCCTTGGTGCCCTGCATTGAACTGACATCCTGTCTGGGGTGTGTGTTCCCCTTCTCACGCCAAGTGCTGGACTTCAGATCCAGCTCCAGGGCAAAGAGTTGCTCCTAGTGACGTAATTCTAAGAAAATTCTTAGAAATGTGGGCGTGTCCTCTTATGATTAAAGAGCAGATCCTAGTAAGGGTTAGGGTTACATTAACATTACATTTATTGCATTTGTATACAGACGTTAGTGTATCTCTAATATGATCGGTCACAAATGTAAACCCTACACGATATAGCCTCAAATAACACAGAGACAAAATTAAGGCTTATAATAGACCAGATTTTAAAACCAATTCATTTTATTGGACAATAAATCACAAGTCTTTAAAAGAATGTCATACCTAGTAACGGGTTTATCGCCGCCTCCTCTCTAGTTGTTCTGTTTTCCTTGCTCAGAGTTGCACTGAGATTGGTCCTGAATCACTCTTAAGATAAGAGTTCAACTTTAGATTAGTTTAGTTCTAGAATTTTTAAGCTAAGTTAGGAGCTCTCTCAGAGCATTTTTAAAATCTTTATGAATATGGGTCCTGATGTTTTGTGTAATGTCTACAAAGTATGGCAAAGAACGAACATTACACTTAGGTTCTGTAGATAGGAGGAAATAACATTGGTAATATTGGAATTTCCATAAAGAAAAGTAAAATATGTATAAAAGTAAACAATATACTATGGTTTATTGAAGTCACAGTAAACAGTACCATAAAATCAGGCCAAAGAGTACCAATGCTGAACTTTAGTCTAATTTAGCTAAATTAAATATATAAGGAATGTCAGAAATAACAATGGCTCGATGGTAACCGAATTAGAAACTTTATAAATGTTATTTATAAAATTGGCTGAATGTTTACAGCAGACTGGGCAATAGAGCATAATTAAGCATTGAAGCCTGAGATGGTGATTCCTATCATCCCTGCTGTTCAGTATTTCTAATTAAACAGAGCCAAATTCATTCATCCAGGCCTCATATTTTTTCAGGTCGGCAGCAGAAACGGACTTGGAGATCTTTTTAAGAGCGATTTCAAAGTCCTCCATAGTGACAGGCATCTGCAGCTCTTCTTTAGATAGCGCTCGGATCTCCTCTGGGCTCAAGCCTTGAATCCTCCGACGCATTGCCATCATGGCTGCATCTCTGAGTACACAAACATATACTGTTAATTGTTTTGTTAAATATGATAATTCAGGAAATTCAGGTTGTTAGATGAACATACCTTATACCTACATTCACTCTGTCGTTTTATCTTAAGTTCACCTTGGAAATATGTAGACTATACAGCAAAATGTATATGGACACCTGATCACATCTATATCTGATTTTTTTAACATATCAGCACAGATTTATTCCTCTTTGCTGTTATAATACGCTCCACACTTCTAGGAAGACTTTCTACTAGATCTTGGACAAAACATCAGAGATACATGTTTTCTCTGGCTTTAACTGGATGGACTGCGAAATAGAAGAACTTTAGTTTTATATCAAACTCTAATGCCCCTTTACCACCGAGGCAGTTTGAGTGCTGGTTCGGAGCCTAATTTAGAACCAGGCACTGAACCAGGAAAAGTGGTTCTTAAGTAGCACCAAAACGTTGCTGGTCTAGACTTAAGAACTGCTTGTGTCGGGGCTGTGGGCGGGGCTGTGGGCGGGGCTACTGTTAGTGCATTTGATAATATACCTTAAGTATACTAATGTTTAATACACTTTTACTTTACTGCAATATGATCAATTATCAGCACATATGATAGTAGGTAGCTACATGATAAGGCTAACCTTTTTCTGTGTTAATGATAAAATAACGTTATGTACTTTCTCGATTACAACCTCCGTTTATACAGATTACATGGAGCTGCACGTACACGTTGGATTCGCCGCGTTTGGATGCTAATTATGGTTCGCAAAGCCATGAGCATTAACAGTAAAGCAACATCCGCCATTGTTGATGTTGTGTTTGTGTTTGCCGCTGCTGGGCTAAAGTTGCTCTGTAACGTGACACGTATACAGTGACGTCAGACTCGGCTCTGTGATGCTCTCTAACTGATGGAAAAGCAAACCGGTTCTTAGAAGGTTCGCCAGTGGAACCAACTTTGAACAAGCACCAGCACTAGCTCTGAACCAGCATTGGAAAAGGGGTATAAGAGCTTTTTTGCTTTTCCTGTTTGCCTAGGAGATGAACACGTTTCAAGCAAGCTTTGCAAACTATTCATCAATCACCATCTACTCGATCTACCATGTAACGTTATACTAACCTGTATACCAACTGTATGCCTTTATTATGATGTTGTACCTGCAAATGTTGGTGATGTCTGCACCAGAGTAGTCCTCCGTCTTCTCAGCAATGGTGGGTAAGTCAACATCAGGAGACAATTCCACCTCCCTCAGGCTAATCCTGAGCAGATCCACTCGCCCTTTTACTGAAGAGAGCAGTTACATGTAATAAGTATAAAATATTAGCTGCAGTTTGGATGAACTTGTTCTATGAGTAAGAGAATAGAGCACAAGAAATAATTTGGATTGTACCAGTGGGCAGTGGAATATAGATCCTCTTTTCCAGCCTTCTCCTCAGGGCTTCGTCTATGTCCCAGGGAAAGTTTGTTGCAGCCAGAACCATCACCATTTTAGAGGGGTCATCATTTTCTGTTGCACCTCCTACACCTGCACAATGAATTTAAGGTTATATTCAAAAAACTAAAACCTGAACCTCAAGCTGCTGATGTGCTCATCCATCTTACCATCCATCTGCACCAGAAGCTCAGATTTTACTCTGCGGCTTGCTTCGTGTTCATCTGATGTTCCACGTCTCCCGCAAATCGAGTCGATTTCATCGATGAATATAGTGGTCGGGGCATAAAATCGAGCCTGTTGAAAAGAAGTGTTTGTTTGTTTGTAGAGAAGCTACAAGAGACCCCCGAGCCAATTAAGTTGATCATTAAGTTTTTAGACATTGGCTCACATTTTAAGTAGCATTTTAAACTAAAATGAAATGAAAAAGCCTGATTTGCCTTGAGATTCTCTAAAATTCAGAAAAGTTTTACTAACTTATGGTCAGTAATATTGTAGGGCTTCATTACCATTTCGAAGAGCAGCCGAACAAGTTTCTCTGACTCTCCCCGGTACTTGGAGGTAAGTGTGGAGGATGAGACATTAAAGAAAGTAGTACCACACTCGGTAGCTACAGCTTTAGCCAACATGGTCTTGCCTGTACCTGGAGGTCCAACCATCAGTACACCCTGGCACATTGTACAGAAAAACAATGACAAACTGGACAAACATACTGGGGCAATTATTATAGAGACATACATTGGTTATAAAAGAACACCAAGTGTAAACTAATGAGGGAATACCACCAAGTGGATTTCACCCAATATCTATGTGTTTAATGCCACCGAATCATAAAACCTTTGCCGCAACCTGGTCACGTTAATCTTACGATTTATTACCTGCATTAAGTATTTGAGTAGGTGTGTGACATGCAAAACATAGCACATATCTGTGCTAACATATTCACCTTCCATGGGCGCCGTATGCCTTTGAAGAAATCTGGCATCCACATTGGCAAAACCACGGCTTCCCGTAGCAGTTTCTTGGCTTCCTCCAGGTCTGCTATATCATTCCTATATGAATCAAGCATCAACAGTCTGTATGACTAACAGTCCAATATGGCATTTTTTTTTTATCATTGCAGTGATTGACAGCTGTAACAAATTGTACAGGAATCTAATTTTGAAATTCACAGAGAAGAAAAAAAAAAAACAACAGATTGTTGAATACAGTGTTGCACAGTATTATTGCACATTTTTCCTATTTCGTTCTCTGACCAAAACATACCATTGATCTCGGATGTGCATGCTTTATTACCAGAAGACAAAACATTTACTCCTGTGTTTATGAACATGTCCATGTTAATGAATGAATATCTTTGTGTGATGGTTAATATGAAGCTCATATGAAAGTAGACACTCTGTATTTCTGTTCTTCTCTACAAGGGGTTAATAAATTCACAGAAAAACGGTGAGTTTTTTCTACACAAACGTTTGTATCTTCAGAGTAAATGTTGATATCAAACCCATTTCTGCTCTCTGAGATGCACCATGTGCTTGCTCAGATTTTATCTACAACACTAAAATTCAGTGTAAGATTGCCCGCATCTCACACTGAAAGAACAACAGAGTCCTGACTCATTTTAGATCAGACTCATAGACACAACATTCGGTTCTTTATTCTGGAATGAAAAAGTCCTATAAGTCTATTTCCATTCCGTGAAATGCCAATGAACTGGTAAAAAAAAAATTAGACATGCAATTTTTGTTGTCTGTTAATGTGCATGATCTGTATCATCCAGGATTTAGGTTTTCTGTTTTCATATAGAAATAATTCCTAACAAAAGCAATTCCTAATTTCTATGACCACAAGGACTTATACAGTAGGAACTTTAGTAAAGTTTGCTTATTAATAGTTTTATAGTTGTCCAAAAGAGGTTCCTTTTTTACCAGTGGATATTAGGATTTCTTGACACGATGTCTCTCTCCAAATTGTTAACCAAGTCACTGTCATAACCTGCATCATCAAATTTCTTTAACTCTCCTTCTGCTGCCCCCTCCTGGACATTCTTACCCTGAAAGGGACAAAAACAACATGGTCAGAATTAATACAGTCTACAGACATACAGTAGAGTAAAGCTAAGATTATGTCTTGATAAAGTTTACCTATAATTCTAAAATTCTATATAAGTCTATAATTTAAGCAAGGTTTTGGGACAGTTTGAGTCACTTCAGAGAGATTCATTCATTCATTCACTCATCTTCTACCGCTTATCCGAACTACCTCGGGTCACGGGGAGCCTGTGCCTATCTCAGGCGTCATCGGGCATCAAGGCAGGATACACCCTGGACGGAGTGCCAACCCATCGCAGGACACACACAATTCTGGACAATATTCCAGAGATGCCAATCAACCTACCATGCATGTCTTTGGACCGGGGGAGGAAACCGGAGTACCCGGAGGAAACCCCTGAGGCACGGGGAGAACATGCAAACTCCACACACACAAGGTGGAGGCGGGATTCGAACCCTGACCCTGGAGGTGTGAGGCGAACGTGCCAACCACTAAGCCACCGTGCCCCTCCACTTCAGAGAGTTGATGCATTTAAATTCAGTACACAGCCTTACAAAGATTTCCTATAATTCCTTATAATTCATTTTATCTTCCATGACACATTTACATCTGGCCATTCTGACCTGAAATTGCTGTTAAATATAATACTTTTTTTGCTAACCTTCTCTTCATTAACTCTAGGAATGCGGCCAGCGGGTCGATCTGATTTCGAACTTGGTTGGCATTTTCCTGCAGCGCCTCGGACAGGACAGTCTTTACGCTGGGCCTTCGCACCAGTGTTTGGCCTTTTCACTTGAACAGGTATCCTGGGATTCAGAAACCAAATGACAAGCAGATATATGGATGATATAACAGATAAAACTGTCACAGGGCCACAATAAATGTTCCTTAGCATTGCTTAAGTTTAATGTCATTCTAGCCACCTACAAATGTACAGTAGGATAAAAAAAAATCCTTTTTGTCATATCTGCAATATATTATAGAGAAGTAAATAAATTACCAATCAACAATCAATTTAATATGTGTCTAATGCAATTGCACTGTTTTAACACCAGAGGTCCCAGTCTGTGCAGCCCATACAGTTAGCATACCCATACATACAGAGAGAGAGAGAGAGAGAGAGAGAGAGAGAGAGAGAGAGAGAGAGAGAGAGAGAGCAGACTGGTCATATGATCTCATTCTTTCATGGAGGATATGTCAAGTTCAATCTCCAGTTAAAATAACTCAGGTGCTGCTACAGAGCTCGTCATGATCATCTTCAGCAGGTCACAGACTTTGTTAATTTAATACCATTTGCCAGGATTAATAAATGCATTAATTTCTTTATTTTTAAAGAAGGGTGAACTGTTATGCATTTTGTTTTACCATATTAAAACATTACTTATATAAATTATTGTTTATGATTCTGAAGTACAAATTGAGTCTTTTCAGTCAGCATTTTTCTTCATTCCATTGAATCATGAACAGAGTGTGTCCTTACACCCCTAATAAATTGTGTACATCACATTTCTATCATGCTTTTTATACTGGGCATCAGATCCTTCAGCTTGTTATAGCTGGTTTGATCCGACTGATATACCTGCCTAAGATAAAGACACTTGAGCAGCTGGACGTAGTCAAAGTTACTGTAGTTCAGTACAATAATCCTGATCAGTACCTGTGCTCAACAGGGGTGGGGGGTGGCCACACTGCAGGGTCCGATATGTAGTCCTCTGGTCGATTACTGAGAACATCAACTGGTTTTTCCATCTTGAAACTCTCCAGAGTGTTTACAATGCTTTTGACCTGTTCATATTCCTCCACCAGCTCCTGTCTAACCTGAATCCAAACATGTAACATAGTGGCACATGAGATCGGTAAACAGTGCTTGTAAGACATATATATATATATATATATATATATATATATATATATATATATATATATATATATATATATATATATATACAGATAATATATAAACTGAATGTAAAACCGATATGAAGTGTCAATGTACACTGGTGGCAATTCTACAAGCCTTTGGGGCTGTTATCTTTGGATATCCCCTCAATCTGTGCATCAGTCAAAATCTGCCCAGTTGGGGTGTATTCTGGTGATTGTGAAGTTGAAGAGACCACTCCTGTTTTATCATAGGGTGAGGCCAATCAGTCACAATAACACAATACCACAACATATAATATCCATACACCCATCCATCCATCCATCCATCCATCCATCCATATTCTGTACTGCTTTTTCTATGAAGCCTTGTGAGGAGCCTGGACTCTTTCCTAGTGGACTCAAGGCACAAAATGGGGAACAAACTAGACACACTAGACACCCAACCCATCAAACAAACACACACCACAGAAAATTAAGGAATCAAACCCAACCCCAGAGGTGTGAGTCACACGTGATAACCACCAAGTCATCGTGCTTCCCAAAGCATCATATATAATAGATCATATATATTAATGGACAACTGGTGGCACTGTTGTACTTTGTAGGACATTTTGCTTTCTTGACAGTGACAATGATGACAGCCACTGGACAATAGAGCTCACTGAATGATGTGTGTGTGTGTGTGCGTGTGTGTGTGTTTGTGTGTCTTACTTGCTGCCATTTGAACTTTAGTGCAGGATCTTTAAGAGACTGACAGTGCTTTTGGATCTGTTGTAGAACACCCTGGTAGTACACCATCGAAGAGTCATAGTTCCCGAGCAGTGCATATTCCCTTCCCTTTTTCGTATTATCACAAATCTCGGCCAAATTCATCCTGAAAAAATATCTCAGTTAGTACTTGACATAAAAACCTGATTTAAGATTGCTTGACCGAACATAAGATAAGATAAGATAAGATAAGATAAGATAAGATAAGATAAGATGTACCTTTTGTCCCACAGTGGAAAATTTCTATGTTAGAGCAGCATAGAAAAAAATGTGCAAATATAGAGTAGAAACATAGAAACATATACAGTACAGTACATTGTATAAATACAAAAGAAAAGAAGCAAGCAATTCGGTAGTTACACTTTCGAACAAATTGCACTAGGTAATATTGCACAGTTTAAAAAATGGTTTTATTGCACAGTTGCTATTGCACAAAAATGTAAGTTACTGTTATGGCACAGTTTAAAAAACAGTAACAACAGGGTGCATTATAGCGACTGGTCTGTGAGTGAAGGAGCTGCTTAAAGATGAAACTGTTTTGTACAAGAGGTGAGAGTCATTCTTCATCAATGATGGCAGCTACCATCTTACTTTCTCCCACCTCCTGTTCAGTGTCCAGGGGAATCCCCAGGACTGAGAAAAGTATGTAGAAAATATTTAAACTATTTGAAAAAAATATGTTGAAATGTAGAAACATACATTCAATATTATTATTATTGTTATTATTATTATTATTATCATTATTATTATTATTATTATTATTATTATTATTGTTGTTGTTGTTGTTATTGTTGGTGTTATTATTAGTAGTAGTAATGTTGTTATTATTATTATTATTATTATTATTATTATTATTATTGGTGTTGTTGGTGTTTGTGTTATTATTATGATTATGAATAGTTATTGATATTATTATTATTATTATTATTATTATTATTATTATTATTATAAGCTGATATGCATGCCATCAGGTATTTATACTAGTGACAACAGATAAAGATAAACTCCCAACTTTCCTATCATTACTCTGTCTCCTGGAGCTGATGTGAAATACAGTGTCACTAGTGTTTGTTACTAACATCACTTCCCATCTGAAGCACCAGACCAGGCCTTAGACCAGGGATTAATACAGCATTAATACCGAGTTCACAAACAAAATAACGACTATTAAACAATCGTGTAAATTTCTGAACATAAAACGCGTTACAATGCATCTCTGAGCTCGAATGAACAATGTTATTACCTTGATGTGAACTATTGTGCGGCTCACAGCTCGCGCAGCTCTGACGTTACCATGGAGACACGTGAAACAAGCGACAGATTAGTGACGCAGAACCGATAATATGGACGGCCAATGGGATTTCTTTACACGTCAGTCAGTACGACGTGATGTAAAACATTCTGATATTAGTGACACCTGATGCTGAGAATCATAAAATATTAGGTTTGACACATTTTATTTCTTTTTATTTCCTGTAGATTTTGGGTTTCCGGTTGTTGTGCCAAAATTTTCAACCACTTCCGCTTCATAAATGATTCTGTTTCCGGCTCGTTTTATGTACAATGTTTATGCTATAATGTTTTTATACAGAGACAACAAGATGAGATTTACAAAAAAACAAAACAAAACAAAAAAAAACTACACATATGTAAAAAATTAAAAAATAAATTGAAAAATAAATAAATTGTATGTAGAGTTGTGCTATAGATGTGAGAATAGAATAGAATGAGATGCAGGATGTATAAGGATGGAGGTGGTAATAATCAACTGTAAGGTTACTGCACACTGTTATTGTGTAATGGGGAACATTTAACTGTTCATCAGGTAGATTTTCTGGGGGAAGAAACTGTTCTTGTGTCTGATTGTGCTGGTATTTGGGGCTCTGTGTCGATGGTAAAGGTTTAAAAAGCTGATGACTTGGATTTGAGGGATCCAGAGTGATTTTCTGAGATCTTTTCCTCACTCTAGATCTCTACAGTTCATGTTGGGTGGGTAGAGGTTTGTAGAGCACCAATAATAATATGATTTTCTTCAAATTCAAGTTTATTTGTATAGCGCTTTTAACAACTGACATTGTCTCAAAGCAGCTTTACAGAATATAAACATAAAACAAAAGGTTATTATAAAGAATAATATAAAGATTTAATATAATACACAAATTCATGATTATTTCACCAATGTCATATCCAGTCCAAGATATAGGGTTTTTGAAAAGATGTAACATCCATTAATTTGACTTCAAGCTCTTTATGTCCTTTCAGCCTATTGTGAAGCCTTGCACCAGTCTCAGGTATCACATCTCCCAGACCCTGAAGGTCTCCTCCACAAAACAGAGGCCTCCCACACTCCATATGACACTGTTACTGGCTGGTAGAGCAAGTTTGCATTTATCTTGGAGTTGGCACTTCTGTATAGTGTGCCTCTTACCTTGCCTTCTCACCTAGTAAATTCTGTGCTTTTTCTTTTAGGCTTTCTTGCTTAACTTGTGGTGTTCCCCATCTGAGAGTGGTTAAAGAATTCATTTGTTGCTCTACTGCACTTTATTAATTTTTTTTTAACTATTAATAAATCTGTTAGTACAAACTACCAAGGTTTACATTTCAGAAGAGAACACACAGTTACACCCAGCTACACACACAAACATACAAAACTTGGGTCCAATGTACACTTAAATGTTTAACCCTTTCTTGCCTACAATTTGGTGTTAAATCAGAATTCATAGAAATCATAGAACTAATTAAATTAATAAGTATAAATTACAAACAAAATTTCTAGAAAGTGATATGTAAAGGAATGATGGCACCAAGTTCTTACTTGTTTTTTATTTCTTTCAGCTTCAGCTACAACCTTGTTGTGGCCTTTGTGTTGATCCATCATACACAAGTGACAGATGAAGCTTTAGTCAGTACGACAGTAGATCTCCATCAGTTTGTCATGTTCAGAGCAGATCTTCCCTTGAAGCTCTGCACAGGCTTCAACTAACTTGTGCTTCTTAAAGGCAGGAGACTGATAGTGAGGTTTAAGATGATCTTCACAATAGGAGGCCTGACAAACCAGACAGGACATGACAGATTTGTGTTTTCTCCCAGTGCAGAAATCACACTCCACATCTCCAGGTCCAGCGTAACAGTGAGCAGGAGAAGCAGCTTGGAGTTCAGTCTTCTTCATTTCCTCCACTACTTCAGCCAGCATGTTGTTCCTGGATAGAATAGGCCTTGGAGTGAAAGTTTTTCTACACTGGGGGCAGCTGTATACGCTCCTCTGATCTTCCTTATCCCAGAAGCCATTAATACACGTCTTACAGAAATTGTGCCCACACTGAGTACTTACGGGATCATTCGGGTGATCCAGACACAATGGACAAATAAACGTATCGTGATCTACTAAAATACTGGCCTTTGCCATTTTCTTACACTGAGAGAGAAAGTGCCACTCTGAGTGACTCATATCGTGTTATAGCGTGGCTGAGACTGGGTGTGGCTTTAAAGAGAGAGACTTTCTCCTCTTTTTTGGGGGGTTTACAAAAATAAAATAATTGGCAAAAATTACCCTTACTGTTAGCAATGAATCATAAAATGAATATACACATATTAAGTTTGAATTAAAAATAAAATCCTGTTTTCTTTCAAGTGTGTTTGTAATAGATCAGACCACCACCACTCACTATCTCTCACATTTTCTACCGCTTATCCGAACTACCTTGGGTCACGGGGAGCCTGTGCCTATCTCAGGCTTCGTCGGGCATAAAGGCAGGATACACCCTGGATGGAGTGCCAACCCATTGGAGGGCACACACACGCTCTCATTCACTCATGCAATCACACACTACGGACAATTTTCCAGAGATGCCAATCAACCTACCATGCATGTCTTTGGACTGGGGGAGGAAACTGGAGTACCCGGAGGAAACCCCCGAGGCACGGGGAGAACATGCAAACTCCACACACACAAGGCGGAGGCGGGAATCGAACCCCCAACCCTGGAGGTGTGAGGCAAACGTGCTAACCACTAAGCCACCTTGTCCCCCAGACCACCAGAGCACCCAGCCAAACCATCACTCATGTTGGAGGTAAAGAAATGTATACTCTAGGCCAGCTGAAAAAAGGGTTCCATAATTTAAATTTTCCCATAGAGTCTAATCTTTTCCAGTTTTACAAAACAATTATCTCTAATCTATTGGGAAAGAGAGGAGGTGTTGATTTCCAGTTAGTCTGTAATAGTCTTATTAGCAAGTAGGATAGGCCAGGGCATCCATTTTAAGTGTAGAAGTTCAGTACGGGAAAAACCTCAAATATTGCAGTAAGAGCATTTAGTTATTTTCCCCCCAGTTAATTTTGTTATGGTATCCAAGACTCCTGTCCACAAGTTATACAAGGATGGACAAAGACAAAACATGTATAAGAGGTGCAAAACTCAGACAAAGTCTCCTCCACTATTTTCTGCCACAGATATTCCACCTAATGTGCTATCATGAAATTTTAGAAGTCAGTAAGTACTGAACTGCTGATCATCCCAGGTAATTCATGCCCAGGTCACGATTTTGCAATGTCCCTGCATAACGATCTGATCTCCCCCTCAGTCACAGCTTGGTGTAATCAAGGACAATCAACTGTCCTTTTCCTTGCATGTTGGCAATGTGACATGCTCATGTCAGTTCCTTCTCTACAACATTAGAAGAATTTGGCCATCTTTGTCCACACAGGCTGCTCAGGTACAGGATCTGAAACTCTGTTTGATCTGTGTCGTGGAAGTTTTGAGCTTTGAGAGAATTAAAGTATATTAAAGAATAAAATATCACACTGGTAGGCACGGGCAAGAGTAAAAAACATTTGACGGTTTTATTGGGTTCAGCTGTGCAGCAGGACAGAGTAATGGAAAAAGTAACTTGGAATAGTGCTGCGAGTGCAAGTGTGTGCATGGTTTTTTGGTAAAGTATTTTGCATCTTTACATTGGAATAGAGTAAGTGTGAGAAAGTAAAAAGACTAATGATGTTGCACATAAACAGAATTTTCCAAAATGTTAGGTGATGATCAGTTGTAGCTGGAAGTGTGACCTTAAGTGCTCTAGTGTTTGGAGGGGAGAGAGACCAAGGGAATCTGCTTCAGCCGATAAGGCGTTTTGAAGTGGTTACATCTGGTTATAAGTTGGAGACCAGTTTGTAACGGGATTAAACCTCGTTAATCTCGAAATGTCCTTCATGGTTGAAATGGGAAGTTGGTAGCACAAAGCACTAAGGAGGAAAATCACTCATGCACTAAAGCTTAGACTGGGAATCAGGATAATTGAGTGTAAACACGATGAATATGCTGTGACACCTATCTAGAGAACAAATCAGTGTGAGCATAGAGTTTCATGGTTGAACTACACATTTCCAAATCTCTCTACTTCTGTGTCTTCTTGATGAAGCACTGATGTCAATGGCACAGGCAATGTCTCACCAGCTAGTAGGTGTGGCATAGACTAATAATATAACTATACAAGCATTTCTATGCACACAGTTTGCCTTCATACATTTTGCATTTCCCAATTCCTTACCTTGAATCATGAACATCAGAGGTTGTCTGTGGCACAGTGGGGATCCAGCCGAATGCTCTAACGGTCATGTGGCATTGGTCCTGGAAATGTCCAGGTTTCCCCACAATGCCTGAAGGAACTGGAACTGGTATAAGGGGAACATGATCCAGGTGGCTCAAACTTACAGCTGCTGGGATACAAGCAAATCTTCCTCCATTATTAGTGGCAGCAAGTTGACTGATCACTGTGAATCTGGTGAGCCCCATGCCTCCCCAGATTGCTCAAGGAGGCATGCAAGCCTCTGGGTGTGGCTTGGTTATGGCGGCTGCTGCTGGACTGACTTGCCCAGGCTCCAAAGAATCTGCTGGTTCTTTGGGACAACTCAAATGTCTACATAACTCTAAATAACATTTTTGTGATGTATAAATGAAACCAAGACACATCACATATAACATGTCAGAACTTTTCCTACCTTTAATGTAAAAAATAAATAAAATATACAAGACAGTTGTTGCATAATTGCATAAATGGTTCAGAATCAGCCAATCACTCTCAAACATATATTAAGTAGTGTTTTATATACACATTCCATAAATTAAAGTGACCATGATTAACTCCAAATATCCTCTAAAACCTGTAAGATTTTCCCAATTGTATCCTCCAGGAAAAGCCATGGTCCACAAGTAAGGGATATATTTTATTAAAAATCTATATAATAATAGCAATAATATTTCAGAACAATATTAAATCTGATACACACTTTTTTATTATCATATTTATTTTGGATCACATAACCTTGTAGGTGAATTAAAACTAAATAAATAGAAGCCAGCGTATAGCGGCTGAGTGAATGTGGTGTGGACTCTGTGGAGGAGCCTCATGGTGTCAGAGACGTTGTAGAAGGACAGAGTTCCTGCACTGTGATCCACATACACTCCTATTCTGGAGGTCACTGGACCTTGGAGGTCAGTCTCAATGTTGTTGTGCATGAAAAAGACAGAGGAAGAAGAACAGCGCAGACTCCAAGACTGATTGTTGCGTCCAAACCCACACTGATGACCATCTCCTTTTCTGCTGATCTCTTTATATGAGACTGATATGAACAGAACACCGCTCCTCTCCACCTCCCAGTAACAGCGTCCACACACACTCTCCTTACACAACACCTGAGTTCAGTAGTCAAATCTCTCTGGATGATCAGAGTATCGCTGTCGTGTCTCACTCCATGTCACCACTCTGTTCTTCTCAGACAGAATTAGCTGACGATGTGCTGTGTTTGGATCCAGAGTCAGATAACGGAAATCTACAGTAATAAAATATCCACATGTTAGATGTTAATCACAGGATTTATAATAAGTGTGTGTGAGACACCTGTCTGTGTTTGTCTTCCTAATGCTGCTCTCTTTTAAAAAAATTTTAATATTTTATTTTAAATATTACCCACCATCATTCAGGAGGTAAAGATGGTTCAGATAAACAATACACATATTTTGTGTGTGTGTTTTACACTTACACTGCAAAAAATCTTCTCTGCTCTTTAGTTCTGAGGGTAAAATCATCTGGATTGTTGCAGCTGTAGAAACACAGACAAAATGATATGGAAACAGTTTCAACCATGAATAGGAAAAATTGGATTCCTCACTGATGTCAGAGAGAGATGTCAACAATATCTATGTGTATATACAGTCAAGCCTGAAAACATTTCATCCCTCTGGTAAATTCTGACTTAAAGTTACTTTTATTCAACCAGTAAGTTTTTTCTTGATTAGAAATGACACAGGCGTCTCCCAGAAGATAATAAGATGATGTACAAGAGGCATCATTGTGGAAAAAATTATTACTCATCTTTTATTTACATTTAAACAAAAAGTGGCATGTCCAAAATTATTCATACCCTTTGCAAACTGTCACAGTCTATGGGAAAATTCATATCTATACCATTCCAAACAGTCCAAGCTGTTCCAAAGCATCCTAATTACCATGATTCATTGGGAACAGCTGTTTTAACCAACTCAACAGGTGAAAAACAGAAGCTCTCTGCTGTTGGTTTGTGGACAGTCATGGCTAAAACAAAGGAGCTCACTGAGGACCGGCGGCTGTGCATTGTGGCTGCTCACAAGTCAGGAAAGGGCTATAAGACCTTGTCTAAATGTTTTGAAGTTTCAGTGGCTACAGTGCAAAGTATTATTAAAAAATTCAAGACGTTCCGCACTGTGAAAAATCTCAGAGGACATGGTCGGAAGCCAAAAGTGATACCTGCGCTGGCCAGGAGGATAGTGAGAGATGTAAAAAAGAATCCAAGGATTCCAAGGGTCCTGACCTGATGCATCTGGGCTCTGCTGGTGGCAACATCTCAAGGCAGACAGTCCAACAGACACCGCACACCGCTGGGTTCAACGGCGCAGACCAAGGAGGACATCACTTCTCCAGATAAGGCACACAAAAGCCCACTTGGCCTTTGCAAATGCTCATCTGGACAAAGAAGAAGGCCTCTGGTCTTCTGTTTTATGGTCAGATGAAACAAAAATTTAATTGTCTGGCCACAATGATATAGCTTTCATTTGGCGTAAAAAAGGAGAACTAAACTAAAGAGCTAAAGATCAGGGTGATGGCAAGGAGACCCTCCAACCTGAAAGAGTTGGAGCTCATCGCTAAAGATGAATGGGCAAAAATACCAGTGGAGACATGCAAAAAGCTGGTCAGAAATTATAGCAAGCGTTTGATTGCTGTAATAGCCAATAAAGGCTTTTCTATTGACTATTGAGAAGGGTATGAATAATTTTGGACGTACTGTACCACTTTTTGTTCAAATCTAAGTAAAAGATGAGTAATAATTTTTTCTACAATGATGCCTCTTGTACATCGTCATTTTATCTTCTGGGAGACGCCTGTGTCATTTCTAATCAAGAAAAAATTTGCTTGTTGAATAAAAGTAACTTTAAGTCAGAAATTGCCAGGGGTATGAATAATTTTGGGCTTGACTGTAAATATCCATGTTTAACTTCTTTGTTGATGAAGCTGGACACATATGTAAAATTAGCATGACGTTTATTCAGGGAAAACCAGTAGTTGTATGTAATTATTGTTTTGTTCATGTAACAAGCAGATATAAAAATGATAACATATAACAAATATTCTATACACAGCCAAAGATCAATGTTGAAATCTGCAAAACAAGCACAGGGAGATGACAGGCTCTGGAGAGGATCTGGAGAACTGTCATATTTTCAGATGTCTTTGGTTCCAGTTAAACTGCTCACAAGCACTGCTGCCTTATTTCTATCTGTTAATTGTGGAGGATTAAGCATAGAATTGGCATTGATCACTGTACATAAGGTGCAAATACCTTTTCATTTTATGTAAATTATGCTTGCTTCTTTTTCTTTTAATTTGAATTTTATGGCTCTCTTTACTGTAATGGATTAAAAAATATGTGCTTGTTCACCTTCTAGACAGACGTTTTTGACTTTCTTCTCACAGATTTGCTCAACTTGTTTTTTTCAGATCTGAGAGAGATTTCCTCACTCCATCAAATGAGAGATGTTGATTGACAGTGAAGCTGGGTGAGTCGTCACATCCAGGAGAAACACAGAGAGACGGGAAACTCTACAGAGAGGAAACATCATAGAGAAGGAGAAAAGTGGACGAGAGGAACGAATGAATCTCAGACTGAATCATAACAAAGACACACTTGTGATCTCAGACAGGAACATTTCTTGTTGCTGTAATGAGCTTTTAGGAGGAAACTTTGTGAGGAACAGCGTCCTCTGTAGATCGGACAGTGAGTGTTACCTGGAGGAAGTGAATGTCATCGTGTGTGTGTGAAAGCTGCTCCAGCTCAGTGATTCTTCTCTGAAGATCAGCAATCTCCTGCTCCAGTTGATTCAGGTGTCGTTCCGCTCGACTCAGGTCAGATTTCTCCTGAGCTCTGATCAGCTCCATCACCTCTAAGCGCTTTTTCTCCATAGAGCTGATCAGCTCATTGAAAATCCTCTCTGTCAAATGCTGCTTTCTGTGAACGCCTCTGTTATAACACACACATTAGATTAAATTCCATTTATAGATCGGCTCTTTTTTTTTACTGTGACACTATATTATTCATATTATGTGTTTGTGTTTACTCCTCACCTTAATGATGTCTACAGTCTGTTTCAGCTCCTGCACCTTCTTTTGCTTTTCCTGGATCCTCTGCTGGGATTTCATCTGCTCCTTCTTTAGCTCATTCTGAGAACAAGTAAAATGTTTTATTATTTCTGACTCAGAGCTTTACATGTCAAAAATAACTGCAACAAAAGAGTTAAACCTCTTGTAACTTAAATCCCAGTTTACTTTCAGCACTCGTGATGAGGATCCGATATGAAGGGGCTTTGTTTAGACCATACTAAGCATTTGTTCAATCGGAAATTGGTGTGATTGATAATGAAATAGCTCTTAGGGAACTCGACGCTGCATCATGGCTGATGCTATTATAAACGCCCTTTGCGGAAGTGATGTCTGAATCTATTGGCTAAGGAAGTCATATGACAAAGCGGAGCATTTCAGCAAGACCATATAAAGACATCTACTTATTGAATTGTGTCTATTAATCTTGAATTTTTGTATTATATTTTTTCTTGTATTATGTTATTTATGTACTGTGAAGCTGCTTTGAGACAATGTTCTTTGTTAAAAGCACTTCAAAAATTAAATTTGAGCCTCAGGCTTAACCTAGGGTACTCAAAGAACCACCTTATTGGGGTAGTTTGGGATTCAGCCACGATATGGACCTGTTTCTCTTTCTTCTGTAAAGGACAACTAGGCCAATGCCTCTCTGCTGACCAGGTGCAGAAGGTGCTCGGCTCATAGATGTAGCGGCCGAAGCTATTCCTTTGGGTCTACTGCTCATGAGATTCAACCTTGTCTCAGGAGCAGGGGTTTTTCACCCCCACAAACATTTCCTACCAAAACTCATCCTCAGGGGCTACTGTTTGTTTTTACTGTCTTTTAAGGTTGGCATACCAAATCTTGCCCTGAACAGAAACCAGATTTCTCTTTGCTGAGAGTGATTTACAGTCCAGGGTGCATGACTGTGAAACAGGCTTCCTGCATGGACTTGAGGCCCGGGAAATGGCTGGACGGCATGGTGCAGTAGATGGTGATGTAGCCAAGGCTCCATCTGTACTTTTGACTGATGGTGCTGTTCATTGGGATCCTTGCCAGGGTACAGTACATCCCAGTCTGCCTGTTATAGGTGGCCCCTGCTGGCCCACCAGCAATCTGACTTGCAGGCCTAATTTCTCTTCGGGTTGGTGCTCCTTGAATGATTTTTGTCAGTAGGAGCCTCCTCTTCCAGGCACTGGGGGCAATTCTCCATTCCTGCCTTGAGATTTGGAACCTCTGTGTCTGGCTCCTAAACTCAGGTCTCCCAAACAAGGTTCCAGAGGCGATGTTGAATGCTAGGGCATCACCCATGTGGAGACTATACCCTTTGAAGTGGAGGTTCTTTCACATGCGGTGCAATCGGTGATGTCTAGATCATTGCCCTGTTAGTACAGTGTTCAAGTCCTGCAGACATGCCTCTTTGAGGACTCACACTCCACATTAAGTTGTAAGAGTCAGCCATTGCTGTACAGTAAGTCACTTTTTTGTTCTCATGGTCTTTTGTGTAGTGCCAGGCAGCTGTGGCTTTCCTGCTGACTGTGTGACTTCTGAGACTTCTCTTTGGTCCTGGAAGGGTCGCTCCAAGCTCCAGGGCTCATTTCACTAGGGCTCCCAGCTTCTTCATGCCCTTTCATGACCTACATCTGGGCACACACCTTTGCTGTCATACACAGCCTTGGATAGGAATGCCATGCCATCAGTGCACTTGCTGATGTGGCTGGTCACTGATGTCACTAGATAGCTAGCATAAATATTTTAGCTAATCTAAATGCAGCTGGACCGTATCAGATATAACCAATTATAGCAGCAGCACTATTTTTTATTTGCAACTATTTACCCTCTGGAAAAGGAGATGTAATGGGGTGTGGCACACTCAGGAGGTAAGATAAGTTCATCAGGCTGTAAATTGACATAGATCTGTGTTTCTACCCTGCCAGCCACTGGATCATGCTTTGTCACCACCGGAGATCTTCACTGCAGAGAGCAATCCCCCCACCCCCCCACCGCCTTCCATCATCACTGTCACAGGTGCCCTGGCAAAGCTGAGTTGCTGCATGATTAATACTAAGAATTTAGGCATCTTTTCTAATTGTAGTTTTAATGTTAATCTGCCAAAAAGAGTACAAAATGATTCATGTAAATTTTGAGGAGGGTTTTAGGTTTACAATGTTTTCTCTTGTGTTTGTTTTGTTTTTTTGGACACAGTAGTAAAATGCAGCACTAAGCATATCGTCAGTGTTTTGCATTATACACAAACTGTTAGAATTAAAAAAATGTGCTTGACCTTTATGGTTTGTGTTTTATTAGACTATGTATACAGTATAATAATTAATGAACCAGTCTGGCCTACTTATATTAAGCCAGTGGTCTTCACTATTTTTTTCATGTGAGCCACACTGATAGGACAAAGTCTATAGGAGAGCCACTTTCACTGCAAAGTATGCCAAGTTATTCAGTCTTAAATAGCTTATCTGCTTAAATACAATGTACAATATTGCAATACAATAATTCCTTAAAAATCATTCTTTATTATGCACCTGTCAAGGGTTCGATCCGTGAAGGACAAACAAAAATTCATCTGTCCACTTTTCTTGAAATTTTCTATGCTCATCTTGTATGACTCGCACCTTTCTTTTTTTAGCAAGCACGGACTCTCCACACCCTCCGTCTCCGTCTTCCTCTCGAGTTGGGGATGATGCATGCTCCCCATCAGTTACCTCTTTTGTCACTGTCACATTGCTTTGTTGCTGTTCATTTTGTGCGCGGGATTGTTTGATAAGAAATCGATCCATTTTTTAGTCCGTGTGTACAGTAAACACAAGTTGTTAGCTAGCATGAAACACAAACTAGCTTCTGGCAGGCCGCCAGTCAGTGACGAGTCAAATAATATATATAAATATATATTATTATTTGTAATAGAGCACATTCGTTTTTCTATGCTTCCCTGATTGTTTTTAATGTTATTTAAATGAAAAATAAATTTTAACCACATGATCATATCATCGTATTATTTACTGCCATGCGAGCCGCATATTAAAGCTTGGCGAGCCGCAGGAGGGTCGCGAGCCGCACAATGAGTAACACTGTATTAAGCTGATAATTTTTTTGTTATTTTATAGGAAAACAAGTAAATTTGATTTTAATGTAATCTTTTTATTTGGGTGGACTTCAGTCCATTTTTGTTAATTTACATCACAAGTGCTTGTGGAAGGTTGCCTTATTATTTTAAGCCAACTCAACTTTTTGCAGTCTACCAGAACTAAAATTAACCAGAAATTTCAAATTAAAACAGAACATAATATAAACTTGAACAACTTAACAGCACTGTTAAAGGTTAAACATGGCCATGTGTTTGTTAGATATAAAATGCTATAAGAATATTCAGGTGTTAGCTGTTCAGAGTGCACCATACTGTCTGACATGTTTAACATTTCCTTGCCAAATAACCTTGATTTTAACTTTAAAAATCTATAATAAGGGATTCAGTCATAAAGCCAGTTAATTCAACTGAATATAAATTATATTAGAGATAGAATCTGAATAAATGCACTTGAAAAGTATAATGGTATAGAGTTTCTACCTGTTTTTCAGTTCTTTCTGCTTCAGTTGAGACAGTATTGTGACCTTTGTGTTCTTCTAATGTACACAAGTAACAGATGAAGCTTTGGTCAGTACGACAGTAAATCCCCAGTAGTTTGTTATGTTCAGAGCAGATTTTCTCCTGGAGCTCTGCACAGGCTTCAACTAACTTGTGCTTCTTGAAGGCAGGAGACTGATAGTGAGGTTGAAGATGATCTTCACAATAGGAGACCAAACACTCCAGACATGTCCTGAGAGCTTTGCGTTTTCTCCCGGTGCAGGAATCACACTCCACATCAGGTCTAGCATAACAGTGAGCAGGAAAAGCAGCTTGGAGTTCAGTCTTCTTCAGCTCCTCCACCACTTCAGCCAGCATGTTGTTCCTGCGTAGAACAGGCCTTGGAGTGAAAGTCTCTCTACACTGAGGACAGCTGTAGACACCCTTCTGATCTTCTTTATCCCAGAAGCCATTAATACACATCTTACAGAAATTATGGCCACAGGGAGTAGTCACTGGATCCTTTAGGAGTTCCAGACACACTGGACAGCTGAATCGATCCTGATCTGTCGACATACCAGCCTCAGCCATTTTCTTGGAGTTTCGCTCTGATAAAGCGAGAGAGAATGAGGAAGAGAGAGAGGTGTGGGGGTTGGGGTTGGAATGAGGGATGGAGCCTCTGCTTGGCTGTGGACGTGTTCCTCATTCCCCCATCGGCCTTCGCCGTGTTCCTCGTTCCCCCATTTGCCTTCGCCGTGTTCCTTGCTCCCCCCAACTGCCTTCGCCATGTGCCTCGCCCCCCCCCGGACTCTGACAGGGTTTGGCGCTTCGGGAACCGTGCCTTGGGGGGGTTCTGTCACGATTCAGCCCGGACTTTTGGCCATGTGCTATTGTTGTTGTCACGTGTCTGCCCCACCTTCGTTTGCTCCTCCCTGTCACCACACCTGCTCCTCTTTGTGTCATCATTGTCTTTTATATTTAAGTGAGCCGCGTTGCCGATGGCAGCACGGAATCATTAGTTACGTGTACCCCTCGTCATGTTTAGTCATTGTTAAATGTCGTCATTAGTATTGTTTCAGTTATCGTCATTTATTGTCTTTGTCATCTTTATTTATTAAACCCCCTTCATTTGAAGCTATCCTGCGTACGGGTCTGTCTCCCATTCCAGGTTGTGACAGAATGATTCCGCCTTAAAACCCAGCAGACCCAGCAGGATAGCTTCAGCTCGGACCGGCTTTTTATCTTCTTCCCCTGGACTGTTCCGCCAGTCCTTCGAGCCTTTTTTCTATTTTTGCTGACATCGCTCCGCCCTTTTTCTGGTGAGGGACACCGCTCCAGTTTTCGGTTCCTTCCGAGGCAGACGTTGCCTCACTTCCGTCGAGGAGGATGTCACCATTCAGTTTTTGCTCCTTTTTTGTTTTTTTGGTGCCCTGCAGCATTGCCCCGCCTTTTTTCCGGTGAAGGACGCCGCTCCAGTACCGGTTCCGTCCGAGGAGGGCGTCGCTTCACTTCTTCCGCGGGGGGTGCTGCAGGCCCAGGGCGATGGACCTTCCCACCCTCCCACCCTTTGTATTCTGGTCATCAGGATGTGAGTCTGGCTGCGGTGTGTCGGGGGTTGTGTTCGGCTATCACTCGGTCCTTCAGCTCGGCCATGGAAGTCGCGTGGCCCTTCTGCTCGGCTGAGGACGTCGCTCGGCCCTTCTGCTCGGCTGTGGATGTCTTTCGGCCCCTCTGCTTGGCTGTGGACGTCGCTCGGCCCTCGCTGGCTGTGCCGCCGTGAGCCTTGCTCCCCCCACCTACCTCGCCGTGTGCCTTGCTCCCCTCACCGGCCTCGCCGTGTGCCTTGCTCCCCCCACCGGCCTCGCCGTGTGCCTTACTCCCCCCATCGGCCTTCGCCGTGTTCCTCATTCTCCCATCGGCCTTCGCCGTGTTCCTCGTTCCCCCATTTGCCTTCACCATATTCCTTGCTCCCCCCATCTGCCTTCGCCATGTGCCTCGCAACCCCCCCCCTGGACTCTGACAGGGTTTGGCGCTTCGGGAGCCGCGCCTTGGGGGGGTGTGGGGGGGGTGTTCTGTCATGATTCAGCCCGGACTTTTGGCCATGTGCTATTGTTGTTGTCACGTGTCTGCCCCGCCTTTGTCTGCTCCTCCCTGTCACCACACCTGCTCCTCATTGTGACATCATTGTCTTTTATATTTCAGTGAGCCGCGTTGCCGATGGCAGCACGGAATCATTAGTTAAGTGTACCCCTCGTCATGTTTAGTCATTGTTAAATGTCGTCATTAGTATTGTTTCAGTTATCGTCATTTATTGTCTTTGTCATCTTTATTTATTAAACCCCCTTCATTTGAAGCTATCCTGCATACGGGTCTGTCTCTTTCCATTCCAGGTTGTGACAATGTGTCACCATTCTGTCACCATGTGTCACCATTCTGTTGTTCTCAGACAGAATAAGATTTTGATTTGCTGTGTTGAGATCCAGAGTCAGATAATTAAAATCTAAAGTAAGAAAATTGTTAGATGTTAATGACAGGATTTCTAAAAGTGTGAGACACCTGTCTGTCTTTCACTTCTTCTAACACTTCTTAACATAAAACATCAGTCAACAGATAAAAAACACAGTTGCATTTATGTCAAAATACTAATGTTAGACACCATGTTTTAACGCCTCTAGATCTAACATTCATGTTTAATTGCAACTTTCTGTCTAGTGACCATTTGAAATAGTCCCAGACAGCATCTTCTCAGACCTTAGCAAATTCCAAATTAAAATTTTATTTGTCACATACACCATGCAGTTAAATGCTTTCAGTTTTAGCATATCCTAGGTTATTATGAGCTTAAACACTGAACCACCATGAACACAGACTCTTCTGGAAGGTATTTCTGTGGGGATTTGGCCATTTAGCAACAAGAGAATTAGTGAGGTTTAGTACTGAGAGTGAGAAGGCAAGGTGTCCTGTGTAGGGTGAGGGTTGAGGGGCCTGGTCACACATTTACATCATTTACATTTACAGCATTTGGCAGACTCCCTTAACCAGAGCGACGTACAGAAGTGCTTAAGTCTCTATCATTTTTTTTTTCAAAAGGAGAACCCTCAGGATCAGGAAGAGAAGAAAGAGGGCCAGAAGCTACAGATGAAGGGGAGACAGAGTGAAGGTTGCGGCGGGTAAGAGCGAGGGGGTGAGAGGTAGGTTTAGGTAGGATAGGGAGAGTGATGGTGAAGGATACCAGGTGATGATCAGAGATGTGTAGTGGGGTAGCAGTCATGTCTGTAGCTGGAGAAGGACGGGTGAAAACCAGGTCCAGGACATTGCCTCCTTTGTGTGTAGGGAGGTAGCTGTTGAGTGTCAGGGCGAATGAGTCGAGAAGAGTCAGGAGGGAAGAAGACTGAAGCTTGTCAGAGGCTAGGTTGAAATTGCCAAGCACTGTCAGAGGGGTGCTATCGGAAGGGAAAGTAGTAAGTGTCCATTTCTTCCAGGATGTCTCCTAGGGGACCAGGAGGGCAGTAGACAACAATGATAAGGTTGATTAGAGAGGTAACTGAAATGGCATGGAATTTAAAAGAGGAGATGTGTAAAACACCATCTCCTTGAAAACAATAAAACTGTACCACCACCCCTACCTGTTTCTTGTGGTGAGTGAGAGAAAGCATAGGCAGAGGATAAAGCAGCTGGTGTAGCAGTGTTCTGTGGGAATATCCAGGTCTCTGTTAGTGCAAGAAAATCAAAGGAGTAATGGGAAGTTAAAGCAGAGATAAAATCAGCTTTATTTACAGCAGACTGGCAATTACCCACCAATCACCACTGTTTGAGACTCACACAACAGAGGAGGGTAGATGAGGTTACTGGGAATGTGACCTCTGCTCTGTAGATGAGAGTGTCTGCCAGAGATGGGGGACTCCAGTCATATGACTTGACTCGAGTCAGACTTAAGTCACAAACTTGAGACTTGAGACTTGCTTGACAAATATTAAAAAAAGACTCCACTTGACTTTGACTTGACATTCGTGACTTGAAACTTACTTGTGACTTGCACATGTGTGACTTATTCCCACTTCTGGTGTCTGCAACAGTAAGAGTTGAGTACAGAGATGTTCTTACATATCAAATGTTAGTAAACCATGTCTTTATGACACAGAGGCAGTGACATACATGAACAGGTTTGGGCCTCTTAATTCCAGTTCAGTTAAATTCTAACACAAATATGAGACAATACAAATTCCTTCAGTTATTGGCTACAAATATCATAAGATTGCAGTGTGCATGTTTTAAATGTATGGTGTATGTATTATATACAATTTTGTGTTCAACCTTAGTTCATAAATAATGTTTCAAAAGTTTGTCAAATTCAGTAGGATTAGTTTGTGGACTTGTAATTAAGTTTCATCTACTTTATTTGTCTGATCTTCTTCCTCTTCTTTTGGCTTTTCCAGTTAGGGGTCACCACAATGAAGCATCTGTTTCCACCTAACTCTATCCTCAGCATCCTCCTCTCTCGCAACTCTCTCTAATTAACAAAAATAAAATAATTGGCAAAAAATTACCCTTACTGTTAGCAATGAATCATAAAATGAATAGACACGTATTAAGTTTGAATTAAAAATAAAATCCTGTTTTCTTTCAAGTGTGTTTGTAATAGATCAGACCACCACCAGTCTACACCAAACAGGATTTTAGCACCAAGCCAAACCATGACTCATGTCGGTCTAAGGAGGTAAAGAAATTTATACTCTAGGCCAGATGAAAAAAGGGTTTCATAATTTTAATTTTGGATCAATTTTTAATCAATACACTGATGCTTGCCTGTTCTGGCACCGAGTAGGGCGTGTTTCCACTAGCAGCAGCACAAAAAGTTCCAACAGTTTGATTATTATTTAGCTTTATTGTTTCTGAAATTGAAAAAAAAAGTGCATAGTGCATACTGATACAATAGTTTGTTTAATTTTTTTTCTAGAAACATCTTGCATTAAGATTATGCAAGTTAGTAATCGATAAATTAGATTAGTAATCATCACCATTATTTATTTCATCACCAAACTACTACCCATTGTAGTACAGAACAATATTAAATCTGACACAAACTTTTTATTATCATATTTCATTTTGGATCACATAACCTTGTAGGTGAATTAAAACTAAATAAATAGAAGCCAGCATATAGAGGCTGAGTGAATGTGGTGTGGACTCTGTGGAGGAGCCTCATGGTGTCAGAGACGTTGTAGAAGGACAGAGTTCCTGCACTGTGATCCACATACACTCCTATTCTGGAGGATGATGGACCTTGGAGCTCAGTCTCAATGTTGTTGTGCCAGAAAAAGACGGAAGAGGAAAAACACCCCAGACTCCAGGACTGACTGTTGTGTCCAAACCCACACTCATCACCCTTTCCTTTCCTGCTGATCTCTTTATATGAGACTGATATGGACACAACATCGCTCCACTCCACCTCCCAGTAACAGCGTCCACACACACTCTCCTTACACAACACCTGAGTCCAGATGTCAAATCTCCCTGGATGATCAAGGTATTGTTGTTCTGTCTTACTCCGTCTCACCACTCTGTACTTCTCAGACAGAATTAGCTGACGATGTGCTGTGTTTGGATCCAGAGTCAGATAACAGAAATCTACAGTAATAAATATCCACGTTAGATGTTAATCACAGGATTTATAATAAGTGTGTGTGAGACACTTGTCTGTGTTTCTCTCATTTAAATATTGTTTAATATTTTATTTTAAATATTACCCACCATCAGTCAGGAGGTAAAGATGGTTCAGATAAACAATACACATATTTTGTGTGTGTGTTTTACACTTACACTGCAAAAAATCTTCTCTGCTCTTTAGTTCTGAGGGTAAAATCATCTGGATTGTTGCAGCTGTAGAGACACAGACAAAATGATATAGAAACAGTTTCAACCATAAATAGGAAAAAAATGGATTCCTCACTCATGTCAGAGAGAGATGTCAACAATATCTATGTGTATATAAATATCCATGTTTAACTTCTTTGTTGATGAAGCTGGACACATATGTAAAATTAGCATGACGTTTATTCAGGGAAAACCAGTAGTTGTGTGTAATTATTGTTTTGTTCGTGTCACAAGCAGATATAAAAATAATAACATATAACAAATATTCTATACACAGCCAAAGATGAAAGCAAAGCAGTCAGAAAATATATATACAAGAAGTGGAAAGACAGGATGTTTTGGATTGTCTTTTGTTCCAGTTAAACTACTCACAAGCACTGCTGTTTTCTATCTGCTTTATTTGTTAATTAACTATCTGTTAATTGTGGATTAAGCATAGAATTGGCATTGGTCACTGTACATAAGGTGCAAATACATTTTAATTTTATGTAAATTATGCTTGCTTCATTTTCTTTTCATTTGAATTTAATGGCTCTCTTTACTGCAATGGATTAAAAAAATATTTCCTTGTTCACCTTCTAGACAGACTTTGTTGACTTTCTCCTCACAGATTTGCTCGACTTGTTTTTTCAGATCTGAGAGAGTTTTCCTCACTCCATCAAATGAGAGATGTTGATTGACAGTGAAGCTGAGTGAGTCGTCACATCCAGGAGAAACACAGAGAGACGGGAAACTCTACAGAGAGGAAACATCATAGAGAAGGAGAAAAGTGGACGAGAGGAACGAATGAATCTCAGACTGAATCATAACAAAGACACACTTGTGATCTCAGACAGGAACATTTCTTGTTGCTGTAATGAGCTTTTAGGAGGAAACTTTGTGAGGAACAGCGCCCTCTGTAGATCAGACAGTGAGTGTTACCTGGAGGAAGTGGATGTCATTGTGTGTGTGTGAAAGCTGCTCCATCTCAGTGACTTTCCTATTAAGATCAGCAATCTCCTGCTCCAGTTGATTCAGGAGTTGTTCAGCTCGACTCACTTCAGCTTTCTCCTGAGCTCTGATCAGCTCCATCACCTCTAAGCGCTTTTTCTCCATGTAGCTGATCAGCTCATTGAAAATCCTCTCACTGTCAAATGCTGCTTCCTGTGAACACCTCTGTTATAACACACACATTAGACTAAATTCCATTTATAGATCAGCTCTTTTTATTATTATTATTATTATTATTATTATTATTATTTACTGTGACACTATATTATTCATATTATGTGTTTGTGTTTACTCCTCACCTTAATGATGTCTACAGTCTGTTTCAGCTCCTGCACCTTCTTTTGCTTTTCCTGGATCCTCTGCTGGGATTTCATCTGCTCCTTCTTTAGCTCATTCTGAGAAGAAGTAAAATGTTTTATTATTTCTGACTCAGAGCTTTACATGTAAAAAATAACTGCAACAAAAGAGTTAAACCTCTTGTAACTTCCTAGAAATCCCAGTTTACTTTCAGCACTCGTGATGAGGATCCGATATGAAGGGGCTTTGTTTAGACCATACTAAGCATTTGTTCAATCAGAAATTGGTGTGATTGATAATGAAATAGCTCTTAGGGAACTTGACGCTGCATCATGGCTGATGCTATGGAAACGCCCTTTGCGGAAGTGATGTCTGAATCTATTGGCTAAGGAAGTCATATGACAAAGCGGAGCATTTCAGCAAGACCATATAAAGACATCTACTGTAGGTCACATTATGTCTCACTTATTGAATTGTGTCTATTAATCTTGAATTTTTATGTTATATTATCCTTTGTATAATATAGTTTTTCTTGTATTATGTTATTTATGTACTGTGAAGCTGCTTTGAGCCTCGGGCTTAACCTTGGGCACTCAAAGAGCCACCTTCTTGGGGTAGTTTGGGATTCAGCCACGATATGGACCTGTTTCTCTTTCTTCTGTAAAGGACAACTAGGCCAATGCCTCTCTGCTGACCAGGTGCAGAAGGTGCTCGGCTCATAGATGTAGCGGCCGAAGCTATTCTTTTGGGTCTACTGCTCATGAGATTGAACCTTGTCTCAGGAGCAGGGGTTTTTCACCCCCCACAAACATTTCCTCCCAAAACTCACCCTCAGGGGCTACTGTTTGTTTTTACTGTCTTTTAAGGTTGGCATACTAGATCTTGCCCTGAACAGAGACCAGATTTCTTTTTGCTGAGAGTGATTTACAGTAAAGGGTGCATGAATGTGAAACAGGCTTCCTGCATGGACTTGAGGCCCGGGAAATGGCTGGACGGCATGGTGCAGTAGATGGTGATGTAGCCAAGGCTCCATCTGTACTTTTGCCTGATGCTGCTGTTCACTGAAAACCTTGCCAGGGTACGGTACATCCCAGTCTGCCTGTTATAGGTGGCCCCCTGCTGGTCTTTTGTGTAGTGCCAGGCAGCTGTGGCTTTCCTGCTGACTGTGTCTCAGCTTCTGAGACTTCTCATTGGTCCTGGAAGGGTCGCTCCAAGCTCCAGGGCTCATTTCACTAGGGCTATCACCTTGACCAGTACTCTAGCTAGAGGCGTTCCCTTCCAGGATATTTGTGCTGCGCTGGATTGGTCCTGAACGGTACTCCTGGATCTTGGATCTTACAGTGTTAGTGTTGCTCTGCTCCCAGCTTCTTCATGCCCTTTCATGACCTACATCAAGGCACACACCTTTGCTGTCATACACAACCTCGGATATGAATGTCATGCCATCAATGCACTTGCTGATGTGGCTGGTCACTGATGTCGCTAGATAGCTAAAAAGATAGCCTAAATATTTTAGCTAATCTAAATGCAGCTGGAACATATTATATATAACCAATCAGAGCAGCAGCACTATTTTCTATTTGCAACTATTTACCCTCTGGAAAAGGAGATGTAATGGGGTGTGGCACACTCAGGAGGTAAGATAAGTTCATCAGGCTGTAAATTGACATAGATCTGTGTTTCTACCCTGCCAGCCCCTGGATCATGCTTTGTCACCACCGGAGATCTTCACTGCAGAGAGCAATCCCCCCACCCCCCACCACCTTCCATCATCACTGTCTCAGGTGCCCTGGCAAGGCTGAGTTGCTGCATGATTAATACTAATAATTTAGGCATCTTTTCTACAATGTTTTAATGTTAATCAGCCAAAAAGAGTACAAAATGATTCATGTAACGTTTGAGGAAGGTTTTAGGTTTACACTGATGTTTTCTCTTGTGTTTGTTTTGTTTTTTGGACATAGTAGTAAAATGCAGCACTAAGCATATTGTCAGTGTTTTGCATTATACACAAACTGTTAGAATTAAAAAAATGTGCTTGACCTTTATGGTTTGTGTTTTATTAGACTATGTATACAGTAAAATAATTAATGAACCAGTCTGGCCTACTTATATTAAGCTGATAATTTTTTTTTGTTATTTTTTAAGAAAACAAGTAAATCTGATTTTAATGTAATCTTTTTATTTGGTTGGACTTCAGTCCATTTTCGTTTGTCTTGAAATGGGGCGGGGCTTTGAGGCTTGTCTTGAAATGGGCGGGGCTTTGACTGGTAATAATTAATTTGTAATATTTATAACACTAGCTTACTACCTTTATGTTTTTATGAAATACAGCAAAAACGTGTCAGACACACAGTGTCTGGTTACTGGTTAGAGACAGCTGAAGGTTTAAAAAAGAAAAAAAATCTCCGACAGGCAGAGACGCAATGCGAGTCGCATTCTACCAAGCAAGCACCACGTCTGAACGAACCCACGTTTACCAGAACTCTACTGGTTAGTAAGTACGTATTATTAACGTTACAACCCGAAGTAAAAAGCTGAAGAAACACTAAACGTTAACGGAAAAGACCCGCGAACCCGAGTGACTGAGGGAGAGACAGAGAGCTGTTGTGTGTGTGACTGTGAGTGAGCAGAGCGAGACACAGCATCACAATACATCTGTATGTGTGTAGGGGAGGGGCGCTGTGACTAGCCTATCACTGTAGGGGAGGGGCGCTGTGACTAGCCTATCACTGTAGGGGAGGGGCGCTGTGACTAGCCTATCACTGTAGGGGACAGATATTGACTCGTATTACTCGTATAATACTCGTACTCGGCAGAAGTGCTTTATCCGTACCGGATACTCGTTTCAGCCGAGTATCCGGCTCATCTCTACATAATATAAACACGAACAACTTAACAGCACTGTTAAAGGTTAAACATGGCCATGTGTTTGTTAGATATAAAATGCTATAAGAATATTCAGGTGTTAGCTGTTCAGAGTGCACCATACTGTCTGACCTGTTTAACATTTCCTTGCCAAATAACCTTGATTTTAACTTTAAAATTCTATAATAAGGGATTCAGTCATATAGCCAGTTAATTCAACTCAATATAAATTATATTAGAGATAGAATCTGAATAAATGCACTTGAAAAGTATAATGGTATAGAGTTTCTACCTGTTTTTCAGTTCTTTCTGCTTCAGTTGAGACAGTATTGTGACCTTTGTGTTCTTCTAATGTACACAAGTAACAGATGAAGCTTTGGTCAGTATGACAGTAGATCCCCAGTAGTTTGTCATGTTCAGAGCAGATCTTCTCCTGGAGCTCTGCACAGGCTTCAACTAACTTGTGCTTCTTGAAGGCAGGAGACTGATAGTGAGGTTGAAGATGATCTTCACAATAGGAGGCCAAACACACCAGACATGTCCTGAGAGCTTTGCGTTTTCTCCCGGTGCAGGAATCACACTCCACATCAGGTCTAGCGTAACAGCGAGCAGGAGAAACAGCTTGAAGTTCAGTCTTCTTCAGCTCCACCACTTCAGCCAGCATGTTGTTCCTGCGTAGAACAGGCCTTGGAGTGAAAGTCTCTCTACACTGAGGGCAGCTGTAGATGCCCTTCTGATCTTCTTTATCCCAGCGGCAATTAATACACATCTTACAGAAATTGTGGCCACAGGGAGTAGTCACTGGATCCTTTAGGAGTTCCAGACACACTGGACAGCTGAACCGATCCTGGTCTGTCGACATACCAGCCTCAGCCATTTTCTTGGAGTCTCGCTCTGATAAAGCGAGAAAGAATGAGGAAGAGAGAGAGGTGTGGGGGTTGGGGTTGGAATGAGGGATGGCGTTAGGAAGGGCGGCGTGGAAGGCAGGCAACATCTAGTTTCGTTTACTGTGAAATGTGCTTTCTGGTTTTGTATGTGGTGTAGAGTGAGAGAGAGATTGGGTGTGGCTACAAACACACTACTGAGGTATATAGAATGTTTAAAGGTTTAAAGATTCAGATGAAATAAACAGACTTCCTATAAATATCTGAGTTTAATACAATTCAAAAAGCAAGCAAAATCCAAAATAGCAAGGGAGAAAAGGGGCAAAGAACAGGAAATAATCCAAAACACAATAGTGCTCAACAGTCACGTGGCAAACAAATCTGACAAACGAATAAACAAAACAAGATCAAACACACATGGAAATCCTTAGAGAGAAAAAGCAATAAGCAGCTGGGTATGCAGGGCTAACACTAATAAAACTTTGCACCAATAATGTCATGAGTAAGGCTTAAATGTCCTTAAAACAGGAAGTGCATCTTGACCATAAGCTGATTCAGTTCTCAGGTGAGGGGTCCCTGAGGGCGGGCCGGAGAGGAAGTAACCAGTAAAGATGTTATAATAACATACTGTATTATTGTCAGTTGTTCAATTTTAAAAGATTCAATTGTTTAAACTGAAACTTTTGAGCAACTGATTTATGAATTCAGCAATTTCTATATCACTGTAGTCTTTAAAAAAATGTAATTTAAAGTCTACTGGCAGCAAAACACAAAATAACAGCAGCATTTTGAGAATGCAGCAGTTTGAGAGTTTTATTATTCACAAAGAAACGCAAAAGAAACCCACATTTTTTTCGTACATACTTATTTTGGATCACACAAAGAAATATGTGAATCATAGCTCCGTATCCAGAATCCAGGGTATAGCGGCTGAGTGAATGTGGTGTGGACTCTGTGAAGTAGCCTCATCACATCAGAGACGCTGTAGAAGGACAGAGTTCCTGCACTGTGATCCACATACACTCCTATTCTGGAGGTCACTGGACCTTGGAGGTCAGTCTCAATGTTGTTGTGCATGAAAAAGACAGAGGAAGAAGAACACCGCAGACTCCAAGACTGATTGTTGTATCCAAACAAACACTCATTACCTTCTACTTTCCTGCTTATCTTATATGAGACTGATATGGACACAACACCTCTCCTCTCCACCTCCCAGTAACAGCGTCCACACACACTCTCCTTACACAACACCTGAGGACAAGAGTCAAATCTCTCTGGATGATCAGAGTATTGTTGTTTTGTCCTACTCCATGTCACAACTCTGTTCTTCTCAGACAGAATTAGCTCACGATGTGCTGTGTTTGGATCCAGAGTCAGATAACGGAAATCTACAGTAATAAAATATCCACAGGTTAGATGTTAATCACAGGATGAGTGCATGTGAGACACCTGTCTGTGTTTGTCTTTCTAATGCTGCTCTCTTTTTAAAAAAATTTAATATTTAATATTTTATTTTAAATATTACCCACCATCATTCAGGAGGTAAAGATGGTTCAGATAAACAATACACATATTTTGTGTGTGTTTTACACTTACACTGCAAAAAATCTTCTCTGCTCTTTAGTTCTGAGGGTAAAATCATCTGGATTGTTGCAGCTGTAGAGACACAGACAAAATGATATGGAAACAGTTTCAACCATGAATAGGAAAAATTGGATTCCTCACTAATGTCAGAGAGAGATGTCAACAATATCTATGTGTATATAAATATCCATGTTTAACTTCTTTGTTGATGAAGCTGGACACGTATGTGAAATTAGCATGACGTTTATTCAGGGAAAACCAGTAGTTGTGTAAATATTGGTGAACAAAATGGAGGAGATTCGACTCGGCATCACTCTCAGCATGAAACTGTTGAATTGCAATGTGATGATCTTCACAGAAACATGGCTGCACAGCGGCATTCCGGACAACGCTATTGAGCTAGCGGGATGACACACACTCCGGGCGGATAGGACATTAGATGGCTCCGGTAATGCCAGAGGTGGTAAATTGTGCATTTATGTTAACAAAGTTTGGTGCACGAACTCTGTTATTGTTGGGAGACATTGTTCGGCTGACCTGGAATTTCTCATGGTTACATGTAGACCGTTTTATCTACCGCGGGAGTTCACTTCCAGCATTATAACAGCAGCTTACATTCCCCCCGATGCTGATTCCAAGCTTTATGCGGCCATCAGTAAACAACAAACTGTTCATCCGGAAGCTGCGTTTTTTTGTTGCGGGTGATTTTAATCACTCAAATGTAAAGGCAGTGCTCCCCACCAGCATTTCACCCGCATGTTTCCTGTCACACCAGAGCGAACAAAACCTTAGACTGTATACACAAACATGGCTGGAGCTTACGTTGCGACCCTAAGTTAAGACCCTAAGGTTCAATCAGGCTCCATCTGCTCCAACACCATCACACTCAACACTGGTGTACCACAAGGCGTGTGTGCTGAGCCCCTTCCTCTACTCCCTCTTCACCTCCGACTGCAGGCCTGTGTATGGATCTAACTCCATCATCAAGTTTGCAGATGACACTACAGTGATCAGTCTCATCACCAACAATGATGAGACTGCCTACAGGGAGGAGATCCAGCACATAGCCACAACAACTGCAATAACAATAACTTGCTCCTTAACACCTCCAAAACAAAGGAGCTCATTGTGGAATTCAGGAAAGAGACAGGATGCACACATGACAACATCCACATCAATGGGATGGTTGTTGAGCGCGTTTCCAGTTTCAAGTTCCTGGAGATCCACATCTCAGCGGACCTGTCCTGGACTACCAACACCTCCAGCTTGGTCAAGAAGGCTCACCAGCGCCTCTTTTTCCTGAGGACACTAAACAAAAATCAGCTTGCCTCGGATATCCTGGTGAACTTCTACCGCTGCGCAATAGAAAGCATCCTGACCAGCTGTGTTACAGTCTGGTATGGGAGCTGCTCGGTTGCAGAGCGCAGGGCATTGCAGCGGGTGGTGAAAACTGCCCAGAGCATCACAGGGACTCCACCTCCAGCAATGGAGGACATCCAGAAGAAACGCTGTCTGCGTCGAGCTCGCAGCATTCTTAAGGACTCCTCTCATACTGCCCAGAGACTGTTTTCTCTTCTGCCCTCTGGCAGGCGTTTCAGGTGACTCCGGACCAAGACCAGCCGACTAAAGAACATATTTTTCCTAGACAAAACTATGCTCATTTGCACACTTGCTCTTTTTTTTTGCATTACTGCTCACCATTGCCTTACCATTGTACATATCCTCCTGTATATTTTTGGTTATAGTAATAACAATATATTTTGTTTATAGCACATACCCTTCTGTTAATTTCAGTTTATAGTAATAACCATCTGTATATTTGTTCATAGTACATATATTTATCTGTATATTATATTCATAGTACATACACATAAGTGAATTACTGTTTATAGGTTTAGCCATATATTTTGTTACTGCACATATCCTTCTGTAAGTTTCAGTAAATCTGTATATTATGTTCATAGTACACACACATGTAAATTACTTCCATATTACCACATTACCATATTACATTTAACTTATTTAACTGTTGTAAACACTGTATATCCTGCACTTGCTGCTACTGCACTGTGGTTAGACCTAAACTGCATTTCGTTGCCTTGTACTTCTACATGTGTAATGACAATAAAGTTGAATCTAATCTAATCTAATTATTGTTTTGTTCGTGTAACAAGCAGATATAAAAATGATAACATATAACAAATATTCTATACACAGCCAAAGATCAATGTTGAAATCTGCAAAACAAACACAGGGAGATGACAGGCTCTGGAGAGGATCTGGAGAACTGTCATATTTTCAGATGTTTTGGATTGTCTTTTGTTCCAGTTAAACTGCTCACAAGCACTGCTGACTTATTTCTATCTGTTAATTGTGGAGGATTAAGCATAGAATTGGCATTGATCACTGTACATAAGGTGCAAATACCTTTTCATTTTATGTAAATTATGCTTGCTTCTTTTTCTTTTAATTTGAATTTTATGGTTCTCTTTACTGTAATGGATGAATAAAATTAGCTTGTTCACCTTCTAGACAGACGTTTTTGACTTTCTTCTCACAGATTTGCTCGACTTGTTTTTTCAGATCTGAGAGAGATTTCCTCACTCCATCAAATGAGAGATGTTGATTGACAGTGAAGCTGAGTGAGTCGTCACATCCAGGAGAAACACAGAGAGACGGGAAACTCTACAGAGAGGAAACACATCATAGAGAAGGAGAAAAGTGGACGAGAGGAACGAATGAATCTCAGACTGAATCAGAACAAAGACACACTTGTGATCTCAGACAGGAACATTTCTTGTTGCTGTAATGAGCTTTTAGGAGGAAACTTTGTGAGGAACAGCACCCTCTGTAGATCAGACAGTGAGTGTTACCTGGAGGAAGTGGATGTCATTGTGTGTGTGTGAAAGCTGCTCCATCTCAGTGACTTTCCTATTAAGATCAGCAATCTCCTGCTCCAGTTGATTCAGGAGTTGTTCAGCTCGACTCAGATCAGCTTTCTCCTGAGCTCTGATCAGCTCCATCACCTCCAAGCGCTTTTTCTCCATAGAGCTGATCAGCTCATTGAAAATCCTCTCACTGTCAAATGCTGCTTCCTGTGAACGCCTCTGTTATAACACACACATTAGATTAAATTCCATTTATAGATTTTTAAATATTTTTTTTATTTTTTTTTTATTTATTTATTTATTTATTTTTTTTTACTGTGACACTATATTATTCATATTATGTGTTTGTGTTTACTCCTCACCTTAATGATGTCTACAGTCTGTTTCAGCTCCTTCACCTTCTTTTGCTTTTCCTGGATCCTCTGTTGGGATTTCATCTGCTCCTTCTTTAGCTCATTCTGAGAACAAGTAAAATGTTTTATTATTTCTGACTCAAGAGCTTTACATGTCAAAAATAACTGCAACAAAAGAGTTAAACCTCTTGTAACTTCCTAGAAATCCCAATTTACTTTCAGCACTCGTGATGAGGATCCGATATGAAGGGGCTTTGTTTAGACCATACTAAGCATTTGTTCAATCAGAAATTGGTGTGATTGATAATGAAATAGCTCTTAGGGAACTTGACGCTGCATCATGGCTGATGCTATGGAAACGCCCTTTGCGGAAGTGATGTCTGAATCTATTGGCTAAGGAAGTCATATGACAAAGCGGAGCATTTCAGCAAGACCATATAAAGACATCTACTGTAGGTCACATTATGTCTCACTTATTGAATTGTGTCTATTAATCTTGAATTTTTATGTTATATTATCCTTTGTATAATATAATTTTATGTAATATAATTCTTGTATTATGTTATTTATGTACTGTGAAGCTGCTTTGAGCCTCGGGCTTAACCTTGGGCACTCAAAGAACCACCTTATTGGGGTAGTTTGGGATTCAGCCACGATATGGACCTGTTTCTCTTTCTTCTGTAAAGGACATCTAGGCCAATGCCTCTCTGTTGTCCAGGTGCAGAAGGTGCTCGGCTCATAGATGCAGCGGCCGAAGCTATTCCTTTGGGTCTACTGCTCATGAGATTCAACCTTGTCTCAGGAGCAGGGGTTTTTCACCCCCCACAAACATTTCCTCCCAAAACTCACCCTCAGGGGCTACTGTTTGTTTTTACTGTCTTTTAAGGTTAGCATACTAGATCTTGCCCTGAACAGAAACCAGATTTCTCTTTGCTGAGAGTGATTTACACTCCAGGGTGCATGACTGTGAAACAGGCTTCCTGCATGGACTTGAGGCCCAGGAAATGGCTGGACGGCATGGTGCAGTAGATGGTGATGTAGCCAAGGCTCCATCGGTACTTTTGCCTGATGGTGCTATTCACTGGGATCCTTGCCAGGGTATGGTACATCCCAGTCTGCCTGTTATAGGTGGCCCCCTGCTGGTCTTTTGTGTAGTGCCAGGCAGCTGTGGCTTTCCTGCTGACTGTCTCTCAGCTTCTGAGACTTCTCATTGGTCCTGGAAGGGTCGCTCCAAGCTCCAGGGCTCATTTCACTAGGGCTATCACCTTGACCAGTACTCTGGTTAGATGCGTTCCCTTCCAGGATATTTGTGCTGCAGCGGATTGGTCCTGGACGGTACTCCTGGATCTTGGCTCTTACAGGGTTAGTGTTGCTCTGCTCCCAGCTTCTTCATGCCCTTTCATGACCTACATCAAGGCACACACCTTTGCTGTCATACACAGCCTCGGATATGAATGTCATGCCATCAATGCACTTGCTGATGTGGCTGGTCACTGATGTCGCTAGATAGCTAGCCTAAATATTTTAGCTAATCTAAATGGAGCTGGACCGTATCAGATATAACCAATTATAGCAGCAGCACTATTTTCTATTTACAACTATTTACCCTCCGGGAGAAAAGGAGATGTAATGGGGTGTGGCACACTCAGGAGGTAAGATAAGTTCATCAGGCTGTAAATTGACATAGATCTGTGTTTCTCCCTTGCAGGGCCACTGGGAGAGATGGAAGATACCACTTCACCCTGCCAGCCCCTGGATCATGCTTTGTCACCACCGGAGATCTTCACTGCAGAGAGCAAGTCCCCCCACCCCCCACCCCCCACCGCCTTCCATTATCACTGTCTCAGGTGCCCTGGCAAGGCTGAGTTGCTGCATGATTAATACTAAGAATTTAGGCATCTTTTCTAATTGTAGTTTTAATGTTAATCTGACAAAAAGAGTAGAAAATGATTCATGTAACTTTTGAGGAAGGATTTACTGTAGGTTTTGTTTTTTTGGACACAGTAGTAAAATGCAGCACTAAGCATACAGTATCTTCAGTGTTTTGCATTATACACAAACTGTTAGAATTAAAAAAAAGGTGCCTGACCTTTATGGTTTGTGTTTTATTAGACTATGTATTCAGTATAATAATTAATGAACCAGTTTTGTTATTTTTTAGGAAAACAAGTAAATTTGATTTTAATGTAATCTTTTTATTTGGGTGGACTTCAGTCCATTTTTGTTAATTTACATCACAAGTGCTTGTAGAAGGTTGCTCTTGTAATTTTAAGCCAACTCAACTTTTTTCAGTCTATCAGAATCAAAATAAACCAGAAATTTTAAATTGAAACAAAACATAATATAAACTTTAACAACTTAACAGCACTGTTAAAGGTTAAACATGGCCATGTGTTTGTTAGATATAAAATGCTATAAGAATATTCAGGTGTTAGCTGTTCAGAGTGCACCGTACTGTCTGACATGTTTAACATTTCCTTGCCAAATAACCTTGATTTTAACTTTAAAATTTTATAATAAGGGATTCAGTCATATAGCCAGTTAATTCAACTGAATATAAATTATATTAGAGATAGAATCTGAATAAATGCACTTGAAAAGTATAATGGTATAGAGTTTCTACCTGTTTTTCAGTTCTTTCTGCTTCAGTTGAGACAGTATTGTGACCTTTGTGTTCTTCTAATGTACACAAGTAACAGATGAAGCTTTGGTCAGTATGACAGTAGATCCCCAGTAGTTTGTCATGTTCAGAGCAGATCTTCTCTTGGAGCTCTGCACAGGGTTCAACCAACTTGTGCTTCTTGAAGGCAGGAGACTGATAGTGAGGTTGAAGATGATCTTCACAATAGGAGGCCAAACAAACCAGACATGTCCTGAGAGCTTTGCGTTTTCTCCCAGTGCAAGAATCACATTCCACATCAGGTCCAGCGTAACAGCGAGCAGGAGAAACAGCTTGGAGTTCAGTCTTCTTCAGCTCCTCCACCACTTCAGCCAGCATGTTGTTCCTGCGTAGAACAGGCCTTTTAGTGAAAGTCTCTCTACACTGAGGACAGCTGTAGATGCCCTTCTGATCTTCTTTATCCCAGAAGCCATTAATACACATCTTACAGAAATTGTGGCCACAGGGAGTAGTCACTGGATCCTTTAGGAGTTCCAGACACACTGGACAGCTGAACCGATCCTGATCTGTCGACATACCAGCCTCAGCCATTTTCTTGGAGTCTCACACTGATAACGCAAGAGAGAATGAGGAAGAGGGAGGGGTGGAAGGCAGGCCTCATCTAGTTTTATAAGTTTCGTTTACTGTGAAATGTGCTTTCTGGTTTTGTCTGTGGTGTAGAGTGAGAGAGAGATTGGGTGTGGCTACAAACACACTACTGAGGTATATAGAATGTTTAAAGGTTTAAAGATTCAGATGAAATAAATAGACTTCCTATAAATTGAGTTTAATACAATATAAAAAGCAAGCAAAATCCAAAATAGCAAGGGAGAGCAGGGGCAAAGAACAGGAAATAATCGAAAACACAATAGTGCTCAACAGTCACGTGGCAAACAAATCCGACAACAAATAAACAAAACAAGGTCAAACACACATGGAAATCCTTAGAGAGAAAAAGCGATAATGCAGGGCTAACACTAATAATACTTTGCACCAATAATGTCATGAGTAAGGCTTAAATGTCCTTAAAGGAGGAAGTGCATCTTGACCATAAGCTGACAGAACTCACAGGGAAAAGCAAAGGTGGGGGCGTTTGTTTCTTTATCAACAACTCGTGGTGTGATGAAAGGAACCTACACTCTATTAAATCCTTCTGCTCCCCTGATCTGGAATTTCATATGCTTTTGTGTCGACCATTCTGGCTAAAAAGGGAATTTTCAGCGGTCATAATCACAGCTGTTTATATTCCTCCTCAAGCCAACATAGACCAGGCACTCAAGGAACTGTATGGGAATATAAGTGAGCAGGAAACCGCGTACCCAGATGCAGCGTTTATTGTTACGGGGGACTTTAACAAAGCCAACTTCAGAACAATAGCTCCCAAATACTTTCAACACATCACCATCAATACGCGTGGAGACTTGTTGACTCACGTGGTGACCACTGCTACTCTCCCTTCCGGGATGCCTACAAATCCCTCCCCCGCCCAACTTTCGGCAAATCGGATCACTCGTCCATTTTGCTACTGCCTGCTTATAAGCAGAAACTGAAACGGGAAGCACCCGCCCTCAGGACAATCCAATGCTGTTTGGACCAATCAGACGCTGTACTACAGGACTGTTTTGATCACGTGGACTGGGACATGTTCCAGGCAGCGTCTGATCACGACATAGAGGCGTACTCTGATTCTGTAACGTGTTTCATCAGGAGACCTAAAGAATTTGTTGTTGTAATGGATGCAATTCCCCAAAAAGTATCGATACTTCTGAGGAATGCATTACAGGGGAAAGATCTAAATTTTACAGATATCAAGGGTAAAATATTTATTGGTAATACGAATATTTTACAAAATAGAGTCTCAAATAACTATATTAGAAGTATACTTAATAAAATTGTTTATCCTCCAGATCATTTTGGTCTTCTGTGAATTGGCGTAAAGCTTGGTGAACGGTGGATAAATTCTACGTTAATAATAAAGTAAAAGAAGTCTCTTTTAAGGGGGCATGTTGGCTTAGTGGTTAGCACGTTTGCCTCACACCTCCAGGGTTGGGGGTTCGATTCCCGCCTCCGCCTGAGATAGGCACAGGCTCCCCATGACCCGAGGTACTTCAGATAAGCAGTAAAGAATGAATGAATGAATGAATGAATGAATGAATGAAGTCTCTTTTTAAAATAATGCATAGAATATACCCGGTAAAACATGTGCTGGAACGTTTTAAATTAGATATTGATTACTCCTGTAATTTCTGTAAAGGTGAAAAGGAAACTATTTTTCATTTGTTTTTCCATTGCCTACATACAAACATATTTTGGATTGAGATGGAGAATTTAATTAAGAAAAAATTGAACATTGAATTGCAGTTGAGTGGACTCCATATAATGATACACTTTGAATTGAAAAAGAGAAGGCATATTTCATACAATTGTTATTATTAATGGGAAAATTTCACATTCATAAAATGAAGTGGTCTGACTCCAAACTAAGTTTTTTTTGCTTTATAAATGATTTCAAACTTTTATTGTTCTGTTTTGGGTAGTTGTCGAAGCAAAAAGGCAATTCGAGCTTATAATATTGTAAGCAGATATGATGTATAGGGTAGCACCCTTTTCCTTTTTCTTTTGTTTGTTATAATTTTGCTCTTGGCATTGTTATTTCTTTTATTTTAGTTGCTGTGTATTTGTACTTTAAAGAATATATCTCCTTGTATTGTTGGTTTATGGCATTAATAGAAAAAAACCTGTTTCATCAGGAAGTGTGTACCCCAACCAAAAACCGTGGATTAATAGCAATGTTTGAGCGGCCTTGTCAGCGCAGACATCTGCTTTTAAATCTGGGAATCCTGATGATTGCAAACAAGCCAGCTACGATTTCAGGAAAACCATCAAAGCCGCAAAAAGACAATATAAAAATAAAGTTGAAGAACAATTCAACACCAACAATGCAAGAAGCATGTGGCAGGGCATCAATAACATCACGACATTTTCAATCTCTCCCTCTGCCTGTCTGTGGTTCCATCATGCTTCAAAAAATCCACCATTGTGGATTTTCCAGGGGAAAAAAAAAAATCCAATAAGAAAAAAAATGCTCCATATCGGCCGGTCCAGGCTGAAGCTGTCCTGCTGGGTCCTGATCTGGCGGAATCCTTCTGTCACGAGCGCGGGATAAAAATGGACCCAAATGCAGGACAGTTTAACAAAAACAGGGATTTAATAAATAAAAGACACAAAACAGGACAACGACAACAGAAGACAAGGACAACAGACATGAAGACAACAGGCTCAACTAAATAATACAAATAATCAATAAACATGAGGGACAGGTGTGCAGAGGCGGGGCGGAAAAGACAAGGGCGGGGCAGACACGTGGAACTGGACACTGGACACTTCTGTATCTGTACAGTCTGTTGCACCTTAACATATTACATATATATAAGATTTATTTTTTATTTATATAAGATATATTTATAATGTGTAGTGCATTGTAAATATATCTTATATAAATAAAAAATAAATCTTATATATAATCTTAGATAAAAATGTATTTTTTATTTATATAAGATATATATATAATAAGTACATATTGTATATAATGTGTAGTGCATTGTAAATATGTCCAATAGTACACTGTGTGTACTGGCCATGTACGAGGATATTGCATCTTTTCACATTTGCACATTTTCACCCATATGTAAACTGTTCTTAATTTTGTTTTAATTACTGTATCTAAACTGTTCTGCAATTTCTGAAGTTCAATCCCAAGAATTTCACTCACCAAGGCACATGTGCTGTGGTGATGTGACAATAAAAGTGACTTGACTTGACTTCAGTTCTCAGGTGAGGGGTCCCTGAGGGCGGGCCGGAGAGGAAGTAACCAGTAAAGATGTTATAATAACATACTGTATTATTGTAAGTTGTTCAATTTTAAAAGATTTAATTGTTTAAGCTGAAACTTTTGAGCAACTGATTTATGAATTCAGCAATTTCTATAATCACTGTAGTCTAAAAAAATGTAATTTAAAGTCTACTGGCATTTTGAGAATGCAGCAGTTTGAGAGTTTTATTATTCACAAAGAAACGCAAAAGAAACCCACATTTTTTTCATACATTTTACATATCAGTATAATAACTCTTGTAAAGGGACTCTGCTTAATAACATTTCTTTGTTCTACAAACATCCCTTACATTATTTATGTAACTTATTTGTTAATAGAAATCTAATTCTAATTGTTAAATGTTAAAGATTCTGGACACAACAATTCCACTGTAGCTGTAGTTTGTAGATATAATTTCACTTACAGTATGAACATCTTATTTTGGATCACACAAAGAAATATGTGAATCATAGCTCCGTATCCAGAATCCAGGGTATAGAGGGTGAGTGAATGTGGTGTGGACTCTGTGAAGGAGCCTCATCACATCAGAGACGCTGTAGAAGGACAGAGTTCCTGCACTGTGATCCACATACACTCCTATTCTGGAGGATGATGGACCTCTGAGCTCAGTCTTAATGTCGTTGTGCCAGAAAGAGACAGAAAAAGAAGAACACTGCAGACTCCAGGACTGACTGTTGTATCCAAACACACACTCATAGCCTTCTACTTTCCTGCTGATCTCTTTATATGAGACTGATATGGACACAACACCTCTGCTCTCCACCTCCCAGTAACAGCGTCCACACACACTCTCCTTACACAACACCTGAGGCCAGGAGTCAAATCTCTCTGGATGATCAGAGTATCGCTGTTGTGTCTCACTCCGTGTCACCACTCTGTTCTTCTCAGACAGAATGAGTTCAGGATGTGCTGTGTTTGAATCCAGAGTCAGATAACAGAAATCTACAGTAATAAAATGTCCAGTAGGTTAGATGTTATTCACTTATAATGTTTGTGTGTGTGTGTGTTGTTTGCCTACACTGCAGAAAATCTTCTCTGCTCTTTGGTTCTGAGGGTAAAATGGTCTGCACTGCTACAGCTGTGGAGACACAAAGACAAAAATGGAGACTAGAAAATTATGTGAAACAAAAATTAGTCACTTGTTTCAGACAGATATGTTAATGTCATGTTTTCAGTCTGGCATCTTTCCATATTTTTGCATTTAATGCATCAACAATGATTTTCCAAAACCTGTGAGGATTGTTTGTGGATTTGAGATTAAGTTCCATTAACTGGCTATTCATCTTGATAGAATTTTATTCAATTTTCTCACTTGCTTCCTTTTTATTTGTGTTATGATGCAAATCAATAGAAAAAAGTTTGGTTGTTTACCTCGTTGACGAAGTTTCAGCAATAAGACTTCCTCAACTTTTTTTTTCACATCTTAAAGTAAATAAATATTATTTAACATCAGTCATCAGAAATAATCATAAAATATAAATGATCATATTTAGACTAAACATTTTATTCTGTACACCTACATTGCAGATTGTGTTTGTTGATCTTTGGTCCTGAGGGTAAAATCTTCTGTGCTGCTGTAGCTGTTGAGACAAAATGCAGATGGGGGAAAAACATTAAAAAGATTCTCTCATCTCAATGGTTTATTGTTCCAGATTTTAATTTAAGGCATTGTGTTTAATTAGATTTCAATTAAATTCTGTTGATTTTGTCTAGTAAATTATTTTAGATTTATATGTATTTATATACATATATTAATAATGCTAATACTTTGTGATTTTCTGCAGTCTTGTTCCTGCTTACTGTACTTCTTATTTCTGTTAGATGAATTTTATGGCTCTTTTTACTGTGATACAGAAACAATGTTTGTTTGTTCACCTTCTGGTTGGATTTTGTTGAATTTCTCCTCACAGATTTGCTCGACTCGTTTTTTCAGATCTGAGAGAGCTTCCATCACTCCATCAAATGAGAGATGTTGATTGACAGTGAAGCTGAGTGAGTCGTCACATCCAGGAGAAACACAGAGAGACGGGAAACTCTACAAAGAGGAAATTCATCATAGAGAAGGAGAAAAGTGGACGAGAGGAACGAATGAATCTCAGACTGAATCAGAACAAAGACACACTTGTGATCTCAGACAGGAACATTTCTTGTTGCTGTAATGAGCTTTTAGGAGGAAACTTTGTGAGGAACAGCGCCCTCTGTAGATCAGACAGTGAGTGTTACCTGGAGGAAGTGGATGTTATTGTGTGTGTGTGAAAGCTGCTCCATTTCAGTGACTCTCCTCTTTAGATCAGCAATCTCCTTCTCCAGTTGATTCAGGAGTCGTTCACCTTGATTCATTTCAGCTCTGATCAGCTCCGTCACCTCCGAGCGCTTTTTCTCCATGGAGCTGATCAGCTCAGTAAAGATCCTCTCACTGTCATCTAATGCTGCCTGTGAACGCTTCTATTAAAACACACACACCCACACCCACACCCACCCACCCCCACACACACCCACACACACACAGATCAATTTAAAGATCAACTCTTTCTATTACAGTGACTCTATAATGTGTGTTTATGTGAATCTCTCAGTTTCCTCCTCACCTTAATAATGTCCACAGCCTGTTTCAGCTCCTGCAGCTTCTTCTCCTTCTCCTGGATCCTCTGCTGGGATTTCACCTGCTCCTCCTTTAGCTCATTCTGAGAACAAATAATATACATTTATTTATTTCTGCATCAGGAAATCAGCTTGTCAATATTAACTGCAGCTAAATCTAATATAAAATGCATATGATATTTCACCTTATGATGCGAGTTTACGTAAATTTGAATCATCACTTTATTTTGGCACATACATGCTCACACAAATGCTGTATATATTTTCTTTTCAATATAAACTAAATTAAATATATTGACATAAAAATGTATTAGTTACACCATTTGTTAATTTCTATTGTTGGATTACTTTACCTGCGACTAGTTTCATCAGAAAAAGTTTTAGAGTTTCTGTCATATATTAATGTAAAAAATTTCATTTAAGTTGTCTATATTTGTCTATATGTATTTCTTTGTGATTTTAGGTTATTTTAATTCTTATTAATCGTTCTTGCCATGAAGATAGCCTCAGTAGCTGACATGGCAGTAAATTATAGCAACTAACTAACTTACAATACCTGCGACTACCTGTTTTTGTGTTCTGTGATTTGGATCTGTTCTCGGATTATCTCTCCCTCTGAACTCTACACGCTTTCTTAGCTACGCTGTTGTGTTTACTACTGTGCTTTGTTCATTAAAATACTACATGAGGATCCCACACAGCCAGCCTGTATCTGGCCAATCATAACAGAATACATAGAATACAATACAGAGATGCTGGCCACGTGTCATGAACAGCTTACTGGTTTCCAGACCTCAAACAAGGTACTGATTCAGCTTCAGAGTATGAGTTTCAGACCCTAGCAGCACAAAGTGACTGGAAAGACACAGCATGCAGGGACCAGGACATGAGCTTGTCTCTATACTTAACAATGGCCATCTGATTGGATAACCTCATATGCAACCAACACCTGTCCTGGCCGCTGTGCACCCAATCCATGGCTTAAGGCCCAATGTCAATATCGAGCCCCAGAGAAACCATGCAGCTGGGAAGAACTCAGGAACTCAAGAACTCAGCAAGCTGTCCTCGTGTGCATATTTTTCCAGGAAACTTACCCCAGCCGAGAGCAACTATGACATGGAGAACATGGGGAATTGCTATAAATCTGTGGACCACCATCTGTTCCAAGTTGTTACCAATCACAAGAATCTGAGAATATCAAGAATGCCAAATGCCTAAATCTGATCTGGGAATAAAAAATAGCAAGACTGACACTCCTTCCTTCCCGCTACAAGCCACAACCATCATAACGCATCCTCCCTCACCTTGGTCATTTTTGCCCCAATCTGGTGGGATCTTAGAAGACGTGCAGCCCACCCAGGCCAATGAGGAGACTCCCTGGGGTCCCCCTGACCAGCAATATGTCCCCACTACAGTCAGAACATGTATCATGCACTGGGATCACATGACTAAGAGATCAGGAAACCCAGGAGTTCAGTGTACCACTAAGCTGATTCAAAATATCGTTTGGTGGCTCTCTATGACGACAGATGTCAAGGACTTTGTGGAGTTCCAGATCATCACTCTTTTGGTAGCAGCTGACTGTTTCTCCAAGACCTGTAAGCTAGTTCCACACAAGGGGCTCTCCACCACCATGAAAACCGTCAAAGTGCTTCTTGAACCATGTTTTTCGTAACCATAACATCCCAAAAGATATTGTTTTAAACTGAAGCTTAAATTCACATTAAGGGTGTGGCGGGCCTTTTGCGAGAGCTTGGGAATCAACGTTAGCCTTACCTCGGGGTACCACCCCCAGTCTAATGGCCTAGCAGAACAAGTCATCCAGCAGGTTCAGCATTTCTTACAAATGAATTGCAGGAGTGAGCAGCAGCAGTGGAGCAAATTCCTGGTATGGGCAAAATAAACACAAAACTCCCTCACCCATTCATCCACGAACCTCACACCATTTCAGTGTGTGCTGGATTACCAACCTCCACTGTTCCCCTGGTCTGGCAATCCCTGAGACATACCAGCTGGTTACAAGTGGTTTAGACACAGCCTAAAACTATGGGAGAATGCCCACATAAGGCTTCAAATAGCCATTTAGTGGAAAAAGATGAAGGGCAACCCCCACACACAGTGCGATGCCCCCACAGGTTATCGCCCCAGGTTGAATTCACATTAAGGGTGTGGGGGCAAGTGCGATGCCCCCACACACAGTTTAGGCCATGCCAAATGGTGTGGCTCTCGACTCATAATATCAAGCTCAAGCTACAATGCAAAAAAAACTCCACATTTCATTGGTCCGTTCAAGGTCATCCCCCAGATTAACCCGGTAAACTATTGTTTACAACTATCTTCACACTAGATCTTCTCACCATTTCACATTTCCCTTCTCAAGCTCACCCATTTCACCCCTGCAAATAATTTCTCAAAGTCGGAACCACCACCACTGTACATAGACAGGGCCCCAGGGAAGACCTTGCAGAAAAACACCTGGAGGTGTTTCTAGTATGGTATATTCTGTAACAATCCCCACCAGAGGGAACCATCACCCAGATTTTGAACACTTCTGGTTTATAGGATTTTTATGTCATAAAAATGTGCATGCTACTTTTGGCATGAAGTATTGCCTCAGTTTGAGCGTACCAAGCCATTTTTTTCTGCTATTGTATGACTACTTTACCTGTGTATGGGCCAATTTTTGTGACAATATGTTTTGTGTTGTAATCTGTTTGCTCTGCGGACGTTCTATTGCTCCCTTTGACATCTGTCTATATTCTTGGCTATGCTATTGAGTATGAATCCCACACAGCCTGTATCCATCTTGTCATTACAAGAGTTATATGAATAATATTGGATTTTAGCTCTTCAAAGTAGATCGTACAATCTGATCAGATTAACACTTCGTACTAACACCCATTTAATATTTGCATTTCAGAGTGTATGACAATCACAGAAAAATAAATAAAATCAGCTAAAACAGAAATAGTAATTGACTTGTAAAAGAATAATGATATTGAGTTCTCACCTGTTTTTTAGTTCTTTCTGTTTTAGTTGAAACTGTATCATGACCTTTGTGTTTTTCCATCGTACACAAGTAACAGATGAGGCTTTGGTCAGTACGACAGTAGATCTCCATCAGTTTGTGATGCTGAAAACAGAGACTCTTCTGGAGCTCTGCCCCAGTTTCGACTAACTTGTGCTTCTTAAAGGCAGGAGACTGATAGTGAGGTTGAAGATGATCTTCACAATAGGAAGCCTGACAAACCAGACAGTAATTAACAGCTTTGCGTTTTCTCCCTATGCAGGAATCACACTCCACATCTTCAGCGTAACAGTGAGCAGGAGAAGCAGCTTGGAGTTTCTTCAGATCCTCCACCACTTCAGCCAGCTTGTTGTTCCTGCATAATTCAGGCCTTGTATTGTGAGTCACTTTACAGTGGGGGCAGCTGTAAACCCCACTCTGATCTTCTTTATCCCAGAAGTCATTAATACACACCTTACAGAAGTTGTGGCCACATGGAGTCGTTACAGGATCCTTCAGGAGTTCCTGACACTCTGGACAGCTGAACCGATCCTGATCTGTTGAAATACCAGCCTCAGCCATTTTCTTGGAGTCTCACACTGAGCAAGTGAGAGAGAATGAAAAAGAGAGACGGAAGGAATGAGGGACAAAGGCAAAAAGGGAGGGGTGGATGGCAGGCTACGCTTTTAAGTTTCGTTTTCCAGGAAATGAGCTTTTTGTTTTTTTTTGTGGTGTGGTTTCGTGAGAGAGAGAGTGGGTGTGGTTTTAAACACACAGTTCAGGGTTAAAGATTTTTTGTAGTCCAAATGAACTTCCCTGTGATTTAAAGATTCAGATGAAACTAATATTGACCTTCTACAAATATCATAAAATCATAATTGACATCACTAATTCATTCAACACTGTTATGTCACAAAGGTGTATGTGAAACTAATTGATAAAAGCATACATATAAAATTAAGGGTCATCAGCTTTGTGAGTCTAAATCCATCTAGTGAACAAAATATATGTGAATATACAGTAAGTATTGTTAGTTTTGATTATACTTTTTTTCACAAATGACATTAGTTATTTGTGCTGCATTTCCCTTTCACTTTTGATCTATAGTGAAGTCTCGACCTGCCTTTTGTTTCATTCAGTGCTAAAGAACTCTCATTCGGAAAGATTTTATTGTATAAACAGAAACTTTTGAGCAACTAAATCAAAAGGTGTTTATAAAAGTTTTATTTCTCATGAAACACAAAAAGAAACCATATATTTGGAAACATTTTTCACATCACTGAAATAAATCTGTAAAAGGAGGCCGTTTAATAACATTTCTGTTCTACAAACATCCTAAATTCTGTGAATAAAAGATTATATATGTAAATTATTTGTGAATTGCAATCAAATTATAATTGTTTGGTAATTCTTAATGATAAAAAAAAGTTAAACTTTCTGCACATAACAATGCCACTGAAACATATTAGTTTGGATCACACAAAGACACTGGTACATCGTAAATCCATATACAGAGCCCAGCGTATAGAGGCTGAGTGAATGTGGTGTGGACTCTGTGGAGGAGCCTCATGGTGTCAGAGACGCTGTAGAAGGACAGAGTTCCTGCACTGTGATCCACATACACTCCTATTCTGGAGTATGATGGACTTTGGAGCTTAGTCTCAATGCTGTTGTGCCAGAAAGAGACAGAGGAAGAAGAACACTGCAGACTCCAGGACTGACTGTTGTATCCAAACCTAGATTCTTTACTCTCTCCTTTCCTGCTGATCTCTTTATATGAGATTGATATGTCCACATAACCGCTGCACTCCACCTCCCAGTAACAGCGTCCACACACACTCTCCTTGCACAACACCTGAGGCCAATAGTCAAATCTCTCTGTATGATCAGAGTATTGCTGTTTTGTCTCACTGCTTGTCACCACTCTGTTGTTCTCAGACAGAATGAGTTGATGATGTACTGTGTTTGGGTCCAGAGTCAGATGACAGAAATCTACAGTAATAAAATAAATAAATGTCCACAGGTTAGTTATTAATCACAGGATTTATAATGTGTGTGTGTGTTGTATGCATACACTGCAGAAAATCTTCTCTGCTATCTGGTTCTGAAGGTAAAATGGTCTGAACTGCTGCAGCTGTGGAGACACAGAGGCAATATAGAGTCAGAAAAATGATGTGCAAACAAAAATTAGTCACTTGTTTCAGACAGATATGTTAATAATGTCACGTTTTCAGTCTGGCATCTGTCCAGATTTTTACTTTTAATGCATCAACAATGATTTTCCCAAACAAGTGAGGTTGGTTTGTGAATTTCTGGTTTGTTTGGCTGCTAAATGTTTCTTGATGTAATTTTATTCAGTCTTCTCACTTGCTTTATTCTTATTTCTGTTATGAAGCAAAACAAGTGTTTGTTTGTTCACCTTGTGGTCTGATTTTGTTGAATTCCTCCTCATAGATTTGCTCGAATCGTTTTTTCAGATCTGAGAGAGATTTCCTCACTCCATCAAATGAGAGATGTTGATTGACAGTGAAGCTGAGTGAGTCGTCACATCCAGGAGAAACACAGAGAGACGGGAAACTCTACAGAGAGGAAACATCATAGAGAAGGAGAAAAGTGGACGAGAGGAACGAATGAATCTCAGACTGAATCAGAACAAAGACACACTTGTGATCTCAGACAGGAACATTTCTTGTTGCTGTAATGAGCTTTTAGGAGGAAACTTCGTGAGGAACAGCACCCTCTGTAGATCACACAGTGAGTGTTACCTGGAGGAAGTGGATGTCATCATGTGTGTCTGAAAGCTGCTCCAGCTCAGTGACTTTCCTATTAAGATCAGCAATCTCCTGCTCCACCTGATTCAGGAGTTGTTCAGCTCCACTCAGGTCAGCGTTCTCCTGAGCTCTGATCAGCTCTGTAAACTCAGAGCGCTTTTGCTCCATGTAGCTGATCAGCTCAGTAAAGATCCTCTCACTGTCATCTACTGCTTCCTGTGAACGCTTCTATTAGAACAAACACACATTCATTTAAATATCAAATCTTCCTCTTTCTGTTACTCAATAATTTGTGTTTAGGTGTTTCCTCCTCACCTTAATAATGTCCACCGTCTCTTTCAGCTCCTCCAACTTCTTCTTCTTCTCCTGGATCCTCTGCTTGAATTTCATCTGCTCTTCTTTTACCTCATTCTGAAACCAAATAAAACACATTTCATTATTTCTGCATCAGGAAATCAGCTTGTCAATAATAACTGCAGCTAAACGTAATATAATATATAATATTATAATAATATAATATAATATAATAATATAATATAATTGAGCTTGTGATGTTTCATATCATCTTCTGAGTTTATATGTAAATCCGAAACACTTTATTTTACCAAGCACATGTGAGCATTCAACAATACACAGTGTACACAAGATCACCACACACACATTCTCACACAGGTACATGTGTCACCATCTGTGGCTTTTATCTTTTTAATATCAATTAAATCTAAATGTATTAAAGATGCCCTGCCACACGTATTTCATTACTTTTGTGGTAATGTCTGAAGTTCACCATGGACTCTGTAACATTTTTGTGGAAATAATGCCTTGGTTCCCTTGTTTCAAGCCATTCTAGTGTGGTATAGAAAGCCTGCAGGAAGACTCAGCTCGATTTGCGCCAGTTCTCATGAATATTCAAATGAGCTACAGCATGCTGCTTGGCTCCGATTGGCTAACCGCTAGGATATGAGAGCATGACTATTCATTCACCCACACAATAAGTAGCCTAGGCTAGAGGACCTTTGTTTACAATCACCTTGAATTGCAGCAGAATGGCTTCTTCACAAGCCTGTTGACGTTCAGACATCCTTGCTGTATAGGAAACTCACTGAGTTACACAAATTCTGGGGGCGCAGTCTCAAGTGGGAGAGCTCATGAATAGTAATGAGCTCAATCATTACTACGTCACTCTGAGCAGCTTTTCTAATTGCCCTGATTTCTCCCCTTATTTCTTTTAAGTGGCTAGAACTGACCGGGGAGGTAGCAGTTCGTGTTCACATTCACGACACAACACAAACACATATGGACCTAACACGTATCAAAAAATACAAGTAAAAACGGTTTTGTGTGGAAGGCCACCTTTAACATTAAAATATATTAGAAATGAACACAACTGAACAAACTGTTTTAAATGTAAACACCGTATTAATACTGATCTAGAACTTTCCCAGTCATTTGTGATCAGTATTTTACCTGCATAGTTTACATTATATGAATAATGTCAGATGTCGGCTGTTCAAAGTAGACTGTACGATCAGACCAGATTAACACTTCTTACCAACAACTATTTAACATTTTCATATCACAGTGTATGGCAATCATGTAAAATGAATAGAAATTAGATTAGAAATAAAATAATAAAATGAATAAATTGACTTGTAAAATAATAATAATCCAGTTCTCACCTGTTTTTCAGTTCTTTCGGTTTTAGTTGAAACTGTATCATGACCTTTGTGTTTTTCCATCGTACACAAGTAACAGATGAAGCTTTGGTCAGTACGACAGTAGATCTCCAGCGGTTTGTCATGTTCAGAGCAGATCTTCTCTTGGAGCTCTGAACAGGCTTCAACTAACTTGTGCTTCTTAAAGGCAGGAGCCTGATAGTGAGGTTTTACATGATTTTCACAATAAGAGGCCTGACAAACCAGACAGGAATTAACAGCTTTGCGTTTTCTCCCGATGCAGGAATCACACTCCACATCTCCAGGTCCAGCGTAACAAATAGTAGAAGAAGCAGCTTGGAGTTTCTTCAGATCCTCCAACACTTCAGCCAGCTTGTTGTTCCTGCATAATTCAGGTCTGGTATTGTGAGTCACTTTACAGTGGGGACAGCTGTAAACCCCACTCTGATCTTCTTTATCCCAGAGGTCATCAATACACACCTTACAGAAATTGTGGCCACAGGGAGTCTTTACAGGATCCTTCAGGAGTTCCTGACACACTGGACAGCTGAATCGTTCCATCTCTGTCGACATACCAGCCTCAGCCATTTTCTTGGTGTTTCACACTGAGCAAGTGAGAGAGAATGAGAAAGATAGAGGAAGAAGGGGAGGGAATAAGAGACAGAGGGAGGGGCAGAAGGGAGGGGCAGGAGGCAGGCAACTCTGAGTTTCTTAAGTTTCGTTTTCCGTGAAATGAGCTGTATGGTTTTGTTTGTGGTGTAGAGTGAGAGTGAGTGGGTGTGGATGCATATATTGCATATCACTGATTCATTAACCCAGAAGGTTGATTCTCTGCCAGTGCCATCAGTTATTTGTGCTGCATTTCCATTTCTCTTTCGATCTACAGTGAACTCTTGACCTGATTTTTTCTTCACTGAGTTCTAAAGAACTCTCATTCTGAAATATTTTTTATTGTATTAACATGAAGTTCATGTAGTTTTTACATTTTATTTTCATTTCAGGTCTTAAAAGATGGAGCAGTTTCAGAAAGTTTTATTATTTTTTGAAGAAATGCATAAAAAAACAAAAACATTGTACATTTTTTTTATATCAGGGTAATAAATCTTATAAAATGAGTGAATTTATAATATTTTAATATGTAAATCATTTGTGAATAGAACCCCAAGTCTAATCATAAATAAGTGATATATAATTATAACATAGGGGGGCACAGTGGTTTAGTGGATAGCACGTTCGCCTCACACCTCCAGGGTTGGGGGTTCGATTCCCACCTCCGCCTTGTGTGTGTGTGGAGTTTGCATGTTCTCCCCGTGCCTCGGGGGTTTCCTCCGGGTACTCCGGTTTCCTCCCCGGTCCAAAGACATGCATGGTAGGCTGATTGGCATCTCTGGAAAATTGTCTGTGGTGTGTGATTGCATGAGTGAATGAGTGTGTGTGTGTGCCCTGTGATGGGTTGGCACTCCGTCCAGGGTGTATCCTGCTTTGATGCCCGATGACACCTGAGATAGGTACAGGCTCCCCATGACCCAAGAAGTTCGGATAAGCGGTAGAAAAATGAATGAATGAATGAATGAATGAATATAACATAAATTTTACACTTTTTGCACATAACAATGACACTGAAACATATTATTTTGGATCACACAAAGAGACGGGTAAATCATACTTCCATATACAGAGCCCAGCGTATAGAGGCTGAGTGAACGTGGTGTGGACACTGTGGAGGAGCCTCATGGTGTCAGAGACGCTGTAGAAGGACAGAGTTCCTGCACTGTGATCCACATACACTCCTATTCTGGAGGATGATGGACCTTGGAGCTTAGTCTCAATGTTGTTGTGCCAGAAAGAGACAGATGAAGAAGAACACCGCAGACTCCAGGACTGACTGTTGTGTCCAAACAAACACTCATCACCCGTTCCTTTCCTGCTGATCTCTTTATATGAGACTGATATGAGCATGTGCCTGCTCCTCTCCACCTCCCAGTAACAAAGTCCACACACACTCTCCTTACACAACACCTGAGTCCAATAGTCAAACCTCTCTGGATGATCAGAGTATTGCTCTTGTTTCCTACTGCGTGTCACCACTCTGTTGTTATCAGATAGAATGAGTTGGCGATTTGCTGTGTTTGGATCCAGAGTCAGACAATGGAAATCTACAGTAATAAATTGTTCACAGGTTAGATGTTAATCTCAGGATAATAATATTAATTTAATATAATTTATTATAAGTGTGTGTGTGTGTGTGTGTGTGTGTGTGTGTGTGTTGTATTCTTACACTTCAGAAAATCTTCCCTGCTCTTTGGTTCTGAAGGTAAAACTGTCTGAACTGCTGCAGCTGTGGAGACACAGAGAAAATATGCAGTCTAAAAAATTATGTGGAAACAAAAATTTGTCACTTTTCATATGTCACAGCACTTGTGAAAGTTACAAATGACTTGTTCTTAGCTTCAGACCAAGACTACAGGTCACTATTAGTTCTACTTGACCTTAGTGCTGCATTTCGACACTATAGAGTAGATCACAACATTCTCCTAAATTGCTTACAAAATTACACAGGTATTTAAGGACAGGCTTTAAGTTGGTTTAGATCCCACCTGTCTAATCGATACCATTTTGTAGATTTAAATACTGAATCGTCCAGTTTATTGGCAGTTAATTATGGAGTCTCTCAAGGATCAGTTCTAGGACCTCTTCTTTTCTGAATATACATGCTTCCCTTAGGAAATATGTATGTATGTAAGGATTGGTGCAGTGAGAATCATTGTTTTTTTTTTTTATTATTTCTTTAGTTCATTTATAACCATTCGCCCCCACACACTAAGAAATAAGCTGGCAAGAATGGGAGTGGACTCAAACCTTGTAAGATGGATCACAGACTCACTGATAGGCCACAGTATGGAAGGCTGAATGGCTGCACTTTACATACTGTGGTAAGTGACACCAGACACTGTGCTCTTTCCTGTACTGTTCACAAAATACACATCTGACTAATATGTAGGCATGGGATTAGTTTCCATTGTTATGCTGACGATATCCAATTACATACAGTATCTCATCAAAACCAGATGAAATATCTAAATTGTCTAAATTAACTGAGTGCGCTAAAGAGATTAATGATTAGATGACCTGTAATTATCTGTTGTTAAATTCTGATAAGACAGAAATACTAATTATCGGTCCAAAAACCAGTACACAAAAGCTCTGACAATTCAATTTCCATTCAGAGGGATGTACTGTTACTAGTAGCACAACGGAGAAATACCTGGGTGTTAGACAGAAACTTGTCTTTAGAAAATCATATCACCCATATTACAAACACAGCCTTCTTCCACCTTAGAAATATTGGCAAACTGAGAAACATCCTGTCTGTATCTGATGCTGAGAAGCTAGTTCATGCATTCATGACCTCTAGACTGGACTATTGTAATGCATTACTAGGTGGTTGTCCTTCATCTTTAATAACTAGGCTACAGTTAGTCCAAAATGCAGCTGCCAGAGTTCTCACTAGGACAAGAAAGTATGACCATATAACCCCAATTTTATTTGTCAGACTGTATATTTATAATCACACCCTCCAGTGTCACCCATATGAGGATGAGGTTCCCCTTTGAGTCTGTTTCCACTCAAGGTTTCTTCCTTTACCATTCAAGGAAGTTTTTTCTCACCACAGTCACCTGAGTCACCTCAGACTTGTTCATTGGAAATAAATACAAACACCTTTTATGTTATGTTTATGTTTAGTAAAGCTGCTTTGAGACAGTGTCAATTGTTAAAAGCAATATAAAAATAAATTTGATTTGGATTTTAACTTATTTCAGACAGACATGTTAATAATGTCACTTTTTCAGTCTGGCATCTTGGCAGATTTTTTACTTTAATGCACCAACAATGATTTTCCCAAACATGTGAGGTTAGTTTGGGGATTTTTCTGATTAGGTTCCATTGACTGTTTGGCTGTTAAATGTATCTTGATGTAATTTTATTCAGTCTTCCTTCTCATTTCTGTTATGATGCAAAACAATGTTTGTTCACCTTGTGGTTGGATTTTGTTGAATTCCTCCTCACAGATTTGCTCGACTTGTTTTTTCAGACCTGAGAGAGATTTCCTCGTTCCATCAAATGAGAGATGTTGATTGACAGTGAAGCTGAGTGAGTCGTCACATCCAGGAGAAACACAGAGAGACTGGAAACTCTACAGAGAGGAAACACATCATAGAGAAGGAGAAAAGTGGACGAGAGGAACGAATGAATCTCAGCACTCTCAGTAGATCAGACAGTGAGTGTTACCAGGAGAAAGTGGAGGTCATCGTGTGTGTGTGAAAGCTGCTCCAGCTCAGTGACTCTCCTCGTAAGATCAGCAATCTCCTGCTCCAGTTGATTCAGGAGTCGTTCAGCTCGACTCACTTCAGCTTTCTCCTGAGCTCTGATCAGCTCCGTCACCTCCGAGCGCTTTTTCTCCATGGAGCTGATCAGCTCAGTAAAGATCCTCTCACTGTCATCTACTGCTGCCTGTGAACGCACCTGTTAGGACACACACACACACATACATAAAAACACAAACACACAAACACACACACAATGAAATCTATTTTGATATCAACTCTTTATCTTACAGTGACTCTATAATTTGTGTGTGTTTAGGTGAATCGCTGTTTCCTCCTCACCTTAATAATGTCCACAGTCTGTTTCAGCTCCTGCAGCTTCTTCTGCTTCTCCTGGATCCTTTGATGGAATTTCATCAGCTCCTCCTGTAGATCATTCTGAGACCAAATAATCAGCATGTCAGTAGTTAGTTTACATGTACAGTATATATTATATTATATTATATTATATTATATTATATTATATTATATTATATTATATTATATTATATTATATAATTGAGCTTGTGATGTTTCATATCATGTTCTGAGTTTATATGTAAAATCCGAATCCGAATCACTTTATTTTACCAAGCACATGTGAGCATTCATCAATACACAGTGTACACAAGATCACCACACACACATTCTCACACAGGTACATGTGTCACCATCTGTGGCTTTTATCTTTTTAATATCAATTAAATCTAAATATATTTACATTAAAATATATTAGAAATGAACACAACTAAACAAACTGTTTCAACTTAAACACCATATTAATACTGATCTAGAACTTCACCAGTCATTTGTGAACAGTATTTAACCTGTATAGTTTACATTATATGAATAATGTCAGGTGTCGGCTGTTCAAAGTAGACTGTACGATCAGACCAGATTAACACTTCTTACTAACAACTATTTAACATTTTCATATCACAGTGTATGGCAATCATGTAAAATGAATAGAAATTCGATTAGAAATAAAATAAATAATAGATTGACTTGTAAAATAATAATTATATCCAGTTCTCACCTGTTTTTCAGATCTTTCTGTTTTAGCTGAAACTGTATCATGACCTTTGTGTTTTTCCATCGTACACAAGTAACAGATGAGGCTTTGGTCAGTACGACAGTAGATCTCCATCAGTTTGTCATGTTCAGAGCAGATCTTCTCTTGGAGCTCTGCACAGGCTTCAACTAACTTATGCTTCTTAAAGGCAGGAGACTGATAGTGAGGTTTAAGATGATCTTCACAATAGGAGGCCTGACAAACCAGACAGGAATTAACAGCTTTGCGTTTTCTCCCGGTGCAGGAATCACACTCCACATCTCCAGGTCCAGCATAACTGTGAGCAGGAGAAGCAGCTTGGAGTTCAGTCTTCTTCAGTTTCTCCACCACTTTAGCCAGTATGTTGTTCCTGTATAAAACAGGCCTTGTAGTGAAAGTCTCTCTACACTGAGGGCAGCTAAAGACACCCTCCTCTTGATCCCAGTGACCATTAATACACACCGTACAGAAACTGTGGCCGCAGGGAATAGCCACTGGATCCCTCAGGAGTTCCGAACATACTAGACAGCTGAACTGATCCTGATCTGCTAAAATACCAGCCACAGCCATTTTTCAGTCTCACACTGAGCGAGTGAGAGAGAATGAGAAAGAGAGGGCGGGGATTGAAAAGAAGGACAGAGTTAAGGAGGGAGGAGCAGAAGACAGGCAACTTTCAGTTTCTTAAGTTTTGTTTCCTGTGAAATGAGCTGTCGGGTTTTATTGTGGTTTAGAGTAAGAGAGAGTGTGGGTTTGGCTTTAAACACATAATTTAGGTGTATAGACATTTTGTAGTGTAATTGAGATTTCCTGTGATTTAAAGATTCAAGTGAACTGAATATTGCATTGAATATATTCCTATAAATATCTGTCTCATGACCAAATATTGTATATTTTAATATGTTTTTTATCATTGCTGGAATATTTAATCAGAAAATTGTAATTAACGTCACTGATTCATTCACCCACAATCATTGCATGGAGCTGAGGAGGTTATGTCTCAGGATGGCATCTAGCCCGGACAGGGTGTGTTCGAGAATGCTAAAGGCCTGTTCTGCTGAAATGGGTGAGCCACCTCAGTACTTGTTCAACCTTATCCTGAGGCTAGGGAGTGTGCCAATACTGTTGCTCTGAACTCACACATTATGAAGTCTTTCTCTATTTGCTACACATACTCTTATCTGGATAAAAGGATTGGTGCAGTGAGAATCATCCTTTTTTTATTTCTTTAGTGCATTTATAACCATTCGCCCTCACACACTAAGAAATAAGCTGGCAAGAATGGGAGTGGACTCAAACCTTGTAAGATGGATCACAGACTCACTGATAGGCCACAGTATGGAAGGCTGAATGGCTGCACTTCAGATACTGTGGTCAGTGACACCGGAGCTGTGCTCTCTCCTGTACTGTTCACCTTATACACATCTGACTTCTGAACTTTAAGCTCTGCCATACTCAGAAATACTTTTTAGACACTGTGATATTTGGCTGTGTCAGGGATGGACAGGAGGGGAGTAATTTGTGAGGTTGTGTGCATCCACACATCTGCAGCTGAACACCTCCAAGACTAAGGAAATGTGGTGGTGGATTTTCATAGGTATAAACTACAATCGAAACCTGTGTCCTCACAAGGGATTGGTGTGGAGATGGTCAGGACCTGCAGATACCTGAGACTGCAGCTGGATGATCAGCTGAACTGTACCAAGAACATGGATATTCTCCTCTGGAAATGACAGAGCCATCTATACGTCCTTAACAACATCTGCAAAAAGCTGCTTCACATCTTTTACTAATCTGTGGTCACCAGTGTCCTTTACTATGCTGTAGTGTGCTGAAGAGGAAGCTGCAGAAAGAGAGATGCGACACAACTGGACAGACTGGTGAGGAGGGCAGGCTCAGTGGTTGATACAAAGCTGGACTCACTGGTGACAGTTACAGAAAGAAGAACACTTGATAAACACCAACCACCCTCTTCACAGCATATTCACCTGCCTGGCAGATTCCTGCCTCTGTCATGCTCCATTGCAAGACTAAGGAACTGGTCATTAGACTGTACAACATCTCTCAGGTGTGCCAGAGTGAACACATACAAATGAAGGAGTGACTTAGTACAGTTTATTATCAGCATCTTATAAATAATAGAATTTATTATTATAGCACTTTTAACAATTCACATTTTCTCAAAGTAGCTTTACATAAGTATAGAAATAGAATCACAATTTTATTGTTTAAAGTTTAAAATGAAGTTATTATTTATATTTAACATCTATCCCTAACGATGAAGCCGGAGGCAACGGTGGCAAGGAAAAAACTCCATGAGATGATAAGAGGAAGAAACCTTGAGAGGAACAAGACTCAGAAGAGAACCTTATACTAATTTTGGTTATAATGGACAGTAAATAATGTCAATGTAAATAATGTCCTTTCTACAACAGTTTGAAATTGAGTGGAATTAAGCAACCAAGAGCTTATGAGGACGTAATGGGTCAGCACAATTTCCAAGTTCACCACAGACCCAACACTAATTCCTTCCTGCCAAAGTGTTCAAATGATTGCTGATGAAGACCCGAGCACAAAGCTGACTGGCACAACATTAGTTCAAAAGTTGTGTGACAATCTCCAGGTGGCCCCAACCACAGCAATTCCATGAGTCATGTGCTGTCCATGCAGATCAATCCCCAGCAGAGTGCACACCAGGGGACGAGATTCCAACAATGGTTAGGGCAACAGGATTGATGAAGTTATATTATCTACATGAGCTTCAAGTGAGTGACTGAAGTCACTAAACACAACCTTAACTCAAGGATATTGGAGGTAAAGCGAAGGTTTGATATTGACCTATAGTTGAACAGCTGGCTTGGGTCCAGGTCTGTTTTTTTATTAAATGTTTGATAACTGCTAGATTAAATGATTTAGGTGCATAGCCAATTCAACATAAAAGGGGTTCAGAAGTCATTGGTAATATCTGTTTAAATTAACCATTTAATAGCATTTATTTGTTCTCCAAACATCCTACATTCTGTGATAAAAGATTATATATGTCATTTGTTTGTGAATAGAACCCTAACCCTAAATATAATTAAGTAAAACTTAATTTTAATATAAATGTTACAGTTTCTGCACATACTGACACTGAAACATATTATTTTGGATCACACAAAGACACGGGTAAATCATAACTCCATATACAGAATCCAGCGTATAGAGGGTGAGTGAATGTGGTGTGGACTCTGTGCAGGAGCCTCATGGTGTCTGAGACACTGTAGAAGGACAGAGTTCCTGCCCTGGGATTCACATACACTCCTATTCTGGAGGATGATGGACCTTGGAGCACGGTCTTACGGTTGTTGTGCCAGAAAAAAACAGAGGAAGAATTACACCGCAGACTCCAGGACTGACTGCTGAATCCAAACTGAGATTCTTTACCCTGTCCTTTCCTGCTGATCTTTTTATATGACACTGATATTAACACATCACCTCTCCTCTCCACCTCCCAGTAACAGTGTCCACACACACTCTCCTTACACAACACCTGAGGCCAGGAGTCAAATCTCTCTGGATGATCAGAGTATCGCTGTTGTGTCTCACTCCGTGTCACCACTCTGTTCTTCTCAGACAGAATGAGTTGAGGATGTACTGTGTTTGGATCCAGAGTCAGATAACAGAAATCTACAGTAACACAATGTTAGAGGTTAGATAAAGGTTAGATGTAAATCACATGATTTATAATAATGTGTGTGTGTGTGTGTGTGTGTGTGTGTGTGTGTGTGTGTGTGTTAAACCTACACTGCAGAAAATCTTCTCTGCTATCTGGTTCTGAAGGTAAACTCGACTGAACTGCTGCAGCTGTGGAGACACAGAGACAAAATTGAGACTGGAAAATAGTAGTAGTAGTAGTAGTAGTAGTAGCCTTTATTGTCACTGGTCACAGGTACCAGCGAAATTAGCCATCAACCTGCCCATACATACAATACATACAATACAAGGGGAGGACAGGACAGGAAGACAGGGGATTGAAAAGAAATACAGCATAACATGAGGGAAGGGAGGAGAAAAAAACAACAACCCCCAGACTATGCTCCGGTGGGGAGTACAGTGTGGGAACAGGAAAAAAACACCTCAGCAACATAAGCACATAAACAGTACACCATAAACACATGACTTGCAACAGGGGAGGGGAGTGGGGGGGTGGAGGTAATCCAGCACAGGCAAGCAGCCATCAGGTCCTGCGGCCTTTGTCTTCGGCACTGGTCACAGACCCGCTTGTCAGACTGGCGGTACAAAGCGGCGAAGGCGTGGGATGGGGGGTGGGGGGGTGAGTGCATATCTTTATATGTGTGTGTGTGTGTGTGTGTGTGTGTGTGTGTGTGTGTGTGTGTGTGTGTAAGTGTAGGCCTGGAGAGTCGTTGCTCCCGGCATCAAATCTTGGTGTGCCTCAGTCCGCAAGATTGTCGTAGCGATACACAGCAAATTGCCATGGAGACAACCTTGATTAGGTCCCAAAGAGAGTCAACAATCAGCAGAATGAAGTGGAAACAAAAATTAGTCACTTGATTCAGACAGATATGTTAATAATGTCACTGTTACGTCCCACTATGCGTCTAGAAGATATGAAGACGTAACACATGAAAATTTACTTACCGTATTTTCCGGACTATAAGCCGAAACTTTTTCCCCACGCTTTGAACCTTGCGACTTAAACAATGACGCGGCTAATATATGGATTTTTCTATTTTTTTTTTTTTTCAAAAAAACACATTCTGTGACTTGCTCAGTTTTTTGGTGGCATGAAGTTTTCATTCGTCTAGCGGTTGTAGCTGCCTCTCTACATTACTACGTGTTATTTGTGTAGTAACAGCATTTAGCTCAGGAGTTATTGACTCGGGAAACTCCAAATCTGTGAATATGCAGCCAACTTCCCGCTCCTTCAGTTCTCTAGAGCGCTGGAAAGCTGATCCTATATTAACACGGGTCCTACTTCTTGCCTTATAGGAGGAAGATAGTGAGCAATGACTTTCTTGGTAGGCTACTGTTTACTGCTAATTTTTTTATTTTTTGTTACAAGCCGTGTTTCGTTAAGCCTATTTATTTTTGTTACAAACCGTGTTTCGTTAAAGCCTGTATAAATTTAATTTGTTTTAATGTACTTATAGACATGTGCGGCTTATTTATGTTCAAAATAATAATTTTTTTTAAAGTTCGGTGGGTGAGGCTTATATTCAGGTGCACTCAATAGTCCGGAAATTACGGTATTAAAATGCGGTCAAAAAAAAACCTTTCCTCTGTTGATGAATTGTGGTGTGTGCGTTCAGAAAAACAGGAAGAGACTATCTATTTTACCAATTATATACAAACACAAAGGAGAACGATAACAAAGTGAGGGACAAGAGCGGTGCTAAAGAAAAGAACTCAATAAAACAAACGCATTAACTAAACCCCAATAGAAATACTAAGCTAAGCAAAAGAAAACAGAAGAAGAGCATCTTCAGCATAGAAAGCCACTAACTACGCTGCCTAAAAACATAAATACAAAGATCTGCATCCACTCGTAACCTAGTGTGTTTAAACAGTTTTACTCTACGTGATGAAACGTAAGTCACGTGACATACTAACCTGGTCCCAATCACTATGTATTGGAGAAGGACTGGAATAAGCACCGTTAAACAGAGAGTCGAGTCACAGCTTTAATAGCAGCATCATAGGATGTAGAGTTCACAGACGAGAAAAACTAAACCCCACGATAACCAAATCAGAAATAAAAATAAGCAAAGGCAAAAAATAAGCAAGAGCGAGCAAACGCAGGTGAGCAAACAAAAAGGAAAAGTCCTTCTTATTTCTGTTATGATACAAAACAAGTGTTTGGTTGTTTACCTTGTGGATGGATTTTTGGCAATAAGACTTCCTCAACTCTTTTTTTCACATCTTAAAGTAAATAAATATTACCCAACATCAGTAATCAGGAATAATCATAAAATATAAATGATCATATTTAGACTAAACTTTGTGTGCTGTACACCTACATTGCAGATTGCGTTCGTTGATCTTTAGTCCTGAGGGTAAAATCTTCTCTTCTACTGCAGCTGTAGAGACAAAATGGAGACAAAATAATTATGTGTAAAATAAATGCATGAAATAAATGAAAAATTTGATTCCTCACTGGTTTCAGTGTCTCATCTCAATGGGGCATAGTTCCAGGTTTAAATCTAAGGCATCATGTTTAATTCGATTTTGATTAAGTTCTGTTTTTGTCTGATTCTGATTTTGTCTAGTAAATTATTCTAGATTTCTATGTCTGAAACAATGTTTGCTTGTTCACCTTGTGGTTGTATTTTGTTGAATTCCTCCTCACAGATTTGTTCGACTTGTTTTTTCAGACCTGAGAGAGATTTCCTCACTCCATCAAATGAGAGATGTTGATTGACAGTGAAGCTGAGTGAGTCGTCACATCCAGGAGAAACACAGAGAGTCGGGAAACTCTACAGAGAGGAAACACATCATAGAGAAGGAGAAAAGTGGACGAGAGGAACGAATGAATCTCAGACTGAATCAGAACAAAGATACACTTTGTGAGGAACAGCGCCCTCTGTAGATCAGACAGTGAGTGTTACCTGGAGGAAATGGATATCATCATGTGTGCGTGAAAGCTGCTCCATCTCAGTGATTCTCCTCTTAAGATCAGCAATCTCCTGCTCAGCTTGATTCACGAGTCGTTTAGCTCGACTCACTTCAGATTCCTCCTGAACTTTGATCAGCTCCGCCACCTCTGAACGCTTTTTTTCCATGGAGCTGATCAGCTCATTAAAGATCCTCTCATCCTCTTCTGCTGCCTGTGAACGCATCTTTTAGAAAACACACACACGCACACACACACACACACACACACACACACACACACACACACACACACACACACACACAGAGAGATCCAGTTAAAGATCAACTCTTTCTATTACAGTGACTCTATAATGTGAGTGTTTATGTGAATCCCTCAGTTTCCTCCTCACCTTAATAATGTCCACAGTCTGTTTCAGCTCATGCAGCTTCTTCTGCTTCTCCTGGATCTTCTGCTGGGATTTTATCTGCTCTTCCTTTAACTCATTCTAAAACCAAATAAAACACAATCAATTTTTTCTGCATCAGGAAATGAGCATGTCAATAATAACTGCAGCTAAACCTATAAAAAATATAATATAATATAATATAATATAATATAATATAATATAATATAATATAATATAATATAATATAATATAATTGAGCTTGTGATGTTTCATATTATTTTCTGAGTTTATATGTAAATCCGAATCCAAATCACTTTATTTTACCAAGCATATGTGAGCATCCAACAATACACAGTGTACACAAGATCACCACACACACATTCTCACACAGGTACATGTGTCACCATCTGTGGCTTTTATCTTTTTAATAATCAACTAAATTTGAATATATTTACATTAAAATATATTAGAAATGAACACAACTGAACAAACCGTTTTAAATGTAAACACCATATTAATACTGATCTAGAACTTCCCCAGTCATTTGTGAACAGTATTTTACCTGCATAGTTTACATTATATGAATAATGTCAGATGTCGGCTGTTCAAAGTAGACTGTACGATCAGACCAGATTAACACTTCTTACCAACAACTATTTAACATTTTCATATCACAGTGTATGGCAATCATGTAAAATGAATAGAAATTAGATTAGAAATAAAATAATAAATGGAATAAATTGTCTTATAAATTAATAAATAAATAATAATAATAATAATAATAATAATAATAATAATAATAATAATAATAATATCCAGTTCTCACCTGTTTTTCAGTTCTTTCTGTTTTAGTTGAAACTGTATCATGACCTTTGTGTTTATCCATCATACACAAGTAACAGATGAAGCTTTGGTCAGTACGACAGTAGAGCTCCATCAGTTTGTCATGCTGAAAGCAGAGATTCTTCTGGAGCTCTGCCCCAGTTTTGACTAACTTGTGCTTCTTAAAGGCAGGAGACTGATAGTGAGGTTGAAGATGATCTTCACAATAGGAGGCCTGACAAACCAGACAGGAATTAACAGCTTTGCGTTTTCTCCCGATGCAGGAATCACACTCCACATCTCCAGGTCCAGCGTAACAGTGAATAGTAGAAGCAGATTGAAGTTCAGTGTCCTTCAGTTCCTCCACCACTTCAGCCAGCATTTTGTTCCTGCATAGAACAGGCCTTGGAGAGAAAGTGTCTCTACACTCGGGACAGCTGTAGATGCCCTTCTGATCTTCTTTATCCCAGAAGCCATTAATACACACCTTACAGAAACTGTGGCCACAGGGAGTCGTTACAGGATCCTTCAGGAGTTCCTGACACACTGGACAGCTGAACCGATCCTGATCTGTTGAAATACCAGCCTCAGCCATTTTCTTGAAGTCTCATACTAAGAGAAAGAATTAAGAAGAGAGGGTGGGGAGTTGCAAAGAAGAACAGAGCCAAGGAGAGAGGGGTAGAAGACAGGCAACTTTCAGTTTCTTAAGTTTTGTTTTCTGTGAAATGAGCTGTCGGGTTTTATTTTGGTGTGGAGTGAGAGGGAAAGTGGGTGTGGCTTCAAACAGATACAGTAATTCAGGTGTATAGACATTTTGTAGTGTAATTGAGATTCCCTGAGATTTATTCAAGTGAACTAAATATTGCATTGAATATATTCCTATAAATATGTGTCTCATGACCAAATATTGCATATTTGAATATGTTTTTTATCATCACTGGAATATTTATTCAGAAAATTTTAATTAACGTCACTGATTCATTCACCCACCATCATTAGCATGTTTTCAGGGAGCTACTGGCCCAGACAGGGTGTGTTCGAGAATGCTAAAGGCCTGTTCTGCTGAACCGGGTAAGCCACCTCAGTACTTGTTCAAACTGATTCTGAGGCTAGGGAGTGTGCCAATACTGTTGCTCTGAACTCACACATTATGAAGTTTTTTGAATGGCTGCTTCTCCATCTCCTCAGACCACAGGTCCAGCACACTCAAGATCCACTGCAGTTTGTGTACCAGGCAAAATTGGGTATAGATTCCATCCTCTATTTGCTACACAGGACTTACTCTTATTTGGATAAAGGGAGTGGTGCAGTGAGAATCATTTCAAATACTGTGGTCAGTGACACTGAAGAACCACAGGGGACCGTGCTCTCTCCTATACTGTTCACCCTATACACATCTGGCTTCTGAACTTTGAGCCATATTCAGAAATTCTTGGTTGACACTGTGATAGTTTGCTGTGTCAGGGATGGACAGGAGGGGGAGTACTTTGTGAGGTGGCGTGCCCATCTTCAACAGAACACCTTCAAGCCTCAGGCAATGGTGTTGGATTTTCATAGGTATAAACCACAATCTCAACCTGTGTGCATACAAGGGATTGATGTGTAGAGCCCATCATGGATATGGAGGGTATGGAGGGGGGGTGTAACTGGGATGCTGGGTAAACCGTTGAGCCTTCTGGAGACATTGTGGGCTTCAATCAATGAAACTTCGATGAAGAAGGCTGCCCACCTAATGACCCCATTGACATACCTTACCCTTCTTTTCACCACTCCATACTGCTACTATTAAGAGTTTCCTACTAAAGGGATTGAAACATCTAGTTCTATTAGCTGTACTGATCTTCTAGAAGAAAGCCCAGCGACTGTTGTGAAAGTGCAGCTGATGACAAGGGAAAGATCTTGTTACAGCATGGAGAGACACCTGGAAGGAGGAAACAGACCCCAATGGGGCTGTAATGAGCTAGCTTCCCATAGCAGCAGGGCACAAGGGCCACCTTATCTGGCTATGAAACATTCAAAAAGAAGAATACCCCTAGAGTCTGCAAGAGCAGGGGCGCAAGAAGAATCAGTCAACCGAAATGTCAGACAGAATGTGCAAATAGCAAAAAAAATGTGGGGGGATTGTGGGGGGAGGGGGGTGTGTGCCTTTCTCAGCCTTTGTAGGAAGTAGAGACGCTGCTGGGGTTTCTTGGTGATGGAGATGGTGTTGAGTGACCATGTGAAGTTCTCTGTTAGATGAACACCAAGAAATTTGGTGCTCCTGACGATCTCTATGGATGATCTTTCGATGTTCAGCAGAGAGTGGTCGCTCTGTGCTTTCCAGAAGTCAACAACAATCTCTTTGGTTTTATCAACATTCATAGAACGGTTGTTGGCTCTACACCAGGCATTTAGCTGTTGCATCCCCTCTATGTTTGCTGACTCATCATTCTTCCTGATGAGTCCCAACATGGTTGTGTCATCAGCGAACTTAATGGCTTGATCTGTGATTAGTGAGTCAGCAGAGTGAACAGCAGTGGACTGAGCATGCAGCCCTGGGGGGCTCCAGTGTTCAGTGTGGTAATGTTGGAGATGCTGTTCCTGATCCGGACTGACTGAGGTCTTCCAGTCAGGAAGTCCAGGATCCAGTTACAGAGGGAGGCATTCAGTCCCAGCAGGCTCAGCTTCCCAATCAGGTGCTGAGGGATGATAGTATTGAACGCTGAACTAAAGTCTATGAACAGCATTCGTACGTACCTGTCTTTATTGTCCAGGTCGTTGACTGCTAAATGAAGGGCCGTGGCAATGTCATCGTCCGTGGAGCATGGAAACCTTCAGAAATGCCTGCCGTATCTATACAAAATAGTCTGTTTTATTTATAAAACTTTGTGTGAAAACAGAATGAAAAGTTGCTAATACAATGACATGAATAAAATGAAAACTTGTTAACACTTGCTAACACTTCAGTCTCCAATGTATGTTTGTACACAAATGTCATAAGCTGAGTGAAGTTATGGTCCATGCTTTTTGCATGTTCGTACACATACAGAATAAAATGGTCATTTCATTTCCATTGGCCATCACTGACACCAAAAGAAAATTTTAAGACGGAACAAGAACCCAGCATGCCTCCACGGAAGATGCACCGTGGTACTGGGAAACCCTGTCTTTTCGGTTTTTTTCTGGAGGTCTAATGAAATGCAATGCCCAATGTGTGTGTGTATGTGTGTGTGCGTGCGTGTGTGTGTGTGTGTGTGTGTGTGTGTGTGTGTGCATGTGTGTGTTATATGCACTATGTATCACATGTACTATGGCAATGGCAAACCAAAGGTTTCCATGTCAGACACAGAGGTCTGGCCTGCTTTGGATCTGAGCTACTCTGAGTGAGCAAATGCAAATGTGCCAGGCCTCATAGGTGATGGGTGTGTTTGCACAACAAAAGCAGGAGGAGAATCGAGCTGAAGAACTGTGAAAATCTCAACTGGGAGAATCACACCTCGGGACCCGCACCAGAAAATAAAAAAGTCAGTAAATCTAGTGTTAATACAACAGATACAGATAAACTGTTTGTTTTTTGATTACCATAAACAGCTGTAAAAATGATATAAAATAAAAATGTAAAAAATGATATAAAATAAATATCTCTAAAATAAATGATTTTAGAGATATTTCTATAAATATTTCTAAAATAAATGATTAAAGTAACTTAATAAAATCTCTTACTTTGTCGTATTTTCATTTTTGTTTCTCTGTTCTGATTATATCACTGACTGTTTAAAATATTTACCAAAAGGGCATTTGTTTTGAAAAAGGGAAAAAAGGTACAAAGATGATTTATTTGCATGTGTCTATTTAACTCGATTAATTACAGTTTTTAAATTTTTAAATATAAGTATTTTCATAAAATTAGTTTTTAAATTTTTTTCTGAATGATTCACAAATTACAATGTCATAAAACATTTATTTTATTGACCCTTTCCAACCATTTATTCAATTCAATTCAATTCAATTCAAGTTTATTTGTATAGCGCTTTTTACAATGGACATTGTCACAAAGCAGCTTTACAGAACATAAACATAAAACAAAAGATAAACATAAGGAGAAGTATAAAGAATTAATATAATAAAAATTCAAGATATATACAGTTCACAGTGTGTATGTATGTATGTATGTGTGTATGTGTATTTGTCCCCAATGAGCAAGTCTGAGGGCTCAGGCAACAGTGGCAAGGAAAAACTCCCTTAGATTGGTAAAGGAAGAAACCTTGAGAGGAACCAGACTCAAGGGGAACCCATCCTCATATGGGTGACACTAGATGGTGTGGTTACAAATATACAAGTATCACTGAGTCCAACTGGAGCCGGTAGATCTGTAGATGTCTCAGGGTTCTCACAGAGTCAGCCTTGTCTCAGTGGAGGTCCAGAAATTTCAACGCACGGAAGACGATCTTAGCATGGGTGTCTCAGCATGGGTAGAAAAAGAGAAGAGAAGAGCAGTGCATAGGGATTAACATATCTGCTGTTCATAAGAATGTGCAAGTCTAGTGTGATAGTGCAGAATATTTATGGGATGTATTATGTGTACGCCTGACTAAAGAGATGAGTTTTCAATCTACATTTAAACTGTGAAAGTGTGTCTGAGCCCCGAACACTATCAGGAAGACTATTCCAAAGTTTGGGAGCTAAATAAGAGAACGCTCTTCCGCCTTTAGTAGACTTAGATATTCTGGGGACTACCAGGAGTCCTGAGTTTTGTGATCTCAGAGAGCGTGAAGGATTGTAACGTGTTAGAAGACTAGTTAGATACATGGGAGCTAAACCATTAAGAGCCTTGTACGTAAGTAGCAGCAGTTTGTAATCAATTCTAAACTTAACAGGTAGCCAGTGTAGAGATGATAAAATTGGGGTTATATGGTCATACTTTCTTGTCCTAGTGAGAACTCTGGCCGCTGCATTTTGGACTAACTTTAGCCTATTTATTAAAGATGCAGGACAACCACCTAGTAATGCATTACAATAGTCCAGTCTAGAGGTCATGAAAGCGTGAACTAGCTTCTCAGCATCAGATACAGACAGGATGTTTCTCAGCTTGGCAATATTTCTGAGGTGGAAGAAGGCTGTTTTTGTGGTTTGGGCGACGTGATTTTCAAAAGACAAGTTACTGTCTAATATAACACCCAGGTCTTTCACTGTCGAGCTACTAGTAACAGTACATCCCTCTAATTGGAAATTAAGTTGTGAGAGTTTCTGTGTACTAGTTTTTGGGCCTATAAGTAGTGTTTCTGTCTTATCAGAGTTTAACAACAGAAAGTTACAGCTCATCCAGTCTTTTATCTCTCTAAGGCATTGAGTTAATTTCAACAATTTAGTTATTTCATCTGGTTTTGAGGAGATGTATAACTGTGTGTCGTCGGCATAGCAATGGAAGCTAATCCCATGTCTTCTAATAATGTTCCCTAATGGAAGCATGTATATCGAGAAGAGCTGAGGTCCTAGAACTGATCCTTGAAGGACCCCATAATTAACTGGTAATAAGCTGGAGGATTCACCATTTAATTCTACAAAATGGTATCGATCAGACAGGTAGGATCTAAACCAACTTAAAGCCTGTCCATGAATACCTGTGTAATTTTGTAAGCGATCTAGGAGAATGTTGTGATCTATAGTGTCGAATGCAGCACTAAGGTCAAGTAGAACTAATAGTGACATACAGTCTTTGTCCGAAGCTAAGAACAAGTCATTTGTAACTTTAACAAGTGCAGTTTCTGTGCTATGATGGGGCCTGAAACCTGACTGAAACTCTTCAAAGATATTGTTCTCCTGTAAGAAGGAGCTCAGTTGAACAGACACAACCTTTTCTAGTATTTTAGACATAAACGGGAGGTGTGAAATCGGTCTGTAATTTGAAAGTCCATTAGGATCTAAATTAGGTTTCTTAATGAGTGGCCTAATAACTGCCAACTTGAAGGATTTAGGGACGTGACCTAAAGATAACGAGGAGTTAATAATATTAAGAAGAGGCTCACCGGCTTTATGTAACACTTCTTTCAGTAGTTTAGTTGGAATGGGGTCTAGTGAACAAGTTATTGATTTAGCTGTAGTAATAAGTTTAACTAACTCTTCCTGACCTGTACTTGTAAAGCAATGTAGTTGTGTGTTTAGAACCTTAGGTGAGACCGGGATGCTAGTTGCTCTTATGTGTTGAGCGTCACCTATTTTATTCCTGATACTTTCGATTTTATCAGTGAAGAATCTCATAAAATCGTCACTACTGAACTGTGATGGAATTGTGTGTTCAGATTTTTGTTTTTTTTGTTAGTCTAGCTACTGTGCTAAATAAAAACCTGGGATTGTTCTGGTTATTTTCTATGAGTTTGCTCAGGTGCTCAGCCCTGGCTGCTTTTAGAGCCTGTCTATAGCTGGACATACTTTCCTTATATGCAATTCTAAAAACCTCTAATTTAGTTTTTCTCCACTTTCGCTCGAGGTTACGGGTCTCTCTCTTGAGGGTGTGAGTATGACTATTATACCATGGTGCAAGCGTTTTATCTCTAACCTTCTGTAATCTGATTGGGGCAACAGTGTCTAGTGTGCTAGTGAATATAGCGCCTATGCTGTTAGTAATTTCATCTAGGTCGTCTGTGTTTAAGGGTGCAGTAAGAAGTCCAGACAGATCAGGCAGGTTATTTGTGAATCTGTCTTTAGTGGTCGGAATAATAGTTCTACCGAGACGATAACGTGGTGAAACGCAGTTAGCCTGTTCTACAGGTAGTGTGTACATTATGAGATAATGGTCTGTGATATCATCACTTTGAGGAATGATATCTATATCAGTGACATCTATTCTGTGTGATATTATTAAATCTAGTGTATGATTACGACGGTGAGTTGCTCTAGTGACGTTTTGTTTGAGCCCAAGTGAGTTTAGTAAGTCCATGAATGTGAGTCCTAGCGCATCATTTGTGTCGTCAACATGAATGTTAAAATCTCCTACAATTAATGCTTTATCAAAGCTAACCAGTAGGTCAGAAAGAAAATATGTGAATTCTCTAAGAAAATCGGTGTAGGGCCCTGGTGGTCTATACACGGTCGCTAGCGCAAGAGACATCAGGGATTTTTGTTTCGTGTGCGTGTGCGATAGTGTAACATTAAGGACAAGCACTTCAAAAGATTTAAATCTATACTGTGTTCTCTGGGTAACAGTAAGGCAATCGTTAAAGATAGTGGCGACACCACCTCCACGACCAGTCTGTCGAGGCTCGTGCTTTCTAGATATAACCTGATGGTGTAGACTCATTTAGACCGATGTAGTCATTTGGTTTAATCCAGGTTTCGGTGAGGCATAATGCAGTAAGGCTATTGTCTGAGATTATTTCATTTACGATAAGTGCTTTGGGTGTAAGTGATCTAATGTTCAGAAGCCCAAATTTTAGGAACTGTTTTTGTTTGTTTCTTTGGCATTTTTCTGGTCTAATTACAGTAAGATTATTTCAAGAACGTCTTACATAATTACTTTTTAATCTCACTGCTCAGGGAACAGACACAGTTTCTATGGGGAGAGGTATGTGTGCATTTGTATCGATGTGTTGAGGTGAAGGATGGCTATTGAAATTTAAATTTAAGGCGTAGTTTACCAGTCAGAAGGTGTGCAGCGCCCACCATTTACCATTCACCATTTGTTTCAACGTTGTATCATACAAGTTAAAAAAGATATTTACAGCATTTTAAAAAAGAGGAAAACTTAATACCTTCTTAGTCGCTCAAACAAAACGATGACATTGCTGAGGGACATTGCAGTGATGTGTTGGACATAGTAGAAGCCGGTTCGTGAACAGGTGAATAGTTGTAATCAAGCATCGACAGTTGGACAGCTGCATGCAGCACTGCGCAGACAAATCAATCTATGACATCAAAGTTCCGCGAGAGCCATTCAAAAGCTTATCACTCGAGCCTTACATAGATCTCATGTGTCAATCAATCTGCACCGTGCAGGTTGCAGTCAGCCTACATGAAGCCTAGCCTACATACAGCTTACATGAAACACGACTGCCCTCTACAGGTTTTGTATTTCCTGCACCGAACATTTGACCCCCCTTTGATAGACTGCTGCAGAATGCCGGAAGTCCTAGGGGCATTCTTCTCTCCGAGACGGGCATTTTATAGGCCACATCTGTATCTGAGATGATCAGCTGGACTGTACCAAGAACATGGATATTCTCCTCTGGAAATGACAGAGCCATCTATACTTCCGTAGGATGCTTGCATCCTTTGACATCTGCAAAAAGCTGCTTCACATCTTTTACTAATCTGTGGTCACCAGTGTCCTTTACTATGCTGTAGTGTGCTGAAGAGGAAGCTGCAGAAAGAGAGATGCGGCACAACTGGACAGACTGGTGAGGAGGGCAGGCTCAGTGGTTGATACAAAGCTGGACTCACTGGTGACAGTTACAGAAAGAAGAACACTTGATAAACACCAACCACCCTCTTCACAGCATATTCACCTGCCTGGCAGATTCCTGCCTCTGTCATGCTCCATTGCAAGACTTAGGAACTGGTCATTAGACTGTACAACATCTCTCAGGTGTGCCAGAGTGAAAACATACAAACTAAGGAGTGACTTAGTACAGTTTATTATCAGCATCTACTCATCTTTAGATCATATTTTTATTTCATTAAAAAAAGAATGAACTGTTTGCAGATGTTTGGGGGTATCCATCGATCCATCTATCTATCTATCTATCTATCTATCTATCTATCTATCTATCTATCTATCTATCTATCTATCTATAAATAATAGAATTTATTATTATAGCACTTTTAACAATTCACATTTTCTCAAAGTAGCTTTACATAAGTATAGAAATAGAATCACAATTTTATTGTTTAAAGTTTAAAATGAAGTTATTATTTATATTTAACATCTATCCCTAACGATGAAGCCGGAGGCAACGGTGGCAAGGAAAAAACTCCATGAGATGATAAGAGGAAGAAACCTTGAGAGGAACAAGACTCAGAAGAGAACCTTATACTAATTTTGGTTATAATGGACAGTAAATAATGTCAATGTAAATAATGTCCTTTCTACAACAGTTTGAAATTGAGTGGAATTAAGCAACCAAGAGCTTATGAGGACGTAATGGGTCAGCACAATTTCCAAGTTCACCACAGACCCAACACTAATTCCTTCCTGCCAAAGTGTTCAAATGATTGCTGATGAAGACCCGAGCACAAAGCTGACTGGCACAACATTAGTTCAAAAGTTGTGTGACAATCTCCAGGTGGCCCCAACCACAGCAATTCCATGAGTCATGTGCTGTCCATGCAGATCAATCCCCAGCAGAGTGCACACCAGGGGACGAGATTCCAACAATGGTTAGGGCAACAGGATTGATGAAGTTATATTATCTACATGAGCTTCAAGTGAGTGACTGAAGTCACTAAACACAACCTTAACTCAAGGATATTGGAGGTAAAGCGAAGGTTTGATATTGACCTATAGTTGAACAGCTGGCTTGGGTCCAGGTCTGTTTTTTTATTAAAGGTTTGATAACTGCTAGATTAAATGATTTAGGTGCATAGCCAATTCAACATAGAAGGGGTTCAGAAGTCATTGGTAATATCTGTTTAAATTAACCATTTAATAGCATTTATTTGTTCTCCAAACATCCTACATTCTGTGATAAAAGATTATATATGTCATTTGTTTGTGAATAGAACCCTAACCCTAAATATAATTAAGTAAAACTTAATTTTAATATAAATGTTACAGTTTCTGCACATACTGACACTGAAACATATTATTTTGGATCACACAAAGACACGGGTAAATCATAACTCCATATACAGAATCCAGCGTATAGAGGGTGAGTGAATGTGGTGTGGACTCTGTGCAGGAGCCTCATGGTGTCTGAGACACTGTAGAAGGACAGAGTTCCTGCCCTGGGATTCACATACACTCCTATTCTGGAGGATGATGGACCTTGGAGCACGGTCTTACGGTTGTTGTGCCAGAAAAAAACAGAGGAAGAATTACACCGCAGACTCCAGGACTGACTGCTGAATCCAAACTGAGATTCTTTACCCTGTCCTTTCCTGCTGATCTTTTTATATGACACTGATATTAACACATCACCGCTCCACTCCACCTCCCAGTAACAGCGTCCACACACACTCTCCTTACACAACACCTGAGGCCAGGAGTCAAATCTCTCTGGATGATCAGAGTATCGCTGTTGTGTCTCACTCCGTGTCACCATTCTGTTCTTCTCAGACAGAATGAGTTGAGGATGTACTGTGTTTGGATCCAGAGTCAGATAACAGAAATCTACAGTAATACAATGTTAGAGGTTAGATAAAAGTTAGATGTAAATCACAAGATTTATAATAATGTGTGTGTGTGTGTGTGTGTGTGTGTGTGTGTGTGTGTGTGTGTGTTAAACCTACACTGCAGAAAATCTTCTCTGCTATCTCGTTCTGAAGGTAAACTCGACTGAACTGCTGCAGCTGTGGAGACACAGAGACAAAATTGAGACTGGAAAATGAAGTGGAAACAAAAATTAGTCACTTGATTCAGACAGATATGTTAATAATGTCACTGTTACGTCCCACTATGCGTCTAGAAGATATGAAGATGTAACACATGAAAATTTACTTACCGTATTTTCTGGACTATAAGCCGCAACTTTTTCCCCACACTTTGAACCTTGCGGCTTAAACAATAAGCTTTAATTTAATTAACCTTGCGGCTAATATATGGATTTTTCTTTTTTTTTTTTCAAAAAAACACATTCTGTGACGTGCTCAGTTTTTTGGTGGCATGAAGTTTTCATTAGTCTAGCGGTTGTAGCTGCCTCTCTACATTACTACGTGTTATTTGTGTAGTAACAGCGTTTAGCTCAGGAGTTATAGACTCGGGAAACTCCAAATCTGTGAATATGCTCCTTCCTGCTCCTTCAGTTCTCTCCAGCGCTGGAAAGCTGATCCTATATTAACTAGGGATGAGCGATTACAGCATTATCTGTATCTGTATCCGTATCTGTTAACCATATGAATTATCTGTATCTGTATCCGTACTCGGAGTGGGTGGGGCCTAACCCATTAATTTGTAATATTTATAACTCTAGCTTACTACCTTTATGTTTTTATGAAATACAGCAAAAACGTGTCAGACACTCAGTGTCTGGTTACTGGTTAGAGACAGCTGAAGGTTTAAAAAAGAAAAAAATCTCCGACAGGCAGAGACACAATGCGAGTCGCATTCTACCAAGCAAGCACCACGTCTGAACGAACCCACATTTACCAGAACTCTACTGTTAGTAAGTACGTATTATTAACGTTACAACCCGAAGTAAAAAGCTGAAGAAACCCTAAACGTTAACGGAAAAGACCCGCGAACCCGAGTGACTGAGGGAGAGACAGAGAGCTGTTGTGTGTGTGACTGTGAGTGAGCAGAGCGAGACACAGCAACACAATACATCTGTATGTGTGTAGGGGAGGGGCGCTGTGACTAGCCTATCACTGTAGGGGAGGGGCGCTGTGACTAGCCTATCACTGTAGGGGAAGGGCGCTGTGACTAGCCTATCACTGTAGGGGAGGGGCGCTGTGACTAGCCTATCATTGTAGGGGAGGGGCGCTGTGACTAGCCTATCACAGAACGCTGACACAATCAGCTACCCAATGATGATTTTCATTCAATCCGAGCACAGATATTGACTCGTATTACTCGTATAATACTCGTACTCGGCAGAAGTGCTTTATCAGTACCGGATACTCGTTTCAGCCGAGTATCCGGCTCATCTCTAATATTAACGAAGATAGTGAGCAATGCCTTTCTTGGTAGGCTACTGTTTACTGCTAATTTTTTTATTTTTTGGTACAAGCCGTGTTTCGTTAAGCCTATTTATTTTTGTTACAAACCGTCTTTCGTCTTTCGTTAAAGCCTATGTAAAGTTAATTTGTTTTAATGTACCCGTAGGCACCTGCGGCTTATAGATGTGTGCGGCTTATTTATGTTCAAAATAATAATTTTTTTAAAGTTCGGTGGGTGAGGCTTATATTCAGGTGCACTCAATAGTCCGGAAATTACGGTATTAAAATGCGGTCAAAAAAACCTTTCCTCTGTTGATGAATTGTGGTGTGTGCGTTCAGAAAAACAGGAAGCGACTATCTATTTTACCAATTATATACAAACACAAAGGAGAACGATAACAAAGTGAAGGACAAGAGTGGTGCTAAAGAGAAGAACTCAATAAAACAAACACATTAACTAACCCCCAATACAAATACTAAGCTAAGCAAAAGAAAACAGAAAAAGAACATCTTCAGCGTAGAAAGCCACTAACTACGCTGCCTAATAACATAAATACAAAGATCTGAATCCGCTCGTAACCTAGTGTGTTTAAACAGTTTTACTCTACGTGATGAAACGTAAGTCACGTGACATACTAAACTGGTCCCAATCACTATGTATCGGAGAAGGACTGGAATAAGCACCGTTAAACATTAAAAATAATCAAAGGCAAAAAATAAGCAAGAGCAAGCAAACACAGGTGAGCAAACAAAAAGGAAAAGCCCTTCTTATTTCTGTTATGATACAAAACAAGTGTTTGGTTGTTTACCTTGTGGATGGATTTTCGGCAATAAGACTTCCTCAACTCTTTTTTCACATCTTAAAGTAAATAAATATTACCCAACATCAGTAATCAGGAATGATCATAAAATATAATTGATCATATTTAGACTAAACATTGTGTGCTGTACACCTACATTGCAGATTGCGTTCGTTGATCTTTAGTCCTGAGGGTAAAATCTTCTCTACTACTGCAGCTGTAGAGACAAAATGGAGACAAAATAATTATGTGTAAAATAAATGCATGAAGTGTGTGTGTGTGCCCTGTGATGGGTTGGCACTCCGTCCAGGGTGTATGCTGCCTTGATGCCCGATGACGCCTGAGATAGGCACAGGCTCCCCGTGACCCGAGGTAGTTCGGATAAGCGGTAGAAGATGCATGAATGAATGAATGAATGAATAAATGCATGAAATAAACGAAATATTTGATTCCTCACTGGTTTCAGTGTCTCATCTCAATGGGGCATAGTTCCAGGTTTAAATCTAAGGCATCATGTTTAATTCGATTTTGATTAAGTTCTGTTGATTTTGTGTAGTACGCGAAGATGATACGCGAACTGTAGGGGGTCCAGTGAGGGTGGTAACTGGGTCTTAATGTGCCTCATGACGAGATTCTCAAAGCATTTCGTAAAGATGGAAACGAGTGCAACAGGACGATAGTCATTGAGGTAGGACACTGTAAATTTCTTTGGGATGGGGACAATGGTGGTTGTCTTGAGGCACATAGGAACAACAGCACTGCTCAGAGAAATGTTGAAGATGTCAGTAAAGACATCTGCTAGCTGTTTCGCATTCCCTGAGCACCCTGCCAGGATTGTTGTCTGGTCCAGCAGCCTTCCATGGGTTAACTCTGCATAGTGTTCTCCTCACGTTGGCCGTGGATAGACAGAGTACCTGGGAGGAGGGCATCATCAATGCACTTGCGATGTAGCTGGTCACTGATCCCATGTACTTCTCCAAATAGATGGAGTCGCCGTTGGTTGCAACCTCCCTGAAGATGTTCCAATCAGTGCACTCAAAGCAGTCCTGAAGAGCAGAAGTGGCTCGTGCTGGCCAGGTTTTCACCTGCTTCGGAACCGGTTTAGAGCATCTGACGAGTGGTCTGTATGCTGGAATTAGCATAACAGCGATGTGGTCTGAGTAGCCATGTCAGGGTTTCAAATGGAGATACTACCATCTAAAATACTTTATTGAAGGTTGCCAGCTTTTTTGGTGAACAATGGTTTGTACAGTGCTTTCCCCTCTGGTTTAGAATCATTATTAAAACCAATGATACTGATCCCCTGCCCTAGTACTCCAGGAGGATGTTGTGAAAAAATCCTTGAACCTTAGGAGAATACACATTACATTATAATATTATTATAATTATTATTATTACATATATATATATATAATTATTATTATTATTAAGACGTGGTGTAATGATTAATTGAAGATAATATATATATATATATGAGATATATATATATATAAGAACCACATTGGAGTCAGAGGGAATGGTTATAGGTTTATTGGTTATTATAAACATTCTCAGTAATCGGAGGGCGAAGTAGGGGAATAGTCTGGGGTTCCAGGGCCGGAATCAGAGGGAGGAGATGCCAAGGCAGGACTGAGAGGACGGATATAGGCATGAGGCACTGGAGGAGGAGGAGAAGCGGGAGTCCCGAGCTCAGGGTTGCAAAGCTCAACATGAGGACAGCCATCAGTTTGGGTTCTCTGATCCACGAGGTTAGGCAGAGGGGTTTGAGTCGAGGACGTGCTAGTAAGAGGCCCTCTCACAATATGGAACAGCAGATGAGGATGCTCGGGGAGGTCAGGAGAACAGAGCTGTTCCAGACACGTAATGGGCTCATGGGTAATATGAAGTAGCTGGAAGCGGCGATAGCTTTCCATGACATCAGCGGCCATTGGCCTTGGGTAGGGAGACGGACGAGGATGGGGAGGTGTGGACCTGATAGGGCGACTAGCTGGCTGACGCGAGGGATCTGAAGGGAGATAAGAGGAGTTAGAGGAGATAGAGGAACGGGAGCTTGAGATAAGTGTAAACAAGCCCAGCCTGAGCAAGGACAGGCTGAGATCATAGCATGAGATCATAGTATGAGATCATATCAAAATTCAAGCAGTTAACAGATTAGAGGAGTCAGCAAAGAACTCCATTGTTTTTGTACACAAGTAACATTATAGTAGCAATAGCTTAATAATAATGACAACAGTATAGCAGTAAGAGTTTAGCAGGAGTTTAGCAATAGTGACAATATAAGATGACAAATAGATAAGAGCTTTCTTGTATGAGAAATAATTTAGATAAGAGCTTTCTTTTAACATAATAACTTTTGACATAAATCAGACTCATAGAGTGACTTATAATTATTAAAAATCATGTGTAGTAGAAAATAGCAAAGGAGAAACTTACCCATTGTAGTTGAATGAAGGATTAAATCTTCAGGACGTCTGGCACGGAAAAAAACTGAGAGGCAAATGTAACTTTGACCAGGGAGTGAAGCTCTTTTTTGAGCACACTTTTTAATAACAAAAATTGTTGTTTAGACATAATTGTTATGGCGAATGAAGAAGACCCAGGGTCACAGGCCTGGGCTCCCGGGCCTGGGTCCCGGGGAACTAAGGGGAGGAAAATCCATAAATGGGCATATGGGCAAAAGGTGAAGGAAAAACAAGGGGACTGCAAGGAACAGGACGTTACAAAAACATATGAGATGATTCCGGTAAATAAGATGACATAATGAAAAGGTGATATGAAAACCGGTCTGTGAGGGGGGGGACCGATAAGGAGGCGCGTGGAAGCGTATATATAGAGGAGAATTTTTGGGGCCAAATGTGTATGCGTAAAAAAAATCCTGTAACTCTGCAGGTCCGTCCGGAGGGTTTTTGTTTTTTGCATGCCGATGCTCTTCATGAAGATGCTTTTTTCTTTTTGGGTTTTTGGGATTTCTTTTGTTACTTTCAAATTGGCAATTTCTCTTAGAGAATTGTTAGCTGATTGACCACAATAAAGACGTTTGCTCATTCTCATCCAGGTCTGGGGAGCTTTCCCATTGTTTTAATTCGTATTAATGTTAGTGCTATCAGTAAATTAAGTTTAAGTAACAATTATATAGCATAAAAGCATTATAAAGCATATCAGTATAATTCACCCTGATATGTGCCGACTTGGAGACGGGCTCTAAGTTCCGACAAGGAGACCTTTACACCCGTCAAGACCGGAAGCGATGTTCAGTTGGAGAAAGAGTCCATCCACTGCAGGACCAGTCTCTGTATGCTGGTAGTCCATTCTCTGAACATTCTCTAAAACATTCTTTTTTTTTCTAGGACATTCTTTACATGCCCTGGGATGAAAATTGCTCTCAGCGAAAGGAACCTGGTCTCTGCTCAGAGCAGAATCTGCTGTGCCAACCTGAAATGGGGGCACAAATGCAGACCACCCTGATGATTGATATGGGGAACCACCGCAGTGCTGTCTGTCCGTACTAAGATATGGCAGCCCCTGAGGTGTGGAAAGAAGTTTTAGAAACACAGCCCTCATCTCCAGGCAGTTTATGTGCCATGAGAGATAAGGGCCCTCCCATAGACCCTGGGCAGGACGGCCATCCTAGGCCGCTCCCCAGCCCGAAAGCGAGGCGTCCATCGAAAGAGTCCTGCGATGGTGACACACCCCTAGAGTGGGACCCAAGGCCAGAAACTGGGGTCTTACCACATAAGAATGGTATGAAGCCCACAGCGTGCGAGGATGAAAGCCCGCACCCCTGAGCCAGAACTAGAGTGGCCTCATGTGAAGCAGACCCAAATGGATAACGTTGGCTGCTTCCAACATGAGGCCACCCTCTGCACCTCGGCGACAGAGAGGCCTTGGCCTAGCCAAATAGCTTTCACCGCTGGCAATATGGAAGCCACCCAAGTGGGTGACAGATGTGCCCGCATCGTGAGGGAGTCCCAAACTAGCCCCAGAAAGGTGGTTCTCTAAAAAGGAGAAAGCACTCACTTATCTGGGTCCAACCTGAGGCCTAGAGATCTCATATGGGCAAGCACAGCATCTCGATGACTGGCCACCATAGCCTTCGACTGGGCCAGAATGAGCCAGTCATCCAGGTAATTCAGTACACGGATGCCCCGGAGACAAAACAGTGCCCGGGCAGCGTCCATGCACCTTGTTAACGTGCGTGGTGAAAAGGGCTAGGCAAAAAGGAACAATATACAACACAATACTGGTACACTTTGCCCCCTAAAAGTGAGCCTGAGGAACTTCCTGTGCTCTGACAGGACACCTATGTGAAAATAAGCGTCCACAAGGTCGATCGTCACCAATCAGTCTTTGGACCTGATCTGGGACACGATAACCTTGAGCGTGAGCATCCCGAACTTGTACGTCTTCAGAGTATAGTTCAGAGCCCGGAGGTCCAAAATTGGACACAGCCCCCCGTCCTTATTGGGGACAACAAAATATCGGCTGTAGAAGCCGGAGTCCCGCTCTGGGAGGGGAAAAAGCTCTAAGGCCCCTTTCCTCAGGAGTGAGAGACGTTCCTCTTGGAGGAACACCGCCTGGTGCCTGCCAACAATCGTGGGCAGCACACCTTGGAAGCGCGGAGGACGGGAGGAGAACCGGATGCTGTAGCCTTTTCCTACGGTATCCAGGACCCACTGAGACACACCTGGCAGAAGTTTTCACGCTGCCTGGCTGTCTGATAGTGGTGTCAACCTCGTGCAGACCTCCCGAGTGCCCTGAAACTGACAGGTGCCAACTCATGGAGCTCCGTGCAAGGAAGAGGAGCGGGCACAGACCCTACTGCTCCCCGAAATGCCGGAGGCGGTGGGGCAGGCAGTAGAGGGGGCCTTACCCACAAGGGCTGAAATGGTCCTACATGGCTTGGATGGAAGAACAGGCTTCCTCCATGCGGTTGATGTAGGTGAGAGATAGCCCGCAAGCGTCTCTTCAATCCTAGGCATTGCCCCATACCCATGGCTTTCAAGCCCTATAATGGCCGAAAAGTCAGACATGGCCGGGGAAAAAACATGCGCTGAAAATTTACTTTTCCACGACCCCGACACCTCAGCATGGAGGGCTGTGAAAAATGGCAGCCGTCTGCGTGAAGGTGGCCTGTGGCCTGAACTCAGAAAGTGGTCGTCTAGCTTAGAACGAACGACAATATCTTCCTCCCCCGGCCAATCTAATTTTAATCTAAGCACAGCGCACGTCACCACCTCGAGGAGCTGATTTTGTTGGCTGTTCGGAGGGGGGGAAGCTCCTCCACCCCCACATCGAGCTCCACAGAGCTCGACGCGGAAAGCGGCATGCTCACTTCCGGGTCGGGAGAAATCGCAGCGCGAGCTCCCGAAACCAAAACCGAGCGAATGGAGTTAGGGGAGAGGGAAAGAGAAAACCCCTCTCTTGCTCCGTTTCCGCTAACTCAGCTAGGCGGGATCGGAGAATACGCCGAGGGAATCCGTCACAATGCACGCAGCCAGCTCCCTCGAGAGCCGACCGCGCATGCTCCTCTCCCAAACAAACCACGCAAAGAGAGTGCTTGTCATCCCCCGTGATAAAGCAGGGGCACGGATGCACGCATCTCTTAAAATGCTTAGATTGCAACATATTGTTTCTCTCCCTTTTTAGACAGGACAAACAATTGACACACATACACAGAGCGCTTCCTGAAGACAAAGAAGCTGGAGTAGTGTGACGCAGATGCTCTTATATAGACTTCCTGGCGCGTAATCACTCATGTGTCCTTCCCGAGCCATTAAAATGGCGTGTGTGCACACAGAGCTTCAGACACAACTTCCTCACAGAAGCATTCCCATAGTGTCAGCACTGACGCAGTGTCGAGTTCCCTCGAAAGGGAACCTAGTTTGCCTCCATCATCTCCCACAGACACTTATGGGAAGCCACATGATGTCCTGCATGTTTCCAATCTGAAATATCGGTTGTTTAGTCCACCTAATTCTCCACCTAAAATTAAAATATCATCATTGTTGCAGTCAGCTCACACATTAGGCAGTTAGTCTAAAACTCTACACTGCAGAACTCTACACTGCACTACGAGCCTACACACAGATTAAAAACTAAAACCTCATTCTCATAAAAAGCTTTCACTTTTAAAAGCCTCCCATCTAAACTATCTTCAACTGAATAAGAACAAGTAATGCAGTTGTAAGCAAACAGCAAGGCGACTCCACTATGTAGTGTTGTGTTATGACTTAAAATTACCAACCCATCCCACTCCTTCACCCGTTCAGCAGCATTACTGACATTGCAGTGGGTTTCCTGTAGCATAACGACATCATTATGCTTTGGCTTTAAATGTTCATATAAGTTAACTCCCTTGCTGTAGTCTTTTGCTCCATTAATATTCAAACTCACCATGTGAATCCCACTCATTATAAAGCAGAGATGCCCTATTTTACCACATTTAAAACATTTAATACCAGCATCAGTAGGAACAAAGATACTGTAGTCAAACCCATCAACATTGAATTTAAAAACAGCATTTAGTTCTTCTACATAAAGAAACATAAAAAACACTCTTCTAAAAGACATCAGGTGTTTAACTCATAGAGACTTGGAGGACTGTGGAGGAAAACTGAGAATCAAAGTAAAATTGAATAAAATTAGATATGTTTTATTAGAGTTCAAGTGTTATTATATTCAAGTATTTACACTGTCACTCACTTCAGGATCGGTGGCCATTTTAGATTTCAGTCACTATATAAAGGCACTGCTTCCACATGGTTCCTTGCCATATGGTCTAAACAGTTTTCCTAGTGCACCAGTGATATCATCTCGCCTTGTTGCTGTTTCTGTCCTGCCTGGTATTCTGGTTTCTGTTTTTTCTTGCTCTGAATTGTACTGACTGTCTGTGTTCCGGATAATGGACTGTTGATTACTCTGTGTTTTTGCCTGCCCTGTATTACCCTGCCTGGCTGTGTACCAGATTATGGTCTGTTCATTACTCTGTGTTTTTGCCTGCCCTGTATTACCATACCTGCCTGTGTACCAGATTATGGACTGTTCATTACTCTGTGATTTTGCCTACCCTGCATAACCATCCTGTATCATTTGAGTCCTCCTTCCAGCCTAGCCTGACAGAAAGGGCCTAGTCAATGAGAGTGTAAGAACAGCCAGGAATAGGAGAAGTAGGATTAAGTTAAATAACAGAAATGTCTGAGTGAGGAGATCCAGGCATAGGAATCTCAGCCTCAAGGCTAGAGGGAGAAAATAATAGGGAGTAGGTGTTTAACTGGAAAAAAATTGCACTTAGTGCCGAAAAATTGGCAAGACACCAACCACTCTCACGCACTCTACACGCCACACTCGCATGCGCAGAGAGAGGGAGAGAGATAGAGAGAGAGAGAGATATTTTATGTATATTATAATATTGTGATCATTCAAAGTGCAGACAGGGACTCTGGCAAGACTAGCTATGACAGCCAGAAGGTAACACAAACATTAAGGCCTCCTGGGACATAAAACTCCTTTACCTTAGAAACGCTTTTCATAAAAATCTACACTAAACAAATGAGCTTCAAATGAGAGTGTAAGGAGGTGTCATAAGGCTGGGGATCCATAAGCAGCGTTTATTGAGACAAGAACACAAAGTCAGACAGACAGAGTCAGAGCAGGCAAATACCAATGTCAGAGGGAAGGCAGAGATCGGAAACGAGAAACAGGCAGAAGGTCGGGACAGGCAGCAAACAATCAGAAAGTCGAAAATCAGAAACAGAGTCGAGATCAGAAAATCAGAAAATACAGAAACACTCAGAGCAAATCGAGACTTCGCACCAGTGCAGAGTTCAAGTGCAGTTTAAGTAGAGAGAGGAAATGAGGAACAGGTGGCGGTGTAATCAGTGTAGGTGATGGATGCTGGGGAGTGTAGAAGAGAGTTTTAGTACTCCGGAGACGCTTCTCTGCACCGGCGTTCAGGCGGTGTGCTGACGGTGACAGAGCCCCCCCCACGAGGGGCTCCCGACGCGAGGGTGTTGGCGACGCCGGGGTCATCCACAAGAACGGGGAGCCGGCTTGTCAGGATGCTGCTGGTGGAAGTCAGCAGAGAGCGAGGGGTCCAATATGTCCAGACCGTATTCCTCCCAATCAACCAGGTACTCCAGGCGACCCCCACGGTGTCTGGAGTCTAGTAGTTCACGGACTTGATACGCCTCCTCACCGTCGATTAGCAGTGGCTGCGGTTCGGATTGATCAATGGTGCTTTCAGGGCTTTTTCTCGGCTCATTGGCGGGGTTCAGCAGTGAGGCATGAAGGTAGGTGAGATGCGATAATTTGGTGGAAGTGCGAGACGGTACGAGACCGGGTTGATCTGTCTGAGAATCGGCCCCACCTACCTGGGGCTTAGTTTACGGCTGGGTAGGCGGAGCCGAATATCACAGGTCGAGAGCCAAACCCACTGGCCAGGTTGATACTCGGGGTGTTCCCTGCGGTGCCTGTCAGCCTGGATCTTCTGTCGCCGGATGGCCCTCTGCAGTTGCTGATGTGCCGCGCCCCAGGTCTCCTCGCTTCGGCGAAACCAATCGTCGATGGCCGGCAGATCAGTGGGTGTGTCGGACCTAGGGAGGTTGGTTGGTAACCTAGGACGCATTGAAAGGGTGTCAGGCCAGTGACGGTTTTGATCAGGGAGTTTTGGGCATACTCCGCCCACATCAGGTATTAGCTCCATTCGTTTTGGTCGTGTTGGCAATACGAGCGGAGAAAGTGGATGATCTCCTGATTTAAATGTTTGGTCTGTCCATTGGACTGTGGGTGGTATCCTGAGGTTAGGCTGATATTGACGTTCAGCCGCGTGAAGAAGGCCTTCCAGACCCGTGAGGTGAACTGGGGACCCCGTCAGAAACTATGTCCTTGAGCAGACCATAGAAGCGGGAAAACGTTTATACGCCTTGGCGTATAAACGATGCTGCATCAGTCGTTGCAACACTGCCCTCACATGTTGGATGTGCTCCTTCAGGTTCTCGGAAGAAATGAGGATGTCGTTGATATAGACGATCACCCAGCGGTCTAGCATGTCGAAAATACGTCATTGATGAAGGACTGGAAAACTGACGGACTGTTAGAAAGGCCGAACGGCATGACTAAGTATTCATAATGGCCCGATTGGGTCGAGAAGGCGGTCTTCCACTCGTCCCCTTCTCTGATGCGGATAAGATTATAGGCGCAGCGGAGGTCTAGTTTGGTGAAATACCGCGTGCGGCGGAGTTGTTCCAGGGCTGATGGGACGAGTGGATGGGGGTACCGAAATTTTACTGTGATGTCGTTTAGAGCTCGGTAGTCGATGCATGGCCGGAGGCCCCCATCCTTCTTCTTAACAAAGAAAAACCCTGAAGCTGCCAGGGATATGGAGGGCAGAATGAACCCCTTCTTCAGCTCCTCCTTGATGTATTCATTCATGGCTGCTGACTCCGGCTGTGAGAGGGGAAATATTCTCCCTCTAGGTGGTGTTGCTCCTGGCAGGAGTTCGACGGCACAGTCGCAGGGGCAATGTGGAGGTAGTTCAGTGGCCTTGGTCTTGCTGAACGCCTCTGTGAGGTCCTGGTACTCGGTTGGGAGTTCGGGGATATCGGAGGTGGAAGGCGTGGTGTTCGTGGAGTTGAGTTGGAGAGGTCACTCCATAGGTCAGTGGTGTACACGCCTCGCTCCAGCTTGAGATCAGCAGTTCGGGCCACGAGATGACCGGGTTATGGAGCCTGAGCCATGGTAATCCGAGGATGAGGGCATGTCTGGGAGAGTGGATGATGTGAAAGGCGATGTGCTCAAGATGATGGTCCCACACTTGTAGATTGAGGTCCCTGGTGAGACGGGTGATGCGTCCATCGCCAAGCGGCCGTCCAATCTCCAATCGCCTCCACTGCTAAGGGGGAAGCACATGGGATTACTGGAACGTTATAGGCTTGAGCGAATTTCCAAGACATAAAATTCCCTGCTGCGCCCGAGTCGATAAGAGCGGAGAGTTTAATTCTCATTCCTCGAACCTCAAGCTGAACGCTAAACTGGGCGCAGTTCTGTGACTGAGGGATAATGGAATCAAGACTCACCGGGTTCTCCCACCTAGCAGGTGGTCTAGTCGGGCAGGTGGACAGTCGGTGTCCGGGTTCCACGCAGTAGAGGCAGAGCCGTTGGCGGAAGCGGCGCGCTCGTTTTTCGGGCGTGAGGTCCGTAAAATCAATTTGCATGGGTTCTGGGATCTCAGGACGTGCTGTGCGCGCGGCCGTGCGCGCAGGGTTGTGGCGGTAGCGCATTGAGTTGTCCAGCTGGATGGAGAGATCCACAAAAGCGGCCAGGCTCCTCGCCTCATCTCGGCAGGCGAGTTCGGCTTGAAGATCCGGGTTTAAGCCCTGAGAGTAATCTCAGGGGTCGCTCCTCCCAGCCTGTTTCCGCGGCGAGGGTGTGGAAAGCCAGCACGTATTCGGCCGCAGTATGATCGCCCTGAGAGATGGCCAACAAGCGCTCCTCCGCGCTCTCCCCCGTAGCGGAGTGGTCGAAGACCGTGCGAAATTGTGCGAGGAAGCTGTCAAAGGAGGGGAAGGCATTCTCTCTCCACACTGCGGTGGCCCAGTCTAGCGCCTTGCCGGTGAGTAGCGAGCAGACGAAAGCGACACAGCTATCCTCGGTCGGGTACAACGCCGGCTGCTGCGCCATGAAGAGCGAACACTGCATAAGAAAACCCCTGCACCTTCCGGGATCCCCGTTAAACCTCTCCAGAAAGGCTAGTCTGGGGCTGGTGGCTGCAGGAGCGGTGTACAGGTATGTGGCCGCGGGAGGGGCCATTGCCGGTGGTGGGGGGGCTTGGCGCTCCGTAGCTCCTTGCAGGCTCTGCAACACCGCTGCGAGCTCTTGGGTGATGATGTAATTATACTGACGTACTTGTCCCTTAGCGACACGTGTTTTCGGATTCCGCAGGAAACCCTGCGCGCCCCCGCTAAGGAATGTGTCCTAATTGGCACGGAGTCGTGTTGGAAACACAAGATCAACTATCAAAGTTGGTCTTACCTTGAACGCAGGGTCCTTCGAAGTCCCTTCGGTCTTCTAAAAAAGGCTCCTCTCCAAGGTCTTCTACTTAATCTATTGTTTGAATCTTTAAGTGAAGGAGGCAGACTTATACCTTTTTGCCTTTTCAGGATCCTCACAACGGGAGGCCTTGTTTTTATTAAAAGTAGTGTAATACAGATAGGTGTGTAATATATGTAAAATAAAAAGAAAAGGTTACAAATAAAATCTTCCTTCACATAATCAAACAGTACTAGAATAAGTAAAAGGTATTAAGATGCAAAGATTATAACAAACCAAGAAACACTCTCCAAGTGTAAACTTGCGTTTGTTCCATGATGCACCTAAAGTATAACATGCACTAAGGCTGTCTACAATAGAATGCCAACCAATGTGATTCAAGGCGGGCTTTTATACTTTTTTACGGTGGCCAGTTGAATCTGGCTGTCAAGTTTGGTTGGCTGCGTGCCTTCTAGAGGCTACCATATTATTTCATAAACACTTCTCGGTTTCCCAAACATATCTCGCCGTCGACTTCTGTGTGCACTGCTAATGTCTATATATGGTCATATGGTTGCAGTTAACTTCCTGTAACTTGTCATGCTATGATTATATATGACTGAAGCTTTCTCTCGCCGTGGAATTCGACAGCAAGCTATAAAACTCTACACGTGTAGGTTACTCCCCACAGATACAAAGAAAGCTTCATTTCAACAGCAAGCCTTGAAACACTTTGTGTGCAGATGCTCCCTGGTGGTAATTCATAAGCATTCACTACAAGAAAGTTTACAGTAAAATAAACAATATTAATCTAACCAACTCTATTACATGAGAATACATGATTATAAGAAAAAGAAAAGCATTTCAGAATTTTCTTGAACATTCTGAAAATTAAGACATCGTAACACATAATGCATTATAGTCTTCTTTTCTTTTGGAATCTTCTTCCAGCTGTCTAGGTACAGCGACTGATCCCTCGGTGTCTTCTTCTAAACACACATATTCAAATCTTTCAACTCTTCAACCAATTCTTCAACCTTTTGTATTTTTACATCAATCTTTCTTTATTTATTCACCTTACGTTTCTCTTTTCTTTCCCTATTTCTTCTTCTCTTTGTATTATCTATGTCCGTCATAAGGCTGGGGATCCATATGCAGCATTTATTGAGACAACAACACGAAGTCAGACAGACAGAGTCAAATACCAATGTCATGTCAAAGAGAAGGCAGAGATCGGAAACGAGAAACAGGCTGAAGGCCGGGACAGGCAGCAAACAATCAGAAAGTCAAAAATCAGAAACAGAGTCGAGATCAGAAAATCAGAAATGAAGTCAGAATGACTTTCGGAACAAATCGAGACTTCACACCGGTGTGGAGTTCAAGTGCAGTTTAAGTAGAGAGAGGAAATGAGGAACAGGTGGCGGTGTAATCAGTGTAGGTGATGGATGCTGGGGAGTGTAGTCCGGAAGAGAGTTTTAGTACTCCGGAGATGCTTCTCTGCGCTGGCGTTCAGGCCGTGCGCTGACCGTGACAGAGAGACTGAAGTCAATAATCACCAAGGTCTTTTAGTGCTATACATGATGAAATAGAAAGACCATCTCGAGTTCCTCTGTTAATCAGGAAACTTATTTCTGACTGCCTGTAATACTAGAAAAAGCATTTCTGTCATTTACACATTTGTCAATCTTATTAAGCTGGTGTGTCTCATCTGACTTAGCTGAAACATAGAGCTGCATATCATCATCATAACAGTGGAAGCTTATACCATATTTATTAACAATTGCACAAATGGGTAGCATATATAGGGAGTAAAGCAATGGGCCTAAAACAGAACCCTGTGGAACACCGAATATAACCTTAGTATATTTAGAGAAGTCACCATTTAAATCTACAAACTGATAACGATCAGTCAAATAAGACCTGAGCAAGGAGAGGGCTATCCCTTTAACACCATCAAGAATTTCTATCCTATCAAGTAAAATAGTATGGTCAATGGTATCAAAAGCTGTCTTAAGATCAAGTAACATGAGTAAGGATACACAGCCCCGATCAGAGGCCAGTAACAGGTCATTTACCATTTTAACCAGCACTGTCTCTGTGCTATGATGAAGCCTAAATCTTACTGATACATTTTATGAATGTTATTCCTATGTAGCTATGAGTATAACTGCTCTGCTACAACCTTTTCTAGGATCTTGGAGATGAAGGAGAGGTTTGATATTGGCCTATAGTTGACCAATTTAAGGTTCCATTTTTTCTGTTTATCTTTTGATCTATTGTTCATCCTGAACTGAATTCTGCTACATTCAATGCAAAAAAAACTCTCATTCTGAAAGGACGTTTATGTAGATTTTCCATTTTTTTTTGTTTGAAGTATTAAAAGATGCAGCAGTTTGAGAGTTTTATTAGTTCTGAAGAAATGCATAAAAAGCAAACATTTTTTGTAAACATTTCACATTTTCCATATCCGTGTAATAAATCTTGTAAAAGGAGTCAGTTTAATAACATTTCTTTGTTCTACCCTAACCCTAATTATAATTAAGTTATACTTAATTCTAACATAAATTTGACACTTTCTGAACATAACAATGACACTGAAACATATTATTTTGGATCACACAAAGACACGGGTAAATCATAACTCCATATACAGAGCCCAGCGTATAGAGGCTGAGTGAATGTGGTGTGGACTCTGTGGAGTGTCAGAGACGCTGTAGAAGGACAGAGTTCCTGCACTGTGATCCACATACACTCCTATTCTGGAGGATGATGGACCTCAGAGCTCAGTCTGAATGTTGTTGTGACAGAAAAAAATAGAGGAAGAAGAACACCGCAGACTCCAGGACTGACTGCTAAATCCAAACTGAGATACTTTCCTGTTGATCACTTTATATGAGACTGATACAAGCATATAACCGCTCCACTCCACCTCCCAGTAACAGCGTCCACACACACTCTCCTTACACAACACCTGAGTACAGAAGTCAAATCTCTCTGGGTGATCAGAGTATCGCTGTTGTGTCTCACTCCGTGTCATCACTCTGTTCTTCTCAGACAGAATGAGTTCAGGATGTATTGTGTTTGGATCCAGAGTCAGATAACAGAAATATACAGTAATAAAATGTCCACAGGTTAGATGTTAATCACAGGATTTATAATAAGTGTGTATGTGTTGTATCTAAAATCTTCTCTGGTTCTGAAGGTAAACTCGACTGAACTGCTGCAGCTGTGGAGACACAGAGACAAAATTGAGACTGGAAAATAATGTGGAAACAAAAATTAGTCACTTGATTCAGACAGATATGTTAATAATGTCACCGTTACATCCCACTATGCGTCTAGAGGATATGAAGACGTAACGCGTGAAAATCTACTTATTAAACGGCAGTCAAAAAAAACCTTTCCTTTATTGATGAAGTGTGGTGTGTGCGTTCAGAAAAACAGTCAGAGACAGAAGCTGAGTCTGGCTTGCCTTTTAGTAAAAATAATTCAATATAACAATTATATACAAACACAAAGGATAACGATAACAAAGTGAGGGACAACAGCGGTGCTAAAGAAAAGAACTCAATAAAACAAACACATTAACTAAACCCCAATACAAATACTAAGCTAAGCAAAAGAAAACAGAAGAAGAACATCTTCAGCGTAGAAAGCCACTAACTACGCTGCCTAATAACATAAATACAAAGATCTGAATCCGCTCGTAACCTAGTGTGTTTAAACAGTTTTACTCTACGTGATGAAACGTAAGTCACGTGACATACTAACCTGGTTCCAATCACTATGTACCGAAGAAGGACTGGAATAAGCACCGTTAAACAGAGAGTCGAGTCACAGCTTTAATAGCAGCATCATAGGATGTAGAGTTCACAGAAGAGAAAAACTAAACCCCACGATAACCAAATCAGAAATAAAAATAAGCAAAGGCAAAAACTAAGCAAGAGCGAGCAAACGCAGGTGAGCAAACAAAAAGGAAAAGTCCTTCTTATTTCTGTTATGATACAAAACAAGTGTTTGGTTGTTTACCTTGTTGACGGATTTTCGGCAATAAGACTTCCTCAACTCTTTTTTTCACATCTTAAAGTAAATAAATATTACCCAACATCAGTAATCAGGAATAATCATAAAATATAAATGATCATATTTAGACTAAACATTGTGTGCTGTACACCTACATTGCAGATTGCGTTCGTTGATCTTTGGTCCTGAGGTTGAACTCTTTTCTTCTACTGCAGCTGTAGAGAAAAAATGGAGACAAAATAATTATGTGGAAAATAAAAACATGAAGGGGGCACGGTGGCTTAGTGGTTAGCACGTTCGCCTCACACCTCCAGGGTCGGGGTTCGATTCCCGCCTCCACCTTGTGTGTGTGGAGTTTGCATGTTCTCCCCGTGCCTCGGGGGTTTCCTCCGGGTACTCCGGTTTCCTCCCCCGGTCCAAAGACATGCATGGTAGGTTGATTGGCATCGCTGGAAAATTGTCCCTAGTGTGTGAATGAGTGTGTGTGTGTGTGCCCTGTGATGGGTTGGCACTCCGTCCAGGGTGAATCCTGCCTTGATGCCCAATGACGCCTGAGATAGGCACAGGCTCCCCGTGACCCGAGGTAGTTCGGATAAGCGGTAGAAGATGAATGAATGGATAAAAACATGAAATAAATGAAAAATTTGATTCCTCATTGGTTTCAGTGTCTCATCTCAATGGGGCATAGTTCCAGTTTTAAATCTGAGGCATCATGTTTAATTCGATTTTGATTAAGTTCTGTTGATTTTGTGTAGTAAATCTTGTTCCTGCTTACTTCTTATTTCTGTTTGATGAATTTTATGGCTCTTTTTACTGTGATACAGAAACAATGTTTGCTTGTTCACCTTGTGGTTGTATTTTGTTGAATTCCTCCTCACAGATTTGTTCGACTCGTTTTTTCAGATCTGAGAGAGATTTCCTCACTCCATCAAATGAGAGATGTTGATTGACAGTGAAGCTGAGTGAGTCGTCACATCCAGGAGAAACACAGAGAGACGGGAAACTCTACAGAGAGGAAACACATCATAGAGAAGGAGAAAAGTGGACGAGAGGAACGAATGAATCTCAGACTGAATCAGAACAAAGATACACTTTGTGAGGAACAGCGCCCTCTGTAGATCAGACAGTGAGTGTTACCTGGAGGAAATGGATATCATCATGTGTGCGTGAAAGCTGCTCCATCTCAGTGATTCTCCTCTTAAGATCAGCAATCTCCTGCTCCAGTGGATTCAGGAGTCGTTTAGCAAGATTCACTTCAGCTTTCTCCTGAGCTCTGATCAGATCCTTCACCTCCGAGCGCTTTTTCTCCATGGAGCTGATCAGTTCAGTAAAGATCCTCTCACTGTCATCTACTGCTGCCTGTGAACGCCTCTGTAAGGACACACACACATGCGCGCGCACACACACACAGATCAATTTAAAGATCAACTCTTTCTTTCACAGTGACTCTATAATGTGTGTGTTTATGTGAATATCCCAGTTTCCTCTATACCTGAATAGACTGCACAGTCTGTTTCAGCTCCTGCACCTTCTTCTCTTTCTCCTGGATCCTCTGCTGAGATTTCATCTGCTCCTCCTTTAACTCATTCTGAGACCAAATAAAACACCATTCATTATGCAACTAATTATAATATAATATAAGCATACATTAAAACACACACATTCTCAGACAGGTACATGTAGTGTCATCTGTGGCTTTTATCTTTTTAATATTAACTAAATCTAAATACATTTATTTTAATGTATTAGAAATGAACACAACTAAACAAACTGTTTCAAAAGTTCAAATGTTTCAGATGTACTAGCTCCAGTCAGATTCTGCTGCATGAAGATTTAGGATATTTGAAGAGAAGTTGCTGCCCACATGAGGACTTTGTGGAGAACAACCTCTTAATCAATAAACAAAATAACACTCTACATATGATGTATGTCCGTCATTGAACATTTGAAGGCTTCAGCACGGAGGAGCTGGTGTGATTCCATAATAAACTCAGATCATGAGCTAATTTCTGAGTTGCTCTGGAGCTCCATAACTCAACTTAATTCTATATTGACTGTATCTGACTGTAGAAAGAACATTACCTACAGTCGCACTCCCATGTGTTTATAATAATTTGTAATCACACCCTCTAGTGTCACCCAAATGAGGAATATGTATAACCAGATTAACACTTCTTACCAACAACTATTTAACATTTTTCATTTCACAGTGTATGACAATAAACGGGTAAAAACAATAATGATATCCAGTTCTCACCTCCTTTTCAGTTCTTTCTGCTTTAGCTGAAACTGCATCATGGCCTTTGTGTTTATCCATCATACACAAGTAACAGATGAGGCTTTGGTCAGTACGACAGTAGATCTCCACCGGTTTGTCATGTTCAAGGCAGAGATTCTTCTGGAACTCTGCCCCAGTTTTGACTAACTTGTGCTTCTTAAAAGCAGGAGACCGATAATGAGGTTGAACATGATCTTCACAATAGGAAGCCAAACAAACCAGACAGGAAATAGCAGCTTTGCGTTTTCTCCCGATGCAGGTATCACACTCCACTTCTCCAGGTCGGGCGTAACAAAGAACAGGAGAAGCAGCTTGGAGGTCAGTCTTCTGTTTCTCTACCTCTTTAGCCATAATATTCATCCGACCGAACAGTTGGAGAGTTTTGTCTGAAATGAGCTTCCTGCTTCTATGCGTTAGAACATGACAGAGTGAATGGGTGTGGTTTTAAAAACGAGTTCAGGCTTTAACCCTGTAAGGCCTGTTGTGTCCTATTTGCTACATGAGTTTCTGAGACCTCTGCACCAAACACGTTATCAGTACTTTCCTGAATATCCGGTTGTATACAATTTGGAACTTAGGAAATGTAAAGTCCATATTTGCCTGAACAAGAGTACACAAGTCTTTGTAGTTGTTTTTTTGCTTTCCAGAAGGCATAATAAAATGAACCACTCCAAAATAAATGTTTCAAATATTCAAAATACAATGAACAACTATTGCTTTTGTTATAAAATATACATTGTTGTGTTCAGTAATTTGCCCTATGTGTCTGAGGAATCAAATATGAGTGTAAATATGTGTGTGTGTAAAACAAAAAAAAATGTATTTTGTTTAAAGGCCTAGTAAATACTTCAATTTAAGTTCAGGCTTTTAAGAAAAGTGTGTTTTAATCAATTTAAATGAAATGTATTCTATACCTTCATAACTTTTTCTATAACTTCATATGCACATGTTAAATATTTGATCGTGTATTAACTTCATCACTGGAATGTTTATGAACATAATGTTACTGACAGCACATCACTGTTTAGGAATCACTCTCACTCATTCATTTTCTACCGCTTATGCGAACTACCTCGGGCCACGGGGAGCCTGTGCCTATCTCAGGCGTCATCGGGCATCAAGGCAGGATACACCCTGGACGGAGTGCCAACCCATCGCAGAGCACACACACACTCTCATTCACTCACACAATCACACACTACGGGCAATTTTCCAGAGATGCCAAACAACCTACCATGCATGTCTTTGGACCAGGGGAGGAAACCGGAGTACCGGGAGGAAACCCCCGAGGCACGGGGAGAACATGCAAACTCCACACACACAAGGTGGAGGTGGGAATCGAACCCTCAACCCTGGAGGTGTGAGGCGAACGTGCTAACCACTAAGCCACCGTGTCCCCTCAGTTGTAATAATATTTTATTATTTTATTGAGACAAACAGTTAAGGCAAGTCGAGAAACTAATTATTAGTAACCTGGTGCTCCATTCTATATGGTGACCTTTCAATTAAGAAAGGTCTGCTTGTGCTTTCGGAATAGATTATGAGCCCACTTCTCAAATAGAGCCCAGTTGGCCTCCAGAGACGGCCCTCACACTCCCACACTGGAGTAATACACGTTATTATACTAATGTGGTAGCTTAATGATTAAGGAATTGGACCCCTGATTGGAAGGTTGTGAGTTCAAATTCCTGGTCTACCAGGTTTCCACTGCTGAGCCCTTGAGCAAGGCCCTTAACCCTCAATAGCTCAGTTGAATAAAAATGAGATGAAATGTAAGTCACTATGGAAAAGAGCATTTTCCACAATGCTGAAAAGGTAAACCATTTTAAAAAGAAAACTAAATGATGTCAGAGATATATATTCTTCTGGGGTACCAGGAATTCAATGAGGTCTTTATCAAAGTCAAAGCCTGCAGCCAACCTCCTCATCTCTTCTATTACTGCATAATTGAGCTTATAATTAAAACCATGAGTCTTAGGAACTGTATCCTATATCCTCTGCAAGACATGGAAGAATAACATGTAGAAGCTATCGAACCAGGGTAGAATAGATGTTCCACTTCATTATCCTCCACTGGATTCTCTATTGTGGAGAAGAAAAATCTTGTACGCAGTAGTTTTTGGAATCCCAGATCCACTTCTTGTCAGGACTCTGCCTGGACTTTGGCCATGTGCCTTTTGTTTATGTTTCATGTTCACGTGTCTGCCCCGCCCTTGTCTTTTCCGCCCCGCCTCTGCACACCTGTCCCTCATGTTTATTGATTATTTGTATTATTTAGTTGAGCCGCATTGCATTGTGCAGCGCGGAATCCTCTTGTCTTCATGTCTGGTTTTGTCTGTGTCCTGTTTCGTGTTCTTTTTTGGTTATTAAATCCTGTTTCTGTTAAGCTGTCCTGCATTTGGGTCCGTTTTTATCCCGCGCTCGCTGACACTTCTAGTTCCTAGTTCTACTGCAGTCCAAACATGTTAATTGTTCTCAGATGTTCTGCTTGTTTCAGGCCTTCAGGAAAGTGGATCACATTCTACAGTTTCTCAACCATCTTGAAAGTATTTGTGCCACTTTTATTTGCACTGGATTTGTCCCAGAAAGCCTTCTGAATCATCCAAATAGTTTCCACGGAGGAATGTTCAAGCTCGACGCTAAATTTGATGCAGATTCCTTACTCTACTTACTCAGTTATTTTGAATGCGTCAGTCACACAATACACATGCTTAATCAAATGGCGTCTAGTGCCCTATTCTCCTTGGCTGCCAGGATACATGTATGTAGCTCAAACCATTCATTATTTTAACAATGGCTGTACTTTTTCTGGACAGACCTCATACATTACAGCAAGGTCCAATTCTCTCTTGACGTATCCCAGCCTTGGAAGGTAGGGTCAGAGTGCAGGGACAGCCCTGCTACAGCACCCTTGGAGCAGAGAGGGTTAATGGCCTTGCTTAGGGGCCCAACAGCAGCAGCTTTGTAGTGCTAGGGCTTGAACTATGACTTTCCAGAGCCTTAACCACTTTAGCCACTGGCCACTCCAGAGGAGTGTAAATGTTAAAGATGTTAAATGTGCATCAAAGTTATTTAATAATTTTGATCTATCTGTGTGTGACTTTCATTCTGTTTCATAATGTGGACCTTCTTTAAAACTAGACATTGTAGTCTTCAACACTTGTTGGAGGTATAAAAATGTTTATTTTGAATCACATAACTTCACAGTTGAGTTATACCACAACCGGAACCCAGCGTATAGAGGCTTAGTGAATGTGGTGTGGACTCTGTGGAGGAGCCTCATGGTGTCAGAGACGCTGTAGAAGGACAGAGTTCCTGCACTGTGATCCACATACACTCCTATTCTGGAGGATGATGGACCTCGGAGCTCAGTCGTAATGTTGTTGTGCCAGAAAGAGACAGATGAAGAAGAACACCCCAGACTCCAGGACTGATTGTTGTATCCAAACAAACACTGATTAGCATTTCCTTTCCTGCTGATCTCTTTATATGAGACTGATATGGACACACTACCTCTCCACTCCACCTCCCAGTAACAGCGTCCACACACACTCTCCTTACACAACACCTGAGTCTTGGAGTCAAATCTCTCTGGATTATGAGAGTATCGCTGTTGTGTCCCACTAAATGTCACCACTCTGTTCTTCTCAGACAGAATGAGTCGATGATGTGCTGTGTTTGGATCCAGAGTCAGATAACGGAAATCTACAGTAATAAAATGAATATATATATAAAATTTCCAAAGGATAGATGTTAATCATGAGAAGTGTGTGTGTGTTATACACTTACATTGCAAAAAATCCCTGCTCTTTGCATCTGAGGGTAAAATCATCTGACCTGCTGCAACTGTGGAGACACAGAGAGACATTGGAGGCAACAGAAGACAAGGAAACCCTTTAAACACGAATGTCAATGTACAAATGTGCAGCATTTGAATTTTCAAACAAGTCACACCTCAAAACATAAGAACAAGCGATCATTTTTGAGAAGGTGAGGTGAAGCTTTGAGAAGGTGAAGCTTTGAGAATATGAACCTTTTTATGTAGAATTTAAAATATCAATAATTAAAATGTAATCACACTTTTTTTTAAATAATTTTGATTTAAAAATTCTGATAATAAAAGCCTCATGTAAAATATTATTTTATTATCGTTGTTCTTCCTGCTTACTTTCGATTTCTGTATCATGAATGTTGTGGCTCTCTGTATGATGATGTAGATCAAATTCTTGTGGTTGGAATTTGTTTAATTCCTTCTCACAGTTGTGTTTGACTCCTTTTTTCAGATCTGAGAGAGATTTCCTCACTCCATCAAATGAGAGATGTTGATTGACAGTGAAGCTGAGTGAGTCGTCACATCCAGGAGAAACACAGAGAGACGGGAAACTCTACAGAGAGGAAACACATCATAGAGAAGGAGAAAAGTGGACGAGAGGAATGAATGAATCTCAGACTGAATCATAACAAAGACACACTTGTGATCGCAAACAGGAACTTCTTGTTGCTGTAATGAGTTTTTAGGAAGTGTGTGTGTGTGTGTGTGTGTGTGTTTTCACTCCTCACCTGAATAGACTCCACAGACTGTTTCAGCTCCTGCACCTTCTTCTGCTTCTCCTGGATCCTCTGCTGGGATTTTATCTGATCCTCCTTTAACTCATTCTGAGTACAAATAAAACACATTTCATTATTTCTGCATCAGGAAATCAGCTTGTCAATAATAACTGGAGTGAAACAATTGACGTGATAAAATTATGTGAACTGGTCTAAAGTTTAGTCTAAATACTTATAGCAAAAAATAAAAAACCCAAACTAAACACGATCTCATATGCAAATAAATAAATAAATATATTTTTAAATATTTTAAATAAATAAATAAATATATATATATATATAATTTTTTTTCTTTTAAAATAGCAGAAGTTAGAGTTTATTATATTGTTATAAATGGCAGTGGCTGAGAAGATCACTGGAGTTTCTCTTCCCTCTATCACGGACATTTATACCACACACTGCATCCGCAAAGCCAACAGCATTGTTGATGAACTCACACACCCCTCACACACACGCTTCACACTCTTGCTGTCTGGAAAAAGGTCCCGAAGCATTCGGGCCTCACGACCAGACTGTGTAAGCCATCAGACTCCTCAATAACTGAACTGAACTGTATCGAGCACAGCACACACACACACACACACACACACACAAACACACACATCAACTGTATAGACTGCACTGATCTACACCAAATACACTCTCTTCGAATATACATCCATGTCTACAGCACCACCATATGGAACTGTTTACACTGTTTCTGCTCTTTACACGTGTTGTCTTACACATTTCAGTCGATTGCTGCTTTTCACTCATTACAATACCTCATGTAACTGCTGCAGTATTTCTGCACGTGTACTATAGAACCTACAGTATTTACACTGGTCAGTACTGTTTTTGTGTAATGTCTTTTGTGTAATGTCTTGTAGTGTTTTGTATTGTTTGTTTGCACTGTATTTTGTCCTGCACTGTTTAGACCAGGTTGTGTCTAGGATTAACTTAACTCTGTCTTTGTTCTATGTAGCTCCATTGTCCTGGAGAACCGTTGTCTCATTTCACTGTGTACTGCAACAGCTATATATGGTTGAAATGACAGTAAAAGCTTCTTGACCTGACCTTGTCTAGTCTAGTTGTTCTTTCTATGTCCTGCAGAGATTTGCATTGCTACATCCAGACCAAGTCCCAGTTTAACTTTCGATCTGTTTATAGTATACAGTCAGCTCTGTATATTTTTTGACATTTACTTCAGTATATTGACCATTAAACTAAATAATTCTTACCATGTTATTGCAGCTACATGCAAACATTACGTACATACATACATACATACATACATACATACATGCATACATACATACATATGTGCTAAAGCTCCGTAACAGCGTTATTGAGAGAAAGGTGTAAGAGTGAAATGTTATAAGTGTCTTTTAATAATGTATATTTTAATAAGAAGATTCTGAAAAACTTTGATGGGTAGACTCTCTAAGAAAAAGGAAAAAAATTGGGTTTATATTGGGTTTAAGTGGGAAGCTGCAGCAGCTGTGACCCCTTGGAAAGAGAATAAAACTATTAATGAATAACTCATCATAGTCTGTGGTCATTATTATTAAGCCCTCTAACCCACACACACAACACAACTATTACACCAGCGTTGATGTTTATATCATAATACGGATTTTGGACTTTCTGTCAGTTGCAGTAAGATTTCATTTGTGTCAAGTCTATAAATATTTGGACGTTGGATAAAGCTTTCATATTAAAAACTGTGCATCCAAAACCATTTATATGAAAATCAGCTTATGTTGTTCCTGGAGATCTGCTAAACAGCTGAAGCAGACAAACACAGATACATGTAATTATGAGATAAGCTGCATTAGTAAAAGTCTGAGGAAAGGTGTAACTTGAGTGACCTGATGTACTTGTTTATGATGTACTTAGGTCTTAGGACTGATGGCATATTTTGTGCTTCTATGTTGTCTGAGTGCTTTGTGCAGCAGATTAGATAGATAAAGATAAAGTATTTAAAGCAGAGGCCGCACTGCTCTTCTGAAAATGAACACTGGCGAGTTTGGTTTTGTGTTGGTTGTGTAACATTTCCTGGCTTTACTTCACACAGAATGTAAGTCATGTAACTGGATAGAAATTAGATTAGAAATTTTGTATGAATTTATCTGAAAAATAATAATAATATCCAGTTCTTACCTGTTTTTTAGTTCTTTCTGCTTTAGCTGAAACTGTATCATGACCTTTGTGTTCTTCCATCGTACACAAGACACAGATGAGGCTTTGGTCAGTACGACAGTAGATCTCCATCAGTTTGTCATGTTCAGAGCAGATCTTCTCTTGGAGCTCTGCACAGGCTTCAACTAACTTGTGCTTCTTAAAGGCAGGAGACCGATAGTGAGGTTCAAGATGATATTCACAAAAGGAGGCCTGACAAACCAGACAGGAATTAACAGCTTTTCGTTTTCGCCCGATTCCGATGCAGGAATCACATTCCACATCCCCAGGTCCAGCGTAACAGTGAACAGTCTGGAGTTCAATCTTCTTCAGTTCCTCCACCACTTTAGTCAGGATGTTGTTTCTGCATAGAACAAGCCTTGGAGTAAAAGTCTCTCTACACTGGGGGCAGCTGTAGACATTCCTCTGATCTTCACCAGCCCAGAAGTGATTAATACACTCCTTACAGTAACTGCGTCCACAGGGAATAGTCACTGGATCCTTCAGGAGATTTTGACACAGTGGACAGATATAAAGATCATGAGATATTGAAGTACTGGCAACTGCCATTTTTCTACAATCACACCCTGAGAGAGAGAGAGAGAGAGAGAGAGAGAGAGAGAGAGAGAGAGAGAGAGAGAGACTCAACTGTGAACGCCACCTTGGGTTTTCGTTTTCTCTGAAACGAACTTCAGTTTCCCGAGAGTATTATATTGTGGCATACAGATGAGGCGGGGCTTTAAAAAAGAAGAGGTTGAGACATTAACCATTTTGACAGGAAGCTCAACCACACAGTTGCACAAATTTCAATACATAGTAAACATAAATTTGTCTTGAACTTTTTCCTTTAACACAAGATATTTAAATGAGAAATTATTTTCACATAAACAGCATTTTTTATATCATTGCTGGACTGTTTGTGAATAATATCCTATAGACAGAATATCACTGATATGACACTGATATTTACTTCACCTTCCAGGAACCATCCACACACACTCTCCTGAGAACTCACATGAGTCCTGGAATACCACTGTTGTATCCTACTTTGTTTTGTAATAATAGTTAATAGTATTTAAAATAACTTGTTTGTAATATTTATTACGTCACCAGACGTTTAATCATGCGTACCTGTTCACAATTATACTTCTGATATAAATGCACCACCAACATTTATGTAAAGTTCAGTTGTGGTTTCACTCCTGATCATCACCAAGCCTTTTTCCAGTTTCTGCTATACTGGTTTTGATTGTTTGCCCATCTATTTATATATTTATTTATTTATTTTTTTATTTGCCTAGTGTTTCCTGTTGGCCATCAAATGTCCCTTGGCCTCTGTTTTGTCTTTATTTCCTGTGTTTTAAAAAGCAAAATACACTTACACACATCACAAACTGCAAAATTAACCCTTGTTAATTCACAAAAGATTAAAAAAAAAATAACAAACAGATTCTCTAGATAACTTGTTGCTTCCAAAATTGTGCCATTAGTTTTGCATGTCATTGGTTGGATGTATTGTTGACTGAAATTGGAAATAAAATTCACCAGACCATCTCTATGTGGATTGAACATGTGTATTTAAATTATTTATTTTTAAAATGAATGCATCGAGTCACTAAAACAACTGCATCTCATAATGTATAAAATGATACTCACTGGTGCCACCTACTGGTGGAATGATGTAACTTAAGGACTGGGTCACTGAACGAGTTATTTTGGTGAACGGAATCAAAAGATTCGACTCATGAATCAGGATGAATCATAATCACCAGCGCGAGTTAATGTTGCTAATTGTTTACGGTATCCAATCAAATTGCTCTAGTTTACAGCTCTTGATTTAATTGGATAGAAGACAGAGAATGGGCGGGGCTTTAAGAGGAAAGGTTATAAATACAGAGACGCTCTTCCGTGGCTTAATTTCAGGAGAAAAGAGTCATTTATGTAAACGGGATTCAACTGGGGGAAAGACATCTAATAACTGGTGTTTAACTGGTTTAAAACATTAATTGGGTAAGACTGTGTGGTATTGTGTAGGTTGTAGTTTTAATAATCTGTATTTGCCTGTAATTAGAGTAAATTGGGAAAATTAATTAATTAATTTTCCCAATTTACTGGGAAATATTGGGGGGATTTCAATTTAAAATCCAAGGAAGAAAATACTTTTTTTTTGTGCAGTAATAGACAAACTATCAAGGTGGTTTGATGCAATTCAAACCAAATAACTAAACAAATCTCCTCTTAGTCTCACTTGGGCTTTCTCTACTTACCAGATTATTGGTTTCCTTCTAAATGTTTCCTGTTGTACCTTTTCCCCAAAATATTGTCATATTTACAATCTAACATTTATAATAGCATTCTATCATTTGAGCTATAATTGTATGATGAAATATGTATACTAGTAAAACCGCAGTACCGTTTCTATCCACTAGGTGGCTCGCGGTATAAAAGTTATGATAAGTTATAAATTCTCCTGATTTATCTCTCTGAATTTACACAAAAATTGTTGTTGTGACGTTTCTGTATGCTGCACTGTCTTTAAAGATTTTCTTCTCTGTTCTCCAGCCATTTTATTCGAGCTCATGGACTTCAAGAGGAGAAACAAGAAGAAAAAGAGATGCAGAGCAACAAACTGCTTCAGCAGACGATTTGAAGGCAAGCTGAGGGTTTTAACTTGAGGGAATCTTGAATAGCAGATGGCAAGCTGCATGTGGGAGATGCAAAATTGGAAGCAACATAAGGAGCAGGAGATGCAAAATTATTTGTTTGCCTGCAAACCCTGTAATGAAGCTCACCAAATGCATCCTCTGGCTTGGACTCAACTGCAAAAACCACAACTCCTGGTGTATCTTGCTGATTGCGTTATTTTGGAGTTTAGTTTGAATATTTTTTTTATTTCATTTGATTTGAAAAATGGTTAATACACTGCACATTTTTTTAATCCATTAAACTAAAACTCTCGGATGACGCATTTCTGTTGTAATTTTCCGTGCAAGCAGCAGGGGGCGCCATCTCTTTTATAATATTTGCTTTCTAACACATTTGAGTCATACAAATAAACTAAGATAAAGGAATGTGAATGAATTCATCCTGTTGTAACTGATATTTATATTTTATATATATACATTTTATTTTTTTTTAACTATGATACAATCTGATGAATTATCTTTAAGCTTTTCTCCTTGATGTATTCAGATGTCTACAGACTCCAGGATGAGGTTCTGGGAGAAGGAGCATACGCAGTCGTGCAGACGTGTGTCTGTCTGAGCACCAGGACAGAGTATGCAGTGAAGGTGCGCTTGCTGTGGGAAGATGGATGATGACCAGAAGGAAAAGGTTTTCAGATGAAGAGCAGAAATCATTCGTTTGACAAAATAGAAATGAAATTCATCTATAAGGTCAAAATTAGGCAAATTGTAAACAATATCTAATCAAATTCATGCTAAGGTTACAGATCATTTCATTAACTTAAATGTAAAAGTTTGTGCACCCTTTGTTTGAATTATAATCTTTGTGTTTATTTATTTTTCTATTTATTTTCTTTTGTTTTTAATGGAATAACATTGTAAGGTTCAAACATTCTTTTTACAAACATTGCTTTTTTTTTGTGCCTTTGTTAATGACTTATTTATATATTGAAAAAATTGTGTTTTTAGTCCATCGAGAAATTTTAGAGGGCATGCAAACTTTTGGAATGAGATGAAAACAATGAAATGTTTCTTCTGAAGCGCTTGTGTTTACAGAAAGGTAATTTATTTCATTTAATAATAATGAGGTTAGGGGGCACGTGGCTTAGTGGTTAGCACGTTCGCCTCACACCTCCAGGGTTGGGGGTTCGATTCCTTGTGTGTGTGGAGTTTGCATGTTCTCCCCGTGCCTCGGGGGTTTCCTCCGGGTACTCCGGTTTCCTCCCCCGTTCCAAAGACATGCATGGTAGGTTAATTGGCATCTCTGGAAAATTGTCCGTAGTGTGTGATTGCGTGAGTGAATGAGTGTGTGTGTGTGTGCCCTGCGATGGGTTGGCACTCCATCCAGGGTGTATCCTGCCTTGATGCCCGATGACGCCTGAGATAGGCACAGGCTCCCCGTGACCGGAGGTAGTTCGGATAAGCGGTAGAAAATGAATGAATGAATAATGAGGTTAGATGAAGGTCTTTAGTGTGTGTGTGTGTTCCAGATTATCGAGAAGAGGCCTGGCCTGAGCAGAAGTCGTGTTTTTAGAGAGGTGGAGATTCTCTATCAGTGCCAAGGCCACAGGTATCAAACACACAGAGGATTAATAATTTATTTTACTTTTCACAACAGCTCTGTTAAATTCTGGATATTGATTGGTCAGACTGTTTGATTTTTCTATAACAGCAGCTCTGACATTAGTGCAGGTTTATATTACTGCACTCGCTCTGTTACCGTTTCCATAGCAACAGCTCATTCACATGTACTTTATTTATTGTTGAGGTCTGTACATCTGCTGTAACAGTATGAAACGAGTGAATGTTTGTTTTCTGCAGAAACATTCTGGAGCTGGTGGAGTTTTTTGAAGAAGACGACAGATTCTACTTGGTATTTGAGAAGCTCAGAGGAGGTTCGTCAGTCTCCTTTGTCCTCGTTTTGATGCCTCTTAAAGCTTATTTTAAGACTTGATTTTTGTGGGGTTTTTTTAGGTTCACTGTTGACTCATATTCACAGAAGGCAGAGTTTTAGTGAACAGGAAGTCAGTGCTGTGGTGCAGGACATCGCCACCGCTTTACACTTCCTGCACAGTAAAGGTCAGTCCACAGATCTGAATCACAGCACAAGCACGAAAGATTCTGACTTCTGACACACTGGAACTTAATAGGGGGAAAAGGATAAAGAAATATTGTTCTTAAAGACAGAAATTTTGTTCTCCCTGTTTATTGATTAAAAAGATGGTGATTTGGGTGTATGTTTTAATTTAATAAATTGTTCTTTGTTTTCCTGATCTGGATAAAATGGATGCAAAAAAATTATAAACCTTTTTTTTGTATTTTTAATTTATTTTTAAATTTATTATTTTACTAGAATAGTGTTTGTTTAAAATAAATGTATTTAATTTATTCATTTAAATAATACATTTTATTCTTATTTGTATTTTATACTTTATATATAAAACACATAAATTGTTTACAAAAATCAAATTTTTATTTACTTATTTAGGTTTGTGGTTTTTTGTTTGTTTTTATTATTAATTTTCCAGTATAGAATTGCTGCTACAAATACATACAATAAATGAAGTTATACTTGCTTTATAAATTAAAAAAAAAAATTGGTCTTTTTCGTATTTACTTTATTTAATATTTATTTATTTATTTTCTACATTACTATTAATTTCATAGTTAAGATGTTTTGCACTGAACTGACAGTTAGGAGGCGTGTCCTAAAGCGAGTGGGTGGGGTTTGTGGAAGTGAAGTCTTCCATTATTTAGCCAGATTAACCTTGAAGTTCCAAAACCAAGTTAAAGAACAAACGTGAGACTCTGAGCACGTCCTGAACGATGGTCTAGAGTTTGTTGGCTGTTACAAAGAAAATTTGTTTGTTATTAACGTTAGTCATGTGACTGTGATGTAGGAATGGCACATAGAGACCTGAAGCCTGAGAACATCCTCTGTGAGCACAGTGACAGGGTGAGTGTCAGGACACACGCGTGCGCACACACGCTTTCAGACACACTGAATATTTTTGTTTGTATAATATTGATTTGTTTTTCAGTGATTTCCTGTTAACATTAGCAGCTGATTTCTTCTGTCTCTCAGATGTGTCCAGTGAAGATCTGTGATTTTGACCTGGGCAGCGGGATGAAGATGAGCAGCGACAGTGACCTTATCTCCAGTCCTCAGCTACTCACTCCGGTAAATACTGAACATGCAGAGGGAGAGAGAGAATTGGAGGTGTGTGAGAACAAGAGAGAATGAGAGAAAGAATTCTTGAAAATTAGAGAAAGCGAACGGCTGAGAGAGGGAGAGAGACGACAAGGAAAAATGAGAGAGAGAGAGAGAACATGGAGTGGGGTGAAAGGGAGACCCTAGTTCCCCCAATGAGAAATTCTTTTTTTCTATTTAAAAATGTCTGATGCATTGATTTAAAAAAAAACCCACAACATCCCACAAAACATTTAGAAATATTATTACAGGATAATATTGATATGATTTTTTTTTTTAATCTTTTTTTAAACGTATGGCAGAAATAGAATTACAATAAATTGAATTACTCAACAGGTGTGAAAGTAAATGGGGGGAAAAATATAAAACTGTATAAATGGTAAATGTGGTTTAAAACCTTGAACTTCAGAGTGTTTTCCTGTACTCTGTATTTCAGTGCGGTTCGGCCGAGTACATGGCCCCCGAGGTGGTGGAGGTGTTTAACGAGGAGATCAGTGTTTATGATAAACGCTGTGATCTGTGGAGTCTCGGCGTCGTCCTCTACATCCTGCTCAGTGGATCTCCACCATTCACGGGTCACTGCGGTACCGGGTGTGGCTGGGATCAGGGGGAACCGTGCCACCAGTGCCAGGTGGGTTGAAGCTCAAACATACTGTAGATGTGTAATCCGTGACTGATGATCTGATGAAGTGGAGTTGAATATTATCCTATAACTGCATGTTTATAGTTTGGAGAACATGCAGAAAATGATTCAGAGCCTTCTGTCCAATCAGAATCCATTTAAGTACAGAAATGCTCTCATTGTAGCCTGATCTTTATAATGACGGCAGACGGCATTTATTGGCCGAGGAACCACCCAAGAGAGCGTCTGAGTGACACGTAAAGCATTTTGTTCAGCGTGATATTTAGCGTACGTTTATGTTCACAGAAACAGAGCGTGTGCAACCAGAGATCGTTCATTTAAGAAAGTCATGAAAATTGAAAATCCAGTGTTTAGATCCTCATAATTGTCCACTGTAAACACGACGGATTCCTTTTGCCATGAGAGAACAGTGTCACTTGGGCTTTGTTTCCAGGAGAACCTTCAAAAATGTGATGCGTGTCTCCCTAACTTCCTGTAGAATCCAACCAATCAGACGACTCCTGAAGTTTCTGATTGTGTGGCATCAGAAGTTTACCATCGGTTCGTGGGAGTGACATCTGAAACTGAGACTTCCTTCACAATGCCAATAACTTCTTTCTGTTTCCACCTAGATCATGCTGTTTGAGAACATTCAGGAAGGAAAATACGAGTTTCCAGAGAAGGACTGGGCTCACATCTCTGCTGAGGCTAAAGATCTTGTTTGCAAACTGTTAGTGCGGGACGCTAAACAGCGGCTGAGTGCGGAGCAGGTCCTCAAGCACCCATGGGTACAGGGGGTACGACACATCCACCGTCACTGTCAGCTAGCTCATTTGGATAAGTACATGCTGCTGGAAATGTGGACGCCTGGATGGTTTGAACACCTAGTAGCTTATTTATCATGTTGTTGATGCTATCAGTATGATAACCTCATGCCAAGTCTCAGTTTCTTACTACTGTGATTTGTATGGAGTGTAAACTGTCTTCAGTTTATTTAAACATGTTATCTGTCTAGCTAAGCCAGTGTGCCCTTGATTTGGAACATGTTGTAGGCATGTTCAAACATTACCTTGTTTTCTAGCTAGCTTCAGAATGTTGTGTTAATTAGCAGCTAAAAATCTCCATAGACAGGTTATATTGATTTTGTTTTTATTTATTTATTTTTTATGCTAAACAGCACGTTTGAAGTCTTCTTAGGGCTTGTAGCTAACCTGAGATTTAGCCTTATTATAGTTAAGAACAGTACTTAAATATTTTGTCATGTTGCTAAAATGGAAACAGCGAGTGTGTTTTATGGTGTAATTGCTGGTCTTTCTTTTCTTTTGTTTCTCTCAGCATGCTCAAAACACAACACCGACACTGCATTCAAGGTGAGTTCATGCACCGATATTTTTAATTATTTGTAAGGTTTTTTAAAAAAACCCTTTTTTTTTCTACATGTTAATAAAAGCTGCTCTCTTATGGAGAGAAGATTTTCATGGAGTCCCTCAGGGTTCACCTCATGGTCCACTCACGATTCCGTAAAGAACAGAGGATTCAGGGTTTAACCAGGGTCCATATCACTGTTAAATGTTACATACATATCTTATTTAGATTACATTTTAAAGCCTTTAAGACTTGATTCATTTACGTCACAGCAGTTCTGTGTCTTTTTCTTGTGACATTGGATATAATATTTGAAAGAAACATTCTGTTCTGTCTTTGGTCCATTTTGCTCTCTCAGGGGGTCACGTGTCCAGGACCTCACATTCTTCACCGCTCAGGTGGTGGCAGTGAACCGTCAGCTGGTCCAGCAGGAAGTGAACGATGAGTCGGAGGATAGGAACCATTTTGGATTTCGTTCCTTCCTGTTTTGCCCTGCGTCTCCGAACTCACTGCGTCTGTCACGATTGGCTGAGCGGCGCAGGGAGAGAAGCCGTCACCTCCTCAGCCCTCTGCTCACGGTCGGAGGAGCTACTTAATGTCCCTGCGTCATCCTGTCAGTGTGTTGAACAGAGCGAATGCATTGCTGGTAATTCTAGTAAAGTACTGAAACCTCACACTGTTCCAGATGCATGGACTTTGTAAGCAGGACTGAAGGAATGTGCAATAATTATGCCATCTGATTCAATGAGCTTACACACACACACACACACACACTTTTCAATGAATGTTAATCCCCTGACACATAATGTCGGATTATCTCCTAGATTAATTAGGACACATTTTTTCTTAAGTTAATTCTTTTTTAAAAACACATTTTACATCTTAATATCTTTTCTTAATAATAAGAAAAAGGTAAAAATTGACATCAGATGTACTGCTGTGTTCTTTATTGCTGAATCAGGAGACAAGAAACTTCTGGAACATTATTGACTCAAACAGCACTGATTGTTTTTCATATGTAAATATATTTATTCTTATTTTTAGCTCTGATCTTTTTAACTTTGGATTTTTTTTTTATTTGGATTTAAGTTTATTTGAGATTTTTTTTATTTATTAACATGAGTTAATTTAATCTTTGTCTCTTTTGTCAGTGTTTCCATTATTCATCCGTTTGTATAGTCTACAAAAAAGTTTTTGCCCTGTTTCCAGTGTTTGTGTCTGATATAAACACAATTTCACCCATAGTATCACTGATGTTTAGCTTACTGTGTAGGCATAAGATGGAAGAGACTGAACTTCTGAGATTATTTATTTTTTGTGAATCAAACTCAGCTTTTTTTTATTTTATTTTTGGTATTCTGAGAGACTACCCCCCCCCCCCCCCTCTTCTTTTATTTCAAATAATTATTTCATGCTCCACTGTGCACCAGCAAGCAATTTATTTTTTTATTTTTATTTTTTTTAGAAAATTAAGAGACAAATGTTTTTCACATTGTTGGATTTTTGGTTATATGTGATTTTTGCACAGCGACTCTCCAAATAAAGAGCATGAACACTTCAAACTCTGACTCTTCCAATTATTTCTTAGAAAAAACCTGTTTACATATGACGAGTGCATGTTTTCTAGATCTAGATTATACATTATAGATATTTTAATAAAGAATAAGTAAATGCCTTAATTTGTGAGAAATATTTAAGCATAAAATACAAGAAAAATCCCAGAAAAAGTTCCAAAAAATGTAAAGTGTTTTAGCATGAATAATTCTATTTAAAAAATACATGAATCAGATTGAGGTTGTTTACTAAGACGTGCAAATTCAGGTATACAGTGTCTTCCTCTCTAATGCTATGAACTAATCACTACAATTATTTTAAAATTCATATTTTTATGTTAAAGTTTAGATTCCTTCATACGAATTTGTTCATTGTCCTTTTCCACAATTTGTACATCATAGATTGTGAAAAGAAAAACATTAACACACCTACAAATTATTCAGAATATTCCAGAACAGGAAGTTGCATTATGTTTTTTTTTCCAAAGAGTATGAGAAAGAAAAGAGAGTTCTTTCATTCTTTTATTCTTATATTTATTTTGGATGATAATGACAATGTCAGTTTAAAACAGTTCAGTCCAAATGTTTAACCCATATTACTGATAAAACTTTTAGATTCTAGATTAAAAAAAGGAAGTGAGTCAGTAAAACGATTGGAAAGTTGTTGTGCTGTTAGCATGCATGCTAGTTAATCACATTTTGTGTTTTTGCTAACTCTATGCTAATGATCTGAAATCTGTTACTGGTTTAAAAGAAAATACATAAAATGAACTTTAATTTTGTCAATACTGATGTTCTACCGCTGGCTGGAGTCTCGTCGCCCGGTGGATATATAGTATTTTTATATATAGTATCTTCTTTCAAATTAATTTTTAACTTTAATTTTATATATTCATTTATTTATTTTTATCCTTATTTTTTCTTCTTCTTATGATTATTATGATATATGTATTTCTTTTTCTCTCTCTTCTGTTTCCATACTTCTGTAAAGCTGCTTTGAGGCAATGGGAAATTGTTAAAAGCGCTATACAAATAAATTGAATTGAAATGAATTGAATTGAATTTTCAGGAGTTTTAAGAGTTTAATGGAGCCCGAGGTGGCTGCTGACGAAGGAAACATCGCTCACGGGTTCGAACAGGCTTTCTTCAACACCACACTCAGTAAACAGATGAGGAAAAGCACCGTCTTGCACAACAAGTACCACAGAGGATCGTTCCCTAAGTGAGAGAAACCAAAAAGTAACTTTAAACTGCATTTCAAATCCAAAACAATGGAAGAACAGATTATTGAGAACAGATTATTGTTAATAACGCACTGCATCATGTTCACAATTTCAGTACTTATGTGATTTTAAGAAAAAAAAATTACTCCACATTTTGACAATTTGGAGTAATAAAAAATAAATTATCTCACATAAATTAAAAAATTACTTGGAGAAAACATTAAATATTTCCTTTTATAAGGACCAAATATACAAATAAATTAAATAATAAATAAATCAAATAAAAGGTTTTTTAACTTATTTAAAATTATTATTACAACTATTTCCATTCTTGTTTTATTGGCACTGTAGATAAACTTTCTTCTTATTCCTGAAATATAGTTGGTTGATACAGTATGTGTGTGTGTTTGTGTAGAGTCATGTAAAAAAATTAGGACATGCCATGAAAGCCTGTGTTTTTTTTTAACACTTAAACATGTGGGCATTCTATCTTTATTTTAACAATATTGGAAGATTCAAGTAAAAAACTAAACAAAGAAAACCAAAGAAAAGTCTTTTTTTAAATGATCTGCGAAATGTAATTTAAAAATGAATCTAATTTCTTGTGGGGGAAAAATAATGACACCCCAACATTTATTTGTACTTAAAATGGATAAAATGACCTACAGGTGTATCACATCAGGTGCACATGATTAGAACATAAATACAGAGCATTTTGAGGAAGGCTTGTCTTATTTAAAGGTGGGGTCTCCAATTTTTGAAAGCCAATGTTGACATTTGAAATCACCAAAACAAACACGCCCCTAACCCAAATGGGTCCCACCCCTGTATCGATAGCTCCGCCCACACATACATACGTAACCCAGGCGACTAATGGTAAGAAATGTGTCTTTATCATAGCTGAAGGGAAGAACAATACGATTGTAGATAAACAAACAAGCAAAAATGACACACAAGCATAATCATGTAAAGGACAAAGACATATATTAGTTCTGTGTAACAAAGCAAAACCAACGTTACTCACCTATCGAGAAGGAAAAAAGCGCCTCGGCGTCTTAAGTAAAGTTGGTCACATATTCACAGGTTGGAGTTTCCCGAGTCAATAACTCCTGAGCTAAACACTGTTACTACACAAAACACGGTTGTAGCTGCGTCTCTACATTACTACGATAGAAAAGAGGTGTTATTTGTGTAGTAACAGCGTTTAGCTCAGGAGTTATTGACTCAGGAAACTCCAATCTGTGAATATGTGACCAACTTCCTGCTCCTTCAGTTCTCTCCAGCGCTGGAAAGCTGATCCTATATTAACACGTCCTACTTCTTACCTTATCGTAAGTCTTTCTTCGCTTTCTTTCTTTGTTTCTATCCTCCGTGTCAATGTTAAAACCGCTTTCTGCTAATGTCACACATGCGCACCAGCTCCAGTTAGACTCTGCTATACTAAGAGGAGATGCCAAGTCCATGTGGCCTTTGAGGACAACATCCTCCTCATCAATACATTTGTCAGACTGTATATTTATAATCACACCCCTCAGTGTCACCCATATGAGGATGAGGTTCCCCTTTGAGTCTGGTTCCTCTCAAGGTTTCTTCCTTTACCATTTAAAGGAGTTTTTTCTTCCCACAGTCACCTGAGTCACCTCAGACTTGCTCATTGGGGATAAATACAGAGACATTTAAATATATCTAATATTAATCTTAAATTTTGTTTTTGTTCTATGTTTATGTTCTGTAAAGCTGCTTTGTGACAATGTCAATTGTTAAAAGCGCTATACAAATAAACTTGAATTGAATTGTATGTCAGAAACCAGTAGATGGTACAAGAAACATCTCACTGAGGTTATTTTAGCCAAAGGGGGAAACACTAGCTATTAGGGAACAGGGTGTACTATCTTTTTCCAAAATACTCATTATGTTGATTTCTTATTTTAAATAAGTGAAAACAAACTTATTTTTTGTTGTTTACAAGCATCACTTTCATCCACAGGTACAAAGTAAGATCAGAAATAGACATGTTGACATTTTTTAATAAAGATCTGAATATTTAATGTGGTGTCCTAATTTTTTCGCATGACTTTGTATATATTCAGGTACACTACATACTAGATATATTTATATTATTTTTGCAGTTCTGGATAAGTTTGTATAATTTATGCATTGAAACAGTTCACATTATGCTTCATTGTTATTGAAGGAAATCAGATAAAATGCTGCTCACATGAACCAGTTGTGCTGCAGGTGGATTTCACTTCTAAGATCGGGGTTCCTGCAAATCACATCGTTTATCCATTAATAAAACGCATGTCCTGATACCTTACCGTTTCTATAGCAACAGCTCGTTCAGAGGGACTCGAACAGCCGAGGCTCCGCATGCACGTGTTCTTAATGTTTTATGGAAGGAGTCTCCAGTGTCAGTGTGTCATAATTAGTCAAAGGTAAAGGTGGATTTTCTTTTAAAGAAAAACAATAAATAAATGAATAAAGCTTGTTTTTCTGAAACATGACAAGCTTTTAATTTCAAAAGAGAAGAAAAAAGGCTGGTGAGGGAAAGACTGTTTATAGCTGCTATAACGTAAATGATAACAGGAAGAAGTAACTTGATTCTTAGACACATCTCAACAATAAATGTGACTATAAATTAATAAAAAATGTGAAGCGCTGAGAATGAAGATGGTAACAGGAAAGCTTCTTCATCACTTCAACCATTCGTTTTTAAATCTCTGAATGGTCCCCCCCCCCCCCCAACCCACTAGATCCCTTCGGTCTTCCAACCAGGATCTATTGTTTACCCCAAAGTCGAGGCTCAAGTGCAGGGGAGATCGTGCTTTTTGTATCGCTGCCCCCAGTCTCTGGAACACCTTGCCACAAGCCTCTTCTCTTAATATTTTTAAGTCCAGGCTAAAGACATTTTTATTTTCAAAAGTGTATGGCTGATGGGATATTTGTACGATACGATTTTTCTGTTTGTTTTGTTGTGTGTTTTTCTGTTTTTAATGACCTAACGGAAAGCATATTGTTCGACGGAAGTTGTAAATAATTGTGCTATATAAATAAATTGTCATTGTCATTGTCATTATCACGGTAGCTGCAGCTAATTATCATGATCATTTTACTGTAATTTTGGATTAGGTTTCAGTTAGAATTGAAAGGATTAGGATCAAAGTTTAATCATAATCTGTAAATTAGGATCAAAATTTTACATTACTGTGAATAAGAATTCATCTTGTAATATAGGAATTAATTTTTGTCCAAACCGGAACCTTAGGACTTGTGTTTTAAATTTTAACCTTTTAATTTGAATCTAATTTTAAGCTCAATCTTTATTTGACCTGAAGTCTAAAGTAAATTTTATTCATGTATCTCTGCTTTAATCTAACATTTTAATTAAAAATAAAACTTGTGAATCAGGATCTTAAGATAAACTGAATTGTTGAAATTAAGTTTCAAATGTAGACTGAATTTTGGAATACAAGTCTGAATGAAGTCTCAAATAACCATAAATCTTGTTTTTTTATTGTAAATAAAAGCAGGACATCACTTACCTGTAATATTGTGCTTGTCTGTCACCGTGTGCTCGTCTCTATCCACTGAAATTACACAATAAATAAGAACAATAAACACACTGATTCTTGTATAGCTGTTTATTTAAATGTTTTTCTGAATAATTTCATATTCATAGTTCCTGGAGTTAACGAGGGTGGAGATGTACATATTTTACTGGGCCATTGTTAGACTTTTCTTAAGTATTGTAAATAAAAGCAGGACATCACTTACCTGTAATATTGTCCTTGTCTGTCACCATGTGCTCATCTCTATCCACTGAAATTACACAATAAATAAGAACAATAAACACACTGATTCTTGTATAGCTGTTTATTTAAATGTTTTTCTGAATAATTTCATATTCATAGTTCCTGGAGTTAACGAGGGTGGAGATGTACATATTTTACCGGGACATTGTTAGACTTTTCTTAAGTAGAAGAAAAACATAAAGGTTCATTTATCTTTCTAGACTGATCATTTAAACATTTTAATTTAAATGTGAAGTTGAAAACATTTATTTTACAGACAAATTTACAACAAACAAAACAAAATGTTCAAGTATTAAAAGATGTTAATATTATGAATGTGGTTTTCTTCCATGTGATAAAAATTTAAACATGGATTTATTGACAACATTCTGAACAAATTAAATCCAATAAATCCTGTAGGATTAAACACCAGAGTCAAAATCATGGCTACAATTGTGTTACGATAAAAGATGTGATTGTGAAATTGGTTTGTCGCATTATTATGATAGATGTTTTAGAAATTTCATGCGTTTTCACATATGTAAAAAATGCAAAGAAATAAAATTCTGAATGAAAGTAAATAAACAATAATCCTGACAGGTAACAGTAGAACCAATCGTGCCTGGGCCCTAAATAATTAGCACTAAGTCACTCACCAACGTTGACCGTGGCAGAGGAGATGGACTCCTGCTGGTCGTTCTGGCACTTGTACTGTCCAGAGTCGTTGTGTTGGACCGCCGGAATGAGCAGGAACAGAACAATGGTGTGTTTAGACTCTGAATAGTCTCTGGATAAACTCAGCTCAGTTAACAGCCAGTTGTTTTTCCACATCTGGACTCTGTCTGCCGCGGTGCAGCAAGTGAATGTGCAGGTCAGGTTGAAGTGCTGTCCAAGCTCCACGTTCACGCACCCATTATGGGACATCAAGATGGAGAGGAGACACTCTTCTGAAACGATCAGCATTAAACACGAGTGTGAACAAAAACGCTGTTAAAAAGGAGCATTAATCCAAGGGACTGTAGGAATTGTTTGTAATGTTAGTCACAGGTTAGGACTGTGCATTATCATGTTCACGTTTAAAAGGTTTTAAAAGGAGATTTTATCAGAATTGTTAATCGATTGAAAAAAGTTTACACATAACATAAAAATGAGTTTCCTCCTGTTTTAATTGCGTTGATGTCTTCCTCATGTCTCACTCCACAGTGGTGTTAATATGAAGCTCATATAAAAATAGACACTCAGGACTTTAACAATTTGTAGAGTTTTATCACTATTTCTCTTTTTATCTAGAATAATAGAGGTGATATTTGCATAAAAAAAATCGCCAAAAACAAAAACTGGTTATTTTTCTCCACACAGATGTTTGTATGTTCAGAGTAAATGTTGATATCAAACCCATTTCTGCTCTCTGAGATGCTTCAAGTGTTTGTTCATCTAAAAGCAGCTCAGATTTCTCTTCAACACTAAAATTCAGTGTAAGATTCTCAACAGAGGGAAAATACACACGTCTAAAACACACTGAAAGAACAATTCAGTTTAGATCAGACTCACAGACACAACATCAGACGCTTCTTTATACTGAGTGAAAACAACACATTGAATATAAAATAATGTAATAAATCTTTTAAATAACAACTATTCACAGATCAGTGAGAGTAAATAGCATGTTAGTTGTATGTGTAATTATTGTAAAGAGTGCAGCATTAAACTATTAAAACTTTTCTTCTTACTGAAAATAAAATTTATTTAATTGACCTCTAAACCTCCTGAAATTTGTAATTTCGTAATTATTTTCCAGTCACATCTGTGTATATCATTCAACGATTTGAACCTTTACTCAAATTTTCCAGACTTTCAAATTTTCTCCATTTTAAACCTAAATTGCACCAACGGATTAGCTACAAATCTAAATTTAAACTAACCTGTTAATTGGAAATTTGTTTAAATTGAACTCATTAATTAAGTTTACTGAACTTTAGAAAGAGTTTGTAAATTATCTCAATTTGAACTGTAGATTTAGATCTGAATTTAAAACTCAGTCATTGTTTAACAGGGGGTCACGGTGGCTTAGTCGACCTCCAGGGTCGAGGTTCGATTCCCGCCTCCGCCTTGTGTGTGTGGAGTTTGCATGTTCTCCCCGTGCCTTGGGGGTTTCCTCCGGGTACTCCGGTTTCCTCCCCCGGTCCAAAGACATGCATGGTAGGTTGATTGGCATCTCTGGAAAATTGTCCCTAGTGTGTGATTGCGTGAGTGAATGAGAGTGTGTGTGTGTGTGTGCCCTGCGATGGGTTGGCACTCCGTCCAGGGTGTATCCTGCCTTGATGCCCGATGACGCCTGAGATAGGCACAGGCTCCCCGTGACCCGAGGTAGTTCGGATAAGCGGCAGAAGATGAATGAATGAATGAATGTTTAACAGATCGTTTAAAATAAATCTAACAATTAAAGTCTAAATTTACACTTCATCTGTTACAAACTGTATGATTTTAGTTAAAACTGTAAATAAGGACCTAAGTTTAAACTTAAACTGTAAATTATGATAAATATTTAAATTGTAAATATTTAAATTGTAAATTCAGACTGGATTTAATTTAGAATATAGTGTTGAACCGAATATGGGTACTAAGTTCAAATTGAACCTGTAAATTTTTGATATATGATCTATTAAAACCTCCAAACTGTTACATAAGGCTCTAACCCTAAATTAAAGATAGATCTGCATTTTCACCAAGTCAAACCTTATTAATTAAGGTCTGAAGCTAATCTATTTCAGTAAATATAATATTTAATATTGTACAGCACTGTAAAAAAAAAACCTTGCTAAATATTTGCATTTACTTGAAGAGGTTATTAAAAAGCACAGTTCTTTGAGATTATAGTCATGCTAACTTACAATGCTTTGTTTCTTGCTTGTTTTTTGGGACATTGGGATAACTTCACATACAAAGAAATAAATCTTTCCAAGAAAGAAAACCTATGAGTTAATTTTTAATAATCAGCACAACTTGAAGCGCAGAGAACTGAAAAATGCTACGCTTGACTTTGGAGCTCATGCATGGTCAGTTGGTCATGCATGGTCAGAAGTGTTTCAATAAAAATACAAAGTCTTTCTTTTTGTGCTGTTAAAACATTTTGTGTCTACATTTGACATTTAGGTAAAATTTGGTGTCAATTTAGAAGAATTAACGTAATATTAGTGACAGAATTTGTTATAATTGAATTGGCTATGGTTAGCTAATTCCTGCAGTTAGCTAGCAAAAAAAATGTTCAATTGTCATAGTTTGTTACTAGTTAACTTTATAGACTTGAAAATTCTTGGTATTTGCGTTTTTTTGACCAGGTTTATTTAATATTTACCATTCTAGGGCATTTGTGTGTACTTTTATGGATGTGTAAGTTTAGTTTGAGCTAGCTAGCAGTCCCAGCAAGAATTGATAACTACATGCACAATTGAAATTTGATAACACATTGTGATTGTTTTTTATTTGTGTTTTTAAATACGCATGTTTGTTATTGTAGTAACATTTGTGGTGAGACAAATCTGCTTTCTTGATGGTCACAAATGTAGGCATAAAACTATAATACACAAGAGTTAAGCTTGTACCCTTATGAAATTTTTTGTAATGATAACTTTCATTTGTAGTAACAGAGAAACTGAAATCTTCAGCTTCGTGTTAATGTTACTTTCTTTAAAACATATATTTACAGTTACAGCAAGTTTACTGATCAAGTTCAAGGAACTATGAACTATAACAACTTTTAAAATGTTTGTTCAACTTAAGCTGTAACTCAAAATGTTTTTTGTCACTCGTGGTTATTTTGAGGTCAAAAGCATTTTTTTATACAGTTGACTGAAATCTGGATTACAACGTCCGAATGACGTCTTAAAAGACAACAAAGCGTTTTCTGTTTTTTTTTTTTTTTTATCTTAACTTTTACTTAACTAATTACTTAACTTAATTCAAAAAAAATAAATAAAACTTGTCTACTTGAGACTTACCTTGCAAACTGAAGGGAAACAGGACCAGAACAATGACCACGAAAAAACACATGTTGGGTTTGCACTTTGTAAACTTACAGAACTCAAAGCAGACAGAAACAGGATGTGACTTGTGGAGGCTTGTGAATTTATCACCTGATTGACAGAGAGATAGTATAGAAAAACAAGCAAACATTAAAAAACAGAACTTAATCTTCAAGTACCTACAAGATTAAGCGATACTGGTATGAAACTATGCAGAAGAAATCTGGATAAATTCCAAAGCACGTACCACATGTACCAGATTTTAATAAATAAATAAATAAATAAATAAATAAATAAATAATGAAAAAATAAAAAATAAATTAACTTGTGAAGCAAATAAAGGTGAAAGGAGTGGCTTAATTTCTACATGAATGATATTGTGAGTGAATATTAATAATCAGGATACAATAATAATCACTTCTTTCTTTAGAGTTTTATTTAACAGGTGCTGTTTCCATAGCAACAAAATAACATAGAAATAACACCTAAGTAATAAAGGTACTTATAGAGTCTCATGTGGCTCTTTGTCAGGGTGGATGGTTCTACAGAGAACTTAACATTTGCACAAAATATTCTGTGTATCGTTATGTTTTTTTTTTTTTTTTTTACAGAAAGGTTCTTTATGGAGACAAAAACAATTATTTTGTGGCATCACTGCAAAAAATCCTTTTTGTTTCCTCTGTAATGTCAGTGTTTTTTAGCAGCTCAGACATTTGGTACAGAGGACCGAAAATAAATACACAATCTTTCAAAATGTCCACATGTTGTGTCAGGTTTTGTAAATTTCATGAATTTAAATGGGATTGGTTTTGTTTTATCTTAAAAAAGAACAGAACATACCACATGAATGCATCAAAAAATAATAATAATAAAGAAAAGGAAGAAATAATTTAATTAATAGAATTGAATTTTCCTCACTTCACATTAATTAATTTTCAGAATTATTTGTTCCATATACTTGACTCAATCCTTCTTCCTCTTAATCCTGTTAAAGTCTTTGCCGATGAGGAACGTCCCCACACAGTTATGTTTCCACCGCCATGCTTCACAGTCACAGTGGGGTTGTTTTGGTGATGTGCTGTGATCACCAGGATCTAAACATTGAGCTAATGCCTACAAACCAGTTTATAAAAAAAGATCTTTGGCTACCGAAACCAAAGTTATAATTGAAGAACAAATTCTGATGAAAAGAACACCTTGAAAATTGTCACACAAGGGAATAGAGCTATTATGCTTTGGAGTTAGAATAGGTCTAAGAAATTGGGATGTGAAAGTGGGATGTGGTAGCTCAGTGGTTAAGGTGTCCGACTACTGATCGGAAGGTCATTGGTTCATTGGTCATTGTTATAGTTCATTCGAATCCCAGGTCCACCAAGTTGCCACTGCAGCCCTTAACCCTCAATTGCTCAGGTGTATAAACTGAAATAAGAAAAATGTAAGTCACTCTGGATAAGAGTCTGCTAAATGCTATAAATGTAGAAATTGGAGTTTAAATGAGATAATATTGGCTTCATACCATGCAAGATGGTCAAAGAACATCTCAGAGCTAGAAGGTTTCTACAAGAAAGAGTGGGTGAAAATTCCTAAAAGATGAGAAGAAATAAGTCGAATAAGTAATTTGGCTGAACCCAGAAGTTCCTCAATGAGAAGAAGTTCCTGATGCTGCTGATCAGAGGTAACATCCATGATAATAATAATAATAATAATAATAATAATAATAATAGTAATATTATATTATATATGATAAATATTATAATTATTATTATTATTGTATTATTATTACTGTTATTATTATTACATAATATAATTAATTACTTTTTATTTTTTATTAATGATAATTATTTTATTATTAGTAAATACTAATAATAATAATAATAATAATAATAATAATAATAATAATAATAATACATAATACATAATAACCATAATAATAATTATTATTTTATTATGGTTATTATTATTATTATTATTTATTTGAAGAAACAACCAGCATGGATATTATATATATATATATATATATATATATATATATATATATATATATATATATATATTAATATATAATATATATAATTAATATATATATTATTAATAATAATTCACATTAGATCATGACATTATTATGAATAATAATTGACATTACATTCGATCATTAATATCATATTAATCAATCATGTTTGACCTTTAATAAAAATAAAAAACAAAAAAAAACCAGAAATATATTCCATGTTTTTATTTGATGCATCAATCCCTCATCGTCATCATCATCATCATCGTCTAGCTTAATTAAAATATAATCAGTTCTAATCAGTACACGATGTTCCAAATTGACTTGGACGTGTTTGCGACCTTATTAACTTCACTAGATTGTACCGTAGCGCAACACCGAGTGGACGTGAGATTCACAAAGCCGCACTGCGTGTGTTTTCCTGCGTGAGCCGCTGTATAGAGACTCAAAGTGGCGCTACAGCCGAGCGGCAGTGCGAAGAAAATGGCTTCGAGAAATCGGGCGTTAAAAGCGACACAAACGGGACTTGTTACACGTCTGTAACGCACGATCTCAGGTAACAAACCGTCTGATGTCTTCTTTAACGTGTGCGTCTCGTGGATCAGGTTCACAGTCTGATCTCACAATCATCTTTTTATCGCATCGATCGGATTTAAGGAGTTGCCCAGTATATTAACGGCTAACTGACGTTACAGTGCTAGCTTTATATTTAACCTACAATTATTATAAATATTACGCGTGTGGTATAAAAAACAGCGGCTATATTTTGTATCTCTATAAAGTTTTGTACATTTCTACAACGTCTCCAGTTGCCATTTTTTGCTTTGTATTTTGACTAGCCAGGCTTTATATTTTCCCCACCCGTATTCCGACAAAGCACCGCCTTCTGGGATATCATTGGCTAGTATTTTCAGGCGCTGTGCATTTTAATTGGATATTCTCCGTAGGAATTAGTATATTAGCCAATCCGGTGGTACAGGAGGCGGGTTTTCTGAAAAAACGGGTGGCATGAAAAAATTTGCTAGTTGTAACTTTGCTAGCTTAACAAATCTGTGGGCCGTATGAATATGAATGCAAAGTGAGTTTATCTAAAATTAACAACGATTTAAAAACAATATATATTAAATAGTTAACGCGTGGTGAACTGACACGTTTACTTTTATTTCAAACGTTGCTAAACGTCTGTTTATTTAACTCCCTAAAGCTATAATTGTTATGCAAGGTGCTTAGCTACTAATGCTAATGCTAAGTCGAATAGCTTTGCAGTGAGTTGGAGCAGTTTAATTGTGAGATTCTTTGTTTATATTTATTTTAAAAATGTACGTTTTTGTAAATAAGTTTAACTCGCAGTAAAATCTGAGACTAAATTCAGTTTATTTTGTTTGCTAACCGGCTCTCTGACTGAATTAGCCTCCTAGCTTAAGCCTGTTATATAAGTTACCTCATTCAGTTTAGAATATAATTTAAACATATTTACAAATAAATATCACCAGATAAACAAATTACATTTCATAATTTATCTGGAATAAGCAATAAGTTTGATGTTTAACTAGTAGCTTGAACTTTTCCCTTCACTCCAACATGCTTAAATGTTTTGACTTTTTGTTTGTTTGTTTGTTTTTATTTATTTATTTATTGTCTAATTCGGATTATTGAACGATTAATCCAAGCTGATGGAGGTCCTCTGGTTTAGGGGCTGCTCATCGTGTTTGTTTTGAGGAATTACAGCTTTAAACAAATATCCACAACGAGGACTTGTGTGTGTGTGTATAACTTGGATTTTTATTAAATGTTAAAAATGAACGTATTAATTGAGTTGATGCTGCAAAAACGCATACCGACACGTTACCGATACGATTACGGCGATCGAAATCTTTTAACGGATATTTATTTTATGACCGTATGATTTTTCATGTAAGGAAAGTCGACAAAAAACGAGTTTAAAACATTTAATTCACTCCACGGTGCAGAACAGTAACAAGACGTCCACGTCGTGATTGTAGTCTCTATGGTAACCGTAAATTCAGAAATGCCAGGGTGCCAATACTTTGGGCTTGATGGTGGTGGGCTTTATCACACAAGGTGTACTAGATAGATAGGGTGTGTTTTATAAACCCTATGTAGGGATCCTATGCGGTAAATAATCTAACAAGCTTAAAAAATAAAGCAAATAAGTGATGTTTGTTTGTTTGTTTGTTTATTATTATTTATCGAGTGGGTAGTGGGGGGGGCACGGTGGCTTAGTGGTTAGCACGTTCACCTCACACCTCCAGGGTTGGGGGTTCGATTCCCGCCTCCACCTTGTGTGTGTGGAGTTTGCATGTTCTGTGTGTGTGTGCCCTGTGATGGGTTGGCACTCCGTCCAGGGTGTATCCTGCCTTGATGCCCGATGACTCCTGAGATAGGCACAGGCTCCCCGTGACCCGAGGTAGTTCGGATAAGCGGTAGAAAATGAATGAGAGAGAATGAGTGGGTAGTGCTAGTGTAAGTTTCCTGCCAGTTGCCATGGTTTCACAGGTATCACCAGGTTAGTGCGATATCCATACAAGCTAGAAAAACAAACGCACGTTCAACACGTGTGCATTTAATTTAAGGTATCAAAAATCCAGATTCTCTCTACCTGATTATCTCTTACTGTGATTCTGCAT